>NC_057773.1:2408006-2775421 GCF_014825855.1 Bombus pyrosoma | reverse complement strand
AGGAAATTAGGAAATTTTAGAGAAAATACATAATCATGTTTACTCATACATATACATATGATGTATATACGATATCGTTTGGTTCACAGTAATTAGAACTTCGTTCTAGGGATACCGGCAATTTAATTCCTATATAATGCAAATTTATACATTTCATTACGAACCTTCTGCAAGTTTTCATTTTCATAAGAGCAGAAATTAGATAATGCATGAATTTCAAGCTGAAGAAAATGAGAAGTTGATATTCGTTGAAGAATTTGTAAAAATTTTCATTCTGTTTAATTGATAAATTTATCTATAATCTTTTTTTGTTGATGTGACTAGAACTTGATACGCGGGTTTTATTCCAAAGATATATCTATAGTTATTTCACAAGAACATTGTTATTGCAGAAATTGGATCATACATCAATTTAATATTCAATATTTAATCGATCAATTAATCGATTGTATTTTATTTAAAATTATAAGTTCTATATAATTTGAATATAACATTCGACGTCTCTACATATAGAAACTCAAGAATCAGAAGAAAATCGGTAATTTTCGATAAGTAGCGTAATTCTAAGCGTCCACTTTGTCAGTGAGAGGCGGTGAAGATTTTTCACGACAGTCTCGTTTGTTTCACGGTCAGTGGGGCCCCTTTCGGTGGAAGTTGACAAATTTCATTCTCCTCTGGTCAGTAGAAGCTTGACGATTTTGGCGATTTGTAGCTAACATCTTTGTCGTTGGACCCTAATCAAGTCAGTGAATAACGCTGACGTACGAATTTGTAGAATATATTTCCTTTTAGTGAGACAAAATAATGGGACGCGATAAATAACAGAATAAAATGGTTACGTTACTTTCTGATCGAACGAACTTGTAGTTTATTGATTCGAACTTTCGTGTCATTTCGTTAAGAAGTTTTAATACAGAAATGACGTTCGGGAATGAGTTGGGGAATTTTTAAGAACTGTCAAACTTTACAAGCATTCCGAAGTTGTTTCCAACGAAGAAACGATCGAATACTACATTCTTGATACGTTTTAGAGTATTCTATCAAACTTTCATGAAACATATTTAATAGAATCGTGTAGTTTATATCGTATATTGTGTAATTTTCATTAATTTTTTCTTATTTCTCTCAGAATTTATTTTTTCCTCGATCAAATAAGTCTCAAAGTGACCATTTTTGGACACATCTTATAGATATCCATTACAAATATTCACCACAAGGTTTGAAGACAAGAAGAGTAGTATACTTCAAAAATCATTAATTTTTATGCCTGTAAAAATCAGCTGTAAATATAAACGTATTATTGCATGTAGCAAAATTACGTTATTTAACAAAACACGTCACAGTTCACAAAAATTATCTCATTTCATGTCTAATGACAGGGAAACAGATAGGCAATAATTTATTAAAAATCTTAATTTATTCCAAATAAAAGCTAAGGTCAGCTCAAAGTTAGCAGTAAAATCAGCTAAATATCAAAAAAGAATTTGTTCACTACCGAATGTTCAATTACTTTCCATTCGATATCAATTTCGTAAAAACTCCTCTTAATTCTATCACCCTCCTAACAAATCAACGACATAATCTCGCAAACTTCCATAAAATCTCTTCCAAGAGACATCGTCCAAAAACGTAAGTCCTCGACAAAGAGAAATCCCCGAAAAAATAACTTTTCGTCTCGTGAGTAATCCACATGGAAACTGTTCGAAATCGCCGCAGAAACTGTGACAAAGTCCATCGACCGAACTTATCAATCGGTAGATTCCCTTTCGCACTCAGTTACTTCCCGTGGTTAGGATTATGAAAGGCAGAACCAGGAGGAACGAGTTCTCGAGTTCTCGTCGTGAGTTATCAAAGGGGTGAGTGTATACGACGCCAGGCCAGTGGCCATTGTCACGAAACTCTCGGTATTCCAGAGACTGAACTTCACCCTCTTCTCCAACCGATCTGTCCAGCCTCCCATTTCGATGGTGTTCATATTCCAGGGTCTGCCTTCCTCCGAACCTCCCCCGTGTCATTTAAGCGAAACGAAACTCTCGCTGGTCGATGGCGCAAAGACATGTGGTTGATCTACGCACGCGTCAAACGCAACTGCTCCGGGGGTTAAAATAGATCTACGCAATTTAGAGGACCCGTGGCAATAGTGAACGTTATTAAAAGTAGGATTAATTATTTTGATGATACACAGCGACCGTGGAAACGGAGGGTTCTTCTTTCTTTTTCTTTTAAATTTGTAACGGAATATGAGTAAACTATGGACGTTCGTGAAAAGTTGTATTTTTAATTATTTGTTTGAAGATATCGAAGAAATGGAATCGAAGTAGTACTTTATTTTGAATACTTCGCTTCTGGCGAATAAGTAGACTGTGAATGTTTATCAAAATCTGTATTTTTATGAACGTCGAATCGAAGCAGAGTTTTATTTTGTTATTATTGTTAGTTTTCTATATTCATTGTTACTACTAACACGAATACCATCTTTATGGGGGTAGTAGTACTTTTGTAGTCGGTAAATTGAAATCTTAAAAATGTACGAAAAATTGATCGAGGTTTCGTGACGCTTTATCGCATACATAGTTGCTGGGTTTAGCCAGTACGATCGTAATTTGGAAGCAATGGCTGGTATTTCAATCAGTTGTGCAGGAATGTCGAGTTATAAACAGATTTTAATGTTACATATAATAATGAAATCTGTTATACGTTTAAAGGATGAAGCAATTATATAACGAAAATGTATGTCTTTGAAAATTTATATAAAACGTGCAGGTTTCCTATGATGGACAAAGATGTAGGAACTTTCTGAATTGCAATTTATTAATCGATAATGCTTGAATTTTGACTATACCAGCTTTGTGCCAATATGTTAAGTTCTTGTAATTACAGTCAAGTAAGCAGTAATGAAACATGTCATACTGAATATCACAATTTTACTAGTTATATATTAGTTGGAAGAGTTGGGCTATTTAAGTTAGGAGCTCGGTAGATTGAAGATTTAATAGATAGAGAAGATGGAATTTCCAGTGGTGAATTGGTTTCTAATTCGGTGCTCGAAAGATCTCATAATGCGAAGATTTGGTAGATAAAAATAAAGACAGAAACTTCTACTATAATCTGGTTTTTTAATCGGTATTTGTTAATTGATAAGATTAAACTTTTCGAAAAATGTATAACTTTTCTGATAATTCGAATATTAATGCTTGTTACGTCTTTTTTCATCCAGAATCGTATGGCTGCATGCATGAAACGATTAGCTAGTGATAATTGTCTGAAAATGACGAATGGTATTGTGAACATTCATCGTTCCAAAATGCGAATTTAATCGTATTGTCCGATGCGTTGCTACAACGCTACAGAATGCAACAGTGGTAATGGAACCTGCTGTTGTAATCCATCGAATTTCTTTTTATTATTCCGTAAATTTTATAAAAATCCGGGAACGTGTTTCTGATTTGGAGAATAAAAAGTTTGATCGTATCTGTACCATGAATATATCGAACCTTTCTCTTCCACCATAAATCGTCGTTTAACGATTCTCGATTTAGAATTGCTACGTTTGATTAAGAAGGCGCATAAAAAATGTCAAGTTTTTATCAATCGATGAAGATATACGTTAGAAACGAAACTACATGTTATCGAACGCGAATTAAAATTAATCGCTAGAAATGTTTAAGTTACCCAATTACAATAAATTCAAATCGCAATATAAACAATTGACTACAAAGCTTATGAATAATAATTAACCAGAAATTTACAATTCCCATTGTTGCGTGCTTCGTCGTGTTCTAACTTGGAGAAACTGTGGCAGAACTATTTGTGACGTATTCGAAAGCGTCGAACCCTCGTTACGATGAATTTATAGGGCGCTGTTTTAACGACTCGTTTTAAATAATCTGACGCGAAATAGGAAAAGTACATCTCACCGCGGCGGATTAATGTTCACGTACACAAGTGGAGGGATAAACCACTTGGGAATTCAAATTCCCGCCACTCGGCACAGCGAAACGAAACGGTGCTCTCACGTTGATAATAGATGCATAAATATTAACAGCGTTAATTGCATCGATTTTCACGGTGAAACCAAAAATACTCGAGCAAGATTGAATGTCTCGTCGAGATCGGTATTTAAACGGTACCTACGGCTCAACGATGACAATGAATCTTTCTTTGAATTCTTTCGGCTAAACGACGTTGATGAAGCTTGGAAATAAAGCATTCAAGATTTACGTCGCTGAGCGAACCCTTAAAATTAAGTGACACTCTTACCGAGAATGAATTCAGCCCTAACTTCATTAGCAACCCCGAGGGGGCAGGGAAGGGGGCAATTGGAGCTTAAGTTTCCATATAAGGTTAAACGGTGAATTTCTTCTTAACTTTCCCGTTAATGGGTTTGTCAATGGTAGTAGAAATGAATTACCTGGAACTCGAGTTTTCGCCAATTACAGTCGGACTAAATGTCTTACGAAAATGGCGAACGTTCTCCCTTGATCCTCCACGAGACCCAGGAGATCAAGCCCACGCAGTTTTACTGAATTTTAATGCAAAAAATGACATTTTTTTCTTCTTTTTTGTTTGAGATGAGAACGATTTTTCTCGCTGAATGAACAATCATATCGACGGAGCAAATTCATTTTTTGATAACTCGATTGATAGTTGTGAAATAATTTAAAATATCAAGGTGAAATGATAGAGCGTGATCTATGATCAACTATAAATGATCGATTATAAAAGAAGCTGGAGATTTCGAAATTCCGTAGGTTCTCTAGAATTCTGTAGAAATTTTTGGGATTGTCTTTTCAACGGAGACGAATAAAGAGAGTGATTCTAGCTTGGTATACTAAGGATTAAAGTGACTTACAAAGATGGAAATTTTAGAATTCATTAATTTCGTTGACTCTGCAATCGATAGCTTTCTAGTTGAAAGTTGTAATATCTTTTAGAACGAAAAATGTTCCTTTTAACGAATCCTTTCTAAAGGATTAGGGGAATTTGCGAGGGTCGGAATTTAAAAATTCGTCAATATTGTTGGCTCTGAAATCTGTGGCTATTTCTGGCAGAGGATTGCAGAATTGTTTGGAATCGACGAAAGATTTATTTCTCCAAAAGGAGATATACCGAGGATTAAGGTGGCTTACAAGGGTAGAAATTTCAAAAGTCGTCAATATTGTTGGCTCTGAAATCCGTGCCCGTTTCTGGTAAGAGATTGTACAATTTTTGGAATCGAAAAATGACGTTCTTCCTCGGAGAAGAACGAAGTTTCTCCATCTTGATATACTGCGGATTAAAGTGACTTATAAGGACGAGAATTCTGACATTCCTCAATTTTATAGGCCATGTAATCCGTGGCTATTTCTGGTAGAAACCTGCAGGATTTTTTCGAACGAAGACAAATTCTTTTCAGCGAAGAGAAATAAACTGACCCTATCTTGATATGCTGAGGGTTAAGGTGACTTATGAGAATGGGAATCTTGGGGTTTGCCAATTTTCTAGGTTATGTAATCCGTGACCATTTCTAATAGCGATTTATAAGGTTCTTTAAAATAAACGAAAAAACTTTTCAACGTAGAAAAACAAAGATCATTTTACTCTGTGCTTCTGTGTTTACATACAAAACTCTTAGGTCGTTTAGAATAGCGATATTATAATAGTAACCATAACCTAATTCTTAGGAAATACCTGCACACTATATTATCATTAGAAACAAATCTCTAAATATATTTTCTTGTCACTAATTGTTTATAAATTTGTCTGGTTTACGAATTTTTTAGAAATACGTCGTTAAGAAAGCCTACATTAATTACTGTAGAACGTATAATAAAATTAGACGTAGAACAAGTCACGAGAAGGAAAGAGATCAGAGCTGTGAACGAATTGTTTAAAATACTGAAATAGAAAATACTAAAAAAGAAAATATTCAAATCCAAAGCTTCTAATAATATACTAAAAACAAGTGATATACTAATAGTTAAAAATATTAAAATACTAGATCGAAATTTCGTATGCAAATAAGTTCAATCGACGGAGGAAGAACTTAACAGATACAGTCAGGAAGCGATTTTTGCTTCCATGTGTTTCCTGGTACTACAGATCTGCTTGATTCGAGCCCGATAAAATCTAAGTCGTCGAGGGTCTTCGATGACCTCGAGGGTCAAACGGAGCAGAAGCCATCTCAGGGTTAACTACTGTCGCCATAAATCGATGTAGAAGCGCCATACTCACCACCGTATACGTTCTCGTTGTTCGTCATTAAATTCTATATCATTTTCAATATGGTGAAAATTATTAAACAAATCTCTCGTAAAACTCGTCCAGAGCTATTCAGAAATTAATCATTTTTTTTTTTAACTTTTCACGAGTATCCTAACACTCGTGAACAGGAATATATGTCATTATTTTCTTTTCATTTTCTATCAGATATTTCTTTTAAAATCCAATTGTTCCAACTTAACTGTTGTGAATTCAGGTAACTTGTAACTGATGTGGAAGATGCTTCACGACGATTTCCTTCATTGTCTCTACACACATTGATAGAACGAATGATCTCGTGAAACTGACAAAGCGACAGAAATCGTTTCGTATGAATAAGGGTTGCGTCTGAAGATAACGTCGTATGGAAGATTTGCTGATTCAGAGATGAAAGAAGAGGAACGAGGATATTAGAGGCTGAATACGTCAACTGTTTTTCGTTGGGAAGGTAACAGTCAGCAGGAGAATTCACGTTGGAAGAAATTCGATCGGTCGAATAGGTGGCTTGTGAACATTTCTCTAGCCAGGAGAAAGATAATTCCATGATCTCTCTAGTTTGTCGTATGCAGAGATTTCTGAGCGAGAAATACAGCCGCCACGCGAACCATAAAGAATTATACTTTGAGAATTCGCTTGGTTCAACACTGCTCTACGTTACTAATTGGCTCGGCTACAAGTTGTGTATTTTCTTTTAAAGCAATTCAGGAGAGTTTCTTCGTTATACGCCTTGTTCGATGAATTATAGCCGGTAATATAGTTTTTCTTAGTATTATGAGAGAAATAGGTTTTTCAAAGTTTTAAATAATATCGATGATTTTTTGACTATGAATTAATTAGTAATTAGGAGTCGAAGTAGAACAGAAATTTTGATGTTGAAATTACTAATTTAATTGAATTATTTCAACAAGTTACGATAAGAATATTTGTAATGGAAGGAAACATCTTTCTTTTTTATAGTAAAATCTAATTATTATTAACGAATTGCTGCAACACAAATTTTGACTGCACGTTATGTATTTTTCTTTGAAAGCAATTCAGGAGAGTTTCTTTGTTACACGACTCGTTCCATAAATTATGGTCTGTGATATACGTAGTTACTCAGCACCGAGTACCTATAATACAAACAAATTTGTTGTACAAATTTTTAAAATTATTTCCATTTGATGTTATGTACATTTTATAAAAGCAATGAACATTAATCGAAAAAATAATTGATAATTCTTTTTCACAGAATTAAAACTGGAAAACCAGTGCAATTATAGAAGTTCTCTTAACAAGCTGAATCGTTAGTCAAAACGTTTTATAGAAACACACGTGAGACTCATTAAGAAATAATATTAAATTTTGGTATTAAACTTATAAAAAAATAATAGTATAGAAAGAAATCTTCTTATTTTTAATTCGCAATAGTATTTCAAATGTTTACTCCTCTGGCTAACATTTAACTTGAACAATTGTGACATTGAATCAATCAATTCTTAATATGCCGTTTTTTGTCATTTACTTACAACGTAACTGTATAGCATAATATTCTACAACACGTAGTTGTAACGATCCTGAACAATAAAATCTACACAGATCCTCGTGTAAGTAATTTTCTACCGAAATTACATCCTTTCAAAAATAATTTATAAATAGAAAAAAATACTCGCATACCATTAAACGTGGTGACGAAGAAATTGTATAAAACCGGCGAGTGATCAATTCCACTGAAAACGCGAATCGAACGGATCGTCGAAAGGAGATTTCTCCGATATTAGGGTAGGTAATAATAGCAAAACGACGGTCGTCGTAACAATGGAGGCAGCAACGAGATATCGGAAGTAACCGATAATGGGGTGGAACTTAAATTTCCGCCGCCCCCTCGGTGCACAGCGCTTCGGGCGAAGGAAACCAATCCTTCGTGACTATTTGCAAATGAAACGGAAACGTTTAGACGAAGGCACGGCACTCGTGAGAGGGAAAGTGGATTATTAACGGCATCCACGGAAAACGCATGCTCGATGTAACGGGCCACCGACTAATTGAAACTTTCCATTAACGTCGTAAACAACGAGAATATTCCATCGGACAGGAAACGTGGCGTGTCTTACAATTAATAAACGCACGCTTAATTGGTTGATATATCGTGTGAAATAAGAGGAAGCAGGGTAATATATGCTTGTGACAACGAGCTGTGTTATGCCGTAGTTCGATCGTGTACTAACGCATGATTTTACAAACCAACGAAATTTTGTAATTGCAAACCTCGATGCAATGCCGCAGAGCTATATTCTCATCGATCATTTACCATTAGAACAATTCCACGAAAAATGTTTAATACTCGTAGTTTAAAAATAGAAAAAAAAAACGCAATTCATCGTTTCTATCAATCACTCGACTTCTGTGATTGATAGTTTGTATTTTTAAATACCACACGTCGATTAAAGAAGAAATCAGTCTTGTGAAAAAACAAATTGAGATTTCAGTAATTCGAAAGTAAGTAATTGAAACTCGCAATAGCAAATACAATATTTTACGAAATTCTGCAAGAGTGCGAAGGATAAATATTGATGCGACGTTAAACGTTTGGCGTGTGAGTTATTAGAGAACATTATTGATTCCTTTATTAAAGAAATTGCTGTCCACAAAGCGTTATGGAATTAAACTCGATTAATATTTGCGTTTACAAGTCATACGAGAACAATGATAAAGCGATTACGACTCCACAGCTGTGCACGGCTGGGAAGATGAATTAATTTCATTAGATTATGCATGCAAAACCTCAGTGGGAATGAACGCACGATGTTCTTTCTGTATATACTTGAATACCTTAAAATTAAGTCTCTAAGTAGAACATGACTCTGATGTATTAAAAAGCAAAACTCGCTTTTGAATTTAAAAATATCCTCTCTCTCTCTCTCTCTCTGCTTTTCATATTTTATTTGGAATTCTAATTACTTTAGTTTCTTAATTTGTTTATGATAATTACATCTGTATTATTCTGAACCCTGATTTTATTGAATTATGGAACTAGGTTGAAAAAAAAAACAGGTAGACCGCATATATAGTTTTATTGTCATGTATTAAAAATGCAAAAATTTGCAGAATGTATGTAATATGCAGAAATATATAAAATATTTACAACATGGTATTTACAATGCGGTACAGAAATTTGTGTTGGTCGTTCAGACGTAAAAATGATGGTAACGAACGATCTAAACGAACGATGTTTCGATGAATGAGAATAGGAGGAAAGTTTTAAACGATCGAAGAAAATCAGGATTTTTAATACGTACAGAAATAAAAATGGGAAGGACAACGTGATACAAAATGAAAAGTTGAAACAAAGGTAAGAAGTTAAAATTAAAAGGCTGGTGTCGGAAATCGGACTGTTGCAAATGAAATACATAAGTGAGAAACATACGTTTGAATGAAAGCACTCGTGGCTTTACAGCCACTGCATTTTACAACGAATCTTCACTCAATGCGAAAGCACTTATCGTTGTTGCTAACTTTATTCTCATTGTATTTCCCTAAATTCGAACGCGTTCGCGCGACAGTGCGCAAAAATACCAAAAAATACATTGTCGGTGGAAAAATGGTTGATCCAAACGTCGAGCACACGAGCTAAGCATCAGAATAAATAAAATGAGTTTGCTGCACCCGGGATCGAGAGGTCACTCGTTTTTCCTGCTTGTAAAATAGTTGTCCAGTTCATTATGGCAGCCGTTTTAGGTGTTTACCGTTTACGTTTCCCCGTAAAAATGTAAAAAGCTTTTTTTAAATGTAAAAAGTTTTCTATAAAAAAAGTTTTCTTGACGGTTATCTGTGGAAGATTGCAAATGTTCATACATTTACTGAAAATTTCAATGTGCAAGAAAACGACTATATAAAATATCCAAGTAGGATACAGCAAGATAATTTTTCTTAATCCAGTTTTAATTTCTTAATTCCATTATTCAGTTACACTATTACGATAATATTACAAATGATTTATTTACATATGTTCATCCATCGAAAGAATATGATGTAAACAATAGTGAATTTTTCTAATTGAAATATTTGTAACGTCAGCGCAAGTTTATATATATATGTATATATATAATTCTGATTCACAATCTCTTCTAATAAATATTTCCATGTCTGCGTCACCAACGATAACGGTTGTCCAAAAATTCCAACAATACTATATTTCCTAAACGAAACAATGCAAAGAGAATAAAATTTCAGGCACAACGCGTCAACCGACGAAGAATGTAAAACTGCTAAAAAACCAAACAGAACGTCAAATGGAATTAACACACAGTAAAAGAAATAGAAAATGAAATAAACGAAATGAAAATATATACGCGAACACGGTAAGAAAAAAATATCATGAAAATTGAAACAAATACGAATCGTCTGTCTTTATAGTTACAACGTTGCATCGTTGTTCGACTTTCTATCCTTCCACCTCTCGTCACGTTCACTGACAACACTTCCTTTCCCCGACGGGACGCGGAATTAATGAAACGCATTTGCATGGAAACATTCGCACTCTTGGTAGGAGAGTCGTCGAGCTTTCTTTGAAGAAAAGTAGTCGAGTCGAGATCGATGAATTCATCGCGGTAACGAGACGAAAATCAGTCAGAAACTACGTGGATATCCTTTTCAAACCCTCAGTCCTTCGTCCAACAAAAATCAAGTGACGCGCCCTGTCGAAGATTTCCATTGACGTATACGTCGATGCAGTACGGACAAAAGCAAATATTTTTTGCAGATTATACGAATGACGAATGAAAAACGTTGCTTTTTTTAGGGTGTAATATACACAGTTGGCCATAAGTATTAGAGCACCTACTGATATTTAGTATAGATTAAATGCTTTTATTTTCTGGTTTTTTATTCGCATTGTATATGTACATATAACATTTTATAATAGTTAATGTTGTTATTCTTTTTAAATAAATATAACTAGTAGGTGTTTTAATATTTACTAGTAAGTGTATTAATATTATAGTGCACAGTGTATGAGTGTATGTTGAAATATAATGGATAGATGCATTTTTTATTTATTTAAGGCTGACTATACGAAGAAAATAAAATGTATTCTGCGTTCTTTGGCCTCCAAAGTATTTTTTATATTGTGAAAAATAATTGCATTCGTTACATATTGATATTATACAGGTAATAAGTTAAATATCAGGTAAATGAAAAAATAAATGTGAGAGGAAGTTTGATTAATAATGAAAGGGATTTTTATACTGAAATTGTTTTGTATCTTTTGTTGCACAATAGTAAATGCAAAAACCATTACTTTATTATCAATGTAATTAAAACGTCGAATCGCTTATTTTCGTTTGCAACAGTGAAAAAAGATGAAAAAATATTCACTAAGACAAATATCGGATTTCACTAAATCTGTCTATAATCGATATGTTCTTTTTTATGAAATATCAACAAGAAATTTTTTAATTACTTTTAGCGAAAGAAGACTCGTCTTTCACTTTGTTCTGCCTTTCATCTCGTGTTTGGGCGAGTTACGAATTGCAGTATCGTCAAAGGCGATTTTAAATATTTTCGAACAGAGCGCATTCTTCGCCCCCAAAGAAGCAAAACGAGACAAAAAGCAAGGGAATTGGAAGCTTTCGGCAAAATAGAAATAGTTTCAGAAAGTTATTTAAACCTGTGGCAATATTGCGCGTTGCTAAAAATCGATGTATGAAATCTTTGTCTTCTTTTTATACTGCAACATTGATAAATATCGTTACACCTTAAATTGAAGAATTTGTGTCAGAGTATTAGAAATAAACATAGATCCTGTTTTTATTACCGTTTCCTTTATTTTTGTTTAAAACAATTTTCGAAAATGTTTGAAAAATTGAGCTGTAATTCATTGAAAATTATAACGTATGCTACTTTTATGTATAAATGATATCAAGCGGCAATAGGTATACTATTTCAAAAGAATTCTTCTCGACTCGAAATTGTTCCACACATGTCTCGAAATTTTTTATTCATTTTTCAAAGCACTTTATTTTACTCGGCGTTTGAAAATCACAGTTTGGTGTGTGTTACTTGAAACTTCAGCCAAATTTGAAACCTAACCAGGATCGGTCGTTCGTTAACAGCGTGCAAAATTTGCACTCTAAAAAGGAAACGAAACATACAAACTAATACTCGTCACAGTTTTTCGTAAGCGAAACGAATTACTACGTATGTTCTATTTATTTAATTCTCTTTATAAAACTGTAGAATAACATGAACATCCGCCGTCTACCTCTAAATAATCAATCATCAAAATTTCCGAGAAATCGCCGATCGGCAATTATAAATCGGCGAGCGAGCAACGAATATTGTAGTCCGTGAGCGAGTCTGTCTCTACCGTTCATATTATTAATCAGGAAATAAATAATTTGTTTCGTGACGCATTTTTCTTCGATTGCCTACCCACAGTATCAACACAAGAATAAAAAGAAAATCGATAAAGAGATTGTTAATCTCTACCACTACAAAAATCGCCCACCGTTCTCACCGAAAATTTTCTTTGATACGCGCAAGAATGGAGACGAATCGTGAGTGTCGCTCTCTGGAAAATACCAGTTCGCTCTTTCCTTTGCACCGTCCGATGGTCCTCAGCGACTATTCTTTGACGTGCCGTGGTTTCGTCTTTCCGTGTTCGTTCGCCTAACGAGCGCTTTCGTCCTCCTCCGTCACGTGTCTTTGCCGCCAGAAAACCATCATGTACAAGCATAATAAACTTTCCTTACCCTCGCGTACCCTCGTTTCCAGGTCTGTCGGACTATTTTCAGCGCTCCAATTTCTTTGTATCGCGAACACAGAGAAAAAACGCGGAAACGTATGGACGAAAAAAGAAAAGAAAAAGTGGTCGGTTGAAGAAAGAGAGAGGAATTACGGTGAACGATGGCGAAGGGTAGCTGAATCACGAGGATAACGTACAGTTGATATATTTTATGTGATAACGGTTGAGATATAAATAGAGAAAGTTATAAAGGTGGAAAGTGGGTAATTCAGGGAAATAGGAAAGGAATGAGTAGAAACTGACGGGAAGGGAAAGTGCTTCTTTCTTTGTCTTAAATTTTATCTTTCTTTTTTTAAGATTCTATGTTCGCTAGGTGATGATCGTAGTACGAGTGTACTCGCTGTTTCACAATGATAACTTGCTGTTAGTCCTTTTATTTCTAGGATTATTTAGTAGCTACAAATATTTGTCTGTTGTTTTTTGTTAGTTGTCTGCGATTGTCTATTACGAGGTCCGAAAGAATGATAATTGAAATTGCATATCTCGATACATTGCAAAAATATTCTAAAATTGTTGAAATAACCTTCTCTTCGTGATATTGGGCAATTGAGAAAATGGAAGTTTCCTCTACAAAGTTGTTTTTTAATTTCTAGTTTTATTGCGACGATCGTAATCAGTGTCTCGTGACAATAATTATAACAAACACTATTCTTCGTCAATAATTTTTGTTCTTTTTCTCATTTCTATCGTCATTACAGAGTTTCCTTATTCGCGAGATTCGTTCATTTTACAGCTCTGATTCTTTATGCTTTCTTCGCTGTTCCTATTCAGGATTTCTCTCTGGGTGGCTCGTGATACGCTTTTTCTTAACTTTCTTGTAATTATGCTGGAAAGAATATATTCTCCCACTACCGCATAACGAGTATAGAATTTATAATGTACGTGAAACTTTAAGAAGATTGTTCACGAAGAATGTTGAGCTTCGGTTGAAAACTAATATACAATGTAAGAAGTAGGTAAAAAGAACGTGTCAAGCAAATTTGCCCCCAAAAAGCTGAAGATCACGCAAATTTCGCTACTTTCGATTCCTTAGCACCTTGTTTCGGTGTTTTCTTCACAACTTAACACAATTATACGCTACAATTATACACAATTATACCTAATATAGGTATAAGTAATATACGTTTCAATTTGACAGTTGGCTCATTTTACTTTTTTAATTAAATTATTTTCTTTTTTAATGGAACTTTGGTAGAAATTTCTTTTACTTGCTGTTACGACCGTTCGCGAAGAGACGCGATCGCGAGGAAAGCGCGTCAGCGGGAGGCGTAAATTCTCGCTACGATTCAGAAAATCGACGCCGCGAATTAGTCGTTCCTCTGTGTCGGTTAAGATGACAGAGGTGGTTAATTGAGATTAACGCTGAATTAACAGGGTTAACAAAAAATGATATATTTGACAGTATATATATAAAAAACAGTATAATGAAACGCCACAAATTATTTGAAAGATGATGCAATTAGTGTGATATAATGATTCGACTCGACTATACAATGTGTTTTGTATTTGATAGATTAGACGACTTGTATTTCGTTGGAGACTTTTAGTGCATTTCGTTTGGATCCTCAATCGATACTGATTGCCCTTCGAATGGGCCCTTTGTGTTCCATGGGAGACGATCCCCACCATGCTCGGGTCACGCCACCGATCAAGCCACTGATCACGCCATGATCACGCGTGTCACCTTATGAGTGTGTTTAAAATAACGAAACGAATCGACGTTTCTAGAACTCGCTCTGTTTGATGTTGGCCGCTACATTGTATATTTGTCGGACTGCTTGAGACGGTTCGCTCGCGATACTGCGATGCCACGAGCGACGGTTAGGAATAACGGCCTATGAAAAGCCTCGTGGCGTAACACTTGCTAAATATTATAGAAAGCACTATACTTTGTACATTTTATAATATAGTGTTTCTTAGTATGTGCGTTCTGTGCAATTTTACACTTCTTCAAGAAGCTTTCTGGAATCCATCTAACTACAACAACATTTTCTACAAACACATAAAAACCAACAGTCTAACCGTGACGAAGACGACAAAAAGGAAGAGAGCAGAAACGACGGGTGGAAACAACCAAACGGTTTAATAATCGTAGAACTGAGCTAAGGAAAAAAGAGAAGAAGACGTAGAGCAATTAAACACGGCATCGCGAAGGGGTATTCTACGTAGAATGTGGTAAAAAGGAACAAGAGGAAGCCAGCGTCGCGACGCACGAGGGATGGAGCAACGGGGTTTGGCACTTCAATTATGTCGTTAAGTGGTACAAGCCGCATTAATTTTCTTTCGTGCACGGATGCACGACTCGTCCGTTACCTCACTGTGCCTCTCTGTCTCCGCAAATTGGATCATGCAAGTGGCGAGCTTTTGTGTATGGAGAGAGAAAAGGACAGGAAGCGGCGTAAGTGAAAAGGGAGAAAGTAAGAGAGGAACGCGTGGTATGGAGACGCGTTCGTAAAGCCACGTTTACATCGGGCAATTTCTCATCGAACAATTCGATCGAACCAAAGTTCTTCGATCGAAGGAAGGTTTATCTCGAGATGGAAAAGTTTTCGACAACGGAAATTGCACATGATATGCTATTGATATATTCTACTAATTTATTAATACGTTTTATTAATCCGTTAATAGCTATTTTTTGTCTCCTTCACTTCAACTACATTGTAGTACGAAATGTACGACGACGAATGTATGTTAAAAAATCATCAATATTTCGTTAACATATCACAGGATTAAACTACATTGGGAAATTATGAGACATAGTCATTTGATTCAACGTTATCCAATTACTGTTTATTCAGATCGTTGTAACAAAATTCAAAGCCCGTGAAAAAGTCGGTACGCAAAATAATTGTCGAAAATTATTTTACGTCGAAATAACGATGTTCCTATAAGGAAAGGATTAGGAAACTCATAGAGCGCCTGGAGATCGGCAACGAAACATGGACAATGAAAAAGATACGGTGCATTTACATTCAGTTTATTATAAGATATATTACACACCTAACGTGTTACGATAAACATAATTGGACGTGTGCATAACGTAATCTGAATTGGCATTGTCTGCAGAGAAGCGCGACGTAATGATATACGTTTGTTAATTACGCTTTGTATTCTCGAATAAAATGCGTGCATGCCTTCTAACGAAATGATATAAATAATTGTAAATATTAAGATATGTATAATTTTGTATGCTAGACTAGATTAGCCGCGTAGTAGTGACACACGTACGTGAATATGAGTGTGGAAGTATATGTGTGCGCGACGTCTCGAAAAACAGATGAATGTAACTGCTTCATTGACAGTGTGATATGGAAGATGGTGAGACGAAGAAAGTGCTGAGACGCGTGCAAATGTATATCGACGAAGATCCTGGAAATCGTTTATCAAATAAATCTTAAACTATTTTAATATGAATTCTAAATGTAACCCTAGTGTTCCTTTACTTCTATGTCGGCAATTAAGATCCACAATTCTCAACAGTAAAATTCAGGTTTGAATTAAGATATCACAGTCGTTCTCACTTGATTCAAATTTCGTTTGTATAATTTTGAACAACTTGATCGACCAACTAAAATTTGACCTGTCAAATGTAAACGTGCTTTGAAAAGAAAAACGTGTAAATCTCATGTTTTCCCTTGGTTCCTAACTCAAAAAGGACGTGCGGTCTGAAAGGTCTGATGGATCCCTAATCGGTTTCAAGATACGTGTGGTAGGATCAACTTGAGATTTACACGAGGCGATAACATTGATTGGATCAAGGTCTTTTAATTGAACGACGAGGATCGTGACGTTCGAGTATTCCAGTGTATTTTGGTAATTTTGCCGAGTCACGCTCGTTATCTACACTTGACATGGGGCCATATTTTTGCACGGAAGCGATGTGCTTTACTCTTACGATATTAATTGATCTTGATTAAATTTTTGGTCGATGGACGAGCGAGATTGATCGCCGCCGACCTATACCGGAACCTGCAGTTAACGATGATGTTGATAATACATTTTTTTCGCTCCGATTTATTCGATAAAAAGCAAGATCGATGGTCGCCAGTATGGAACAGTTTCTGAGTCGAAAAATGTCGTTTGTATGTAAACTGATATGTAAACTAGTGTAATGTAATATGGTTACAAATTGTAACCATGTAATCGCGCTGAAAATTTTTATTTAAAAGTTTATTTAAAAGTTTATTTAAAATCTTTTGAGAAACTCTGATTTGAGTTAAGAGCGATTGATGGTCAAGGAATGGATGTTTTTGAAAAATTGAGAACGGAATAGGGACTTGTTTCTCTCTTGAAATACTAGAATGAATACTTCGTTTTAAATATTTTACACGTATTCGAATGTTATATGCTTTCTGCAAATTTTTGCAGATATAAATTTCTCATGAATGCGTAAATATCTGCAGCCAATTAATTCACGTCATGGGACTTTTTTTCGTTTTTAAATTTATTATTTTACATTCAATACTTGTTGATAACATCGCAGACTTTTCAATTTCATATAGAAATCGTTAAAATGTTCAAAAAAGGACGATGAGAAATAATGAAGAGAAGAGAATGTACATAGAATGTACAAGTAGTATAAATCAGTGTATCATCAGACAAAACGTAATCCGTTATCGTTCCCCATTAACGCTACAATTTATGATTAAATATTGCCGAAAGAAGTTGTATCATTTTATGAGTGAACATTAAATTGATGATCATGTGCCAATTATTGTTTCCAAACATCACAAGAAGAATATGATAATATACGAACCTGAAATCAATAACAGGCGTAGTAAACACAAAGAAACATTAACTTACTTGTCTTTAATCATAGTCATAGATAACAAATGATACTAATTATGTTACATCTACTATATTAATTACAACGATTATTATATAAATATAGTCATCTTCAATAAATTCTATGAATTATGCTGTTCCCTCTGTAAGTACTCTATTTTAAGTCCATATCTCTCTAAATTACAAAGCTTGGGATTTCAAGTGAAAAATAGAATTATAAATGAACTTTGATGACTACTTTTGGTCACAATGAAAATTCACCGTGCATGGTAATAATAAAAAAAAAAACGATCTTTTCCTGTCACAGGACACGGTTTCCACAGTTTCACACATTCGCATTTTCATTATTCAAACATGCGCAGGTGGTTGGAGATCAGTTTCCTCTTCAGCGACGATTTAAAATCTGAAAATGGACCACTCTGAAACGACCTTCGTAAGTTCTGGATGGGAATTAGAAGCGCTTCTCTAAACCGGCAGAGGTTTCGACTCGTTAGTTGGACGAAAATTTTTTAATAAGTAATACGAGGGACGTGTAGACATACCGCGTTTGGCCGAATTTTTCGAACGCCACGGTATTCCAACAGTCGCCTGGCTTCCGACATCCCTCGTTAGTTTCAGATAGTGATTCCTCTTGAATATCGATTCGATGTGCAGTTGATCGTTTCCCTTTCATGTGGTAAAACTGGAAATGAAAAGTGAACTATAAATAAGATTCTGTGGCTATAGATCGTTGTATTATTTATGGGAAATTTCAAGGAATAATACCTGTGAATTTAACCGAAAGAAAGTACCACTGAAAAATTTCAAATGCTTAAGTGATATATTTACATATGTATATATATATGTATATATATTTATCTTACTTAACAAATATTTAACGTAATTACTTGCCTAATAATAATTAAACAAGAAAACAAGAAAGAGATTGAAAGAGAATGATTTCATAATAAAAAAATTTTTAATCCATATTTTATCCATTAACAAAATTAGTATCTTACCTGTGATTGATACTGTAACGTCAGTTACAAATTGATCATTAAGAGTAAAAACCTCTTTTGATTCTTCTATGGGGTACTTTGAATTAGGCCAGAGCTATTCAGGTCAATGAATTAGCTACTCCAAGATCACGTCAAACTAAATTTCATCGCGTTCGATGAAGCGTAATAGTCTACGGATTATATTAGTCATATATTAACAACTATATGTTCTTTCCTACAATAAATAGAATAAAGAGATTCATAAATGAGAATCGCTGATAATATCACTATAATTTCAATAAAGTCAGTAAATTTATCTTTCTAATCTTTCCTTCGTCATCGTAGCTTTTAGTATGGCAAAAATACTGTCACGTTTATTATTATTAACGTTATTCTACGAATATCGATTTCCAATTTTTGTTCATTTAATTAAACTTCACGATACTCGGATATTAAATTACGTGAAACCGAGAAGAATATTGAATTACATTCTTTTTTATAAAACAAAGAAATTCATTTATCGTTTTCGCAGAACAGAAATTGGAGGAACAAAGTAGCATAGCTTTATTCGTTTTTCTTTACAAAAACAGGACAATCGAATTTAATAAATTGCAAACATGTTGCAAAATGCAATCACGTTTCAAATAAACGTCTATTTATATTCGAAATGCATATGTTTCTGTAAAAATGTTGAGTTTCAGACAAACTGTACGCGTAGGAAGGATAAGCTATTATGTTTTAATAACAATGTAAATGTTTCCCGGTGCTCGAATATCTTCCACAAGACTTCCATTTCGTCTTGCACAAACGCTATTCTCTTAAAAACTCCCAATTGTCTCGTGCACGCATTACTACAACCGTTTATTCTTGCAATCTCGAATTTTCTATATATATCCCTATTCTTATTCCCTCTCTTTCTATTTTATTCGAAAAATGATATCATTCTTACAAGACAAATTGTATTTTATGCAAGTTATAAAAGATATAAATAAACGCAATTATAAAAAAGAGCGAAGGGAAATATCTTCTTGACTAAAGGGGGAAACAAGATTTCACGAATAAAGAAGTTTACAGAATAGAAACGAGGGTGATTTCGTATTTGCATACAAACAAAAATTCAGAACAGAGTCTGATGTAATTTTTACCAGTCCGTGGAGGCGGCGAAGGAAGTTAAAAAGCATAGACGAAGGGAAAGAATGGCCGGCGCTAGAAATTCCCCAGTGTCTAGTAACCGCTCAGTTGAAACTTAGTCGCAAGTCAAAGCCGGTTTGAAAACTGGAATTAACAAGGGAGATAATTAAAACGGGTTGAAAAGGAATTAGCGTCGATGATAGTCTCGAAACACTGTAAAGACCACGAAGATAGATAGAACTTTCGACGGGTCAAAGGCTTTCACTTCCGATTTAACGACGAACAGATGTCCCATGATTAAAGCGATCTTTGATATATCGCCCGCTTTTTGAGAATCCAAGATGAAGAATTTTAACTTTCTCTATTTGTTCAATTAATTGTATAAAGAGGTTGACATTGGAAAATATTAAATTACATTCTAAAATCCAATAACATTAGATTTAGAAAGTTATACACAGTAGTCAGAGAATGGACGTAATTTATGTGTCATATTAAAATTGAAATATTTTTATAAAATCATTTCGGTATGATTATGATTGATAACTCTTTGGCGCCAGATAATGTACGTGTCATCGTTGTACATTCTAACACAGGAAACGTATGATGTACTAGATGTCAAATAAAATAATTAAAGGAAGTTTAAAAGATACTTAGGTATTTCTTAAGAACAAGATTATATACATATATTAAAAAATATAAAGAGATTAGATATCGCTGACAGTTATTTCTCTCGAGACATTGATATTCCCTTGGCTTGTTAACACGAGATTGAAGTTCAGATGTCAAGATTCAAAGATCTTGTATTCATCGTAGAGATCACTAAATTGTTGGAAAAATAACGGCAACAAGTAACAACGGAATGTAATGGAACGTATCGGTAGTATGAACTACGCATGGTCAGACACAGCGAGATTCGCTTTTATGTGTCATTAATTCAGAAAAGTATGAGCGAATGTTACTTGTCAAATATAATTAGACGACAACTTGTGGTCCGTTGACCAGTCGAAGAGATCATCCATAATGCAAAAATTCTATCGAATAACGAGAGATTTAGGTATAATTTATCAACGTAATGACTTAACTTGTCAGTCTCCACGGAGACACCGTATGAAATGCAATTTAGTACACGACCAAAAGTTTTATGCAAACACCACGAAACACGTGGAGTAGTAGAAGTGAAATGTGCATTCACTGACAGGAGTTGGTGGTCGAGTTTATACTCGGAACAAGAGTTCCCTCCAAGTCTGGCGTTCTCATGATCCCTTTTTACGTTTTACATCGTCGATTTCTTTCTCGTCGACGTTCTTTCGTTTTCTTTTTTTCAACGGTAATTAGACTCGAACGTACGTCTTCATGATAGTAAATTGTATTTTCTTATAAATCGTGAGTAATGGAAATGAAAATGTATTACGGGAATATTAGAAGGAAACGTAATAAGCTTATCTTAGTATGAAAAGTATCTTACAAGTTAAATCTTAGATGCAAATAATCATAAAATTATTTATTGGTGCACGAGAGCATCATGGCAACATTATTCATGTATACATACAAATACTTAGACAAGGAAGAATGTATTTTATTTTAATAGAATTAGCGTGTTCTAAATTAATACAATACGAATTGTATCCGACTATACTTCATTTAACAACCAATAATCAGCTGTAATATTGAACGATCAAAATACATATATAATTTTTACCATACTGTATCACCAGTTTGACTAGAACGATTAATAACCTCGATTGAAATCTATTGTTATTTATCGGCATAAATTCTATTTATGTAATAATAACGATATCTCGATATTCAAATAAACCGACGTCTAACAACGTTATACAACTATTATTAAATCACAATAAAACGTACCTGTTATTAAATACATTTGTATCTTACATTTTTGTAAAACTATAAAGTAGACAAATTTCTCCTTTAAAAACAATCATTCAATTTTCTTTTCGGCGTGATTACACGCGGTTAAACATCAATAGTCAATAGAACATCTATCATACAACTTTCCCAACAAACTAAGACAGTCTCGCATTCCAGGAATTCAAATACCTTTCCAAAGATCCGAAATCGAAACTCGAACTCATAACTCGTAAGTCCAAACTTGTTAATCCTTCGCCAAGACACAAATTCCTTCTATCTACACGTTTTCGCTCAAAACTGTAACCAACACCACGCTATCCTCTGTCGTTTGCTTCAGACTTTCCTTTTCGCTTTTATCACGTCAAAAGTGAAAAGTAGACACGCGACCGCGAACCATCTTCGATCATCCCTTCGAACGCGTCGCGAGCATAACAGAGACGAATAAAGAAGAAGACAAAGGAGTCGACGGTGGAAAGACGGTGACAGCAAGAAGGAAAGTAGCTAGGGTTTTCAACGGGGCCGAGCAAGTTTCCATGCTTCTCTGGGCATTGTTCGTCACCTTAGCTGAACGCCTTTCGGCGTTACTCACCCTCTTTTTCTTTCCTTTTGCCCGCTTCACGGCCTTCTTCCGCGCGACAGGCCGAATATTTAAAGATGATAAGGAGGCCTGACTTCCTTTTCAACCGGCGTTCCCATTCTTCTTCTTTGCGTGCTCCTTATACACGCTTCACCGACGAATTGACATCGCTGGAATAATATTTCGACAGCCCGGCAATGTGATCCGTCGTGTTTGAATTTGGCGCGCGCCGGTGTCTTGGTTGCGTGTATCGGTTTATTCCACGATGAACACGTCGATTCGTAAATAAAATTAATACCTTTGTAGATACTTGGAAAGTTTAGGAGAAATTCAGGAACGCAATTGCCATTGAAGATCTCGAAGGAAAAACAATCAGGTTTCTCGCGTTTTATATATGGAAGAGCAATTTCCAAATTCAACGTAGTAGCAATCAATTTCACGTGAACCTTATCTTCTCATTTCGTTTTGGGATTAAATATGTGCTTTCTTATTTTTCTGGAACATTTAAAAAATACTAATAACATTACTTACATGCAGACTTAATTCGGTTAAACTGTCGTAATCATTAGACTAATATTCGATCTGTCAGGTTATAAAGACATAGAAATCAGGAAATTAACGTGATCTTAAATTATCACGTTCACTGTGTATATATTTGTATCATTCAATGATAAGACAATTTCTTGTACCTGTTCTTTTTGCAAAAAGGGACATCTTGTGGCCGTAGCTTTATTTTCTTTTTCTAGCAGACAGTCGAGAAGACGATGATCACAGTCGTCTCGTTGTTCAAGATTTTAATCATTCGTGAAATTCGAATCTTTCTTCAATATCGACAAATAGGAATCAAACCGAAAGAAATAAGTTTGTGCTATCGAGAGTGTTCATTGCTTGTTGCGATCGTCACGATGGCTGATGCGAAATTGTTTTCGCTGGCAAAAGATCGATTTTGCTGGGTAAAGAGGTGCCCGGCAGTCGCTACGATGGACACTTGCTTCTGTGGTTTCGGTAGATATTCCGTAGGGATACTTGTTGAAAGAACAGTGGAGAAGTGTATTTACATTGCTGTTGGGATTTCGCAGACTATCTTTTTTTAAAGTCATCTCCCGAAGAAGTTACGGTATTACGTTGAATAATAGAAAAACAGACTAGATATCAATTTACATTATTTCTGTTTTTTTATTATTTGTCAGTTGTGGACTTATTTTGTTCAGTGTGTGAAACAAACCGATGTTTTGCATTTGTTCGCCTGTGATAATTATTCTATTCTCTTTTCTTAAGCTAGATTTAAAGGAATATCATTTAAATCTCTCACTCGTTCGATCTTTTTCTTATATTTTGTTAAACGGATTTTAAAACTCTAATGGACAAATCATTTATATTTAAGTGACATTCGTAATCGCGTATGTATCAAAAGATATATAAATCAGTACAGTAAATAAATTAGAATCTACATATATCTAAATTAGAATTTTTTATTGTAAAGAAAAATCTGATAACCTTCAAACTGCGAAACAACAAATTTATTCAAAATCATAAGAAACTCCTTTGCGTTAAAATAAATATAATATGACGTAAAATAACTGCGTAAAATACAATATTCCAAAGAGAAGTCAGCTGTACGTCGTTAATACAGACGTACGTCGTTATCCGATCTGAGATTCGGTAGAAAAGCATCTGTACGATCATTTCAAGTAATCACTGCAAAATTCTTCGTTGCTACATACACACATTTATCTGTACGATATTGTGCTTGAAATTTTCAGAAAGATTCACTGAGCACATTCGTTAAAATTTCGATCGACAATTCGTTGCCAGAATCATGATTGGCATTGTTAGCTCGATCCACAATTTCCTAACTTCGTATGGAGCTGGTTCGAATCGAAGGAAAATCACGCCACGTCGATTCGATTGTTGAAGCGTGAACGCCACGGCAGACACGGCGTTCAGCCGAGCAGAAGAGCAAGATAAGTCGTTCGTCTTTTCGTTCGTCTCATCCGGGTCCCTGGAGTGAACCCGAACGAACCAGTCCCTTAAGTGACGCGAGCTCGGTTAGGGTGTGGAGTAAACAGGAAATGAGACTGGTTTTGTTCTTTTTTGTACCGTCTCAGAGCAAATTTCCACGGTAATACATTTTTAAAGACCATAGGAGGCCTACGAGTCGAATGTTTATCGAAGAATTATTTTTGAATTAGTTGAGATTTCCTTTTATGAAGATTCGATAACGATTTAATAATTTGCTATTTTATAATGTATTTTAATTCGTACAATATGACTTTTGTGTAAGGTAGTTATTTGTAGAAAACTGCTGTTTCTGATATATATCATAGACCAAATATTTGAAATTTCCTTTGCACATATTTTTTACATATTCAAATCGTATTTTAATATTATTCACCTGAAAAAACTAAGGTTTGTCCTTTTCGACACTATTAAATTATTCGAATAGATTTCCTCGGGGAAGCTTTCTCCTTGAAATGGGTCGGAGACGATGGTCTCGCCGTGTTTCGCGAGGCGACAACCCCGGAGGATTTTCGCAGATCGATAGATCGAAGATAAGAGACCCGGCGTTCTATTCATATTCGACGAGATAAGGTCGCGCTGCAAACTTGTGAGTTTCCGGGAATGACAGGAGAAAATGAGCGATGATTGCTCTCGTTAAGGCGCAATCGGCCGCGAGAAAAAGCGGCTAAAGACTTCCTTTGCTCCCTGAAATTCGTGCCAGCCAGCTACCAGCTGAGAAATAACAACCTTCGCAAAGTTGTGCTCGAGTTTACTTACGAACGTTTCTCAGCCAGTTTTGACCAGATCCACTGTTAGAAGAAGCGGCCGTAGCTTCTGCTCAGACCTGTTAATGCGTTGCTTTTCCGTATTTTCTCGATATGAAGTGCCTATTTCTTCTCTATGCTGTTTCATGTCAGTTGTAATCTCGTTCGAAGAGGTTTTATTTCTGGATGAATTGTTATATCTTAAGTATGTAAGTTTCGTTGTTCGAAATTAGGAGAATAATTGAGAAATTCTAAAGATATTTTGAATTTTTAAAGTTGTTACACACGAAAGTTTTACGAGTTGTTTTAACCTCTCGTGGATATTAGTTAGCCAATGTTGGGATTATACAGCAGTACATACCTACATATCTACTTGAAAGATAATTTAATTTTATTTTTTATCAAATAATTTGTGTCCGATATTGTCTAATAAAAAAGCTACGAAATTTAATATATAAATTGTATACTTTTTTGTCATAGATATTATCAATATCACCTTATAGGATATAAAAATATATCCAAGATAACGAAAGTTATTATTGCTCAGATAAGGACTGCTACAATCCATCAATTAGGACTACTGCAAAATGGATAACCAGTTTATCGCTTCACTGGAAACACTACTTACCATGAATTTATAATACATTTCTCGAGACAGAAAAAAGCAAAATTGCCGAGCTGTTATACAGCTGACGATGAACTTTGTCTAAAACGCGACAAATTTTGTCGAAGAATGTAGCGAAGTCGATAAGGAAAAAAAAAAAAAGAAAAAAAGGTAGTTTTCTGGTTCAGGCAGCAACTATCCTATCCTTCCCGTAACACCGACGCAAGCGAGAATTTTAATTTCGTAAAATTTGCACCGGTAAGCAACTTGACTGTTTTTCGCTACGATCATCAGAATAAATTCAACCGAGTAATATCATTACACCAGGACGTTAATTGCTAACATTAAATCAACGATATTTCCACCGGTTTATAGGGCGAATTTCGTTTCGAAGCCGATCCACGTAATGCCTCTAAATTACCATACACTTGCCAGAAACAGTAAAAAATTGATCAGCTGAAATATCGCGTCTAGTATCGTCGAAATATACCGGGTGTTTCGGTGCGAGTAGTACAACCGGGCAATAGATGAATTTCTCACGAAAAAGATAAGTAATAAATGAAAAACATAAAATTTTTGTTTGCTGTTTCTGTTCTCGAGAACATCAAGGTACTTGCAACATAGATTGACTTTGTTACAACTCCTTTGAAATTTTGACGATACGTTATTTAATATAATATAATTTAATATATTTAATATAATCTATCCTTACCGAAATGCAGATATTCATCTTCAAAGTTGAGTATTTCGACGTGTAATCGTCACAGTAAGCCGCTCAAAAAAATGGTTTGTCGATAAATTACAAAGTTGTCAAAAAACCAATATGTTAGGTAAAACGGCTAAGAGAATCGTTTTTTAAAAATTAATTCACCTCGTCGTTTCTGAATAAGAGTAATACGAAATATCGAACATCGAAATTCAAATCGTCGTATACATTATGACGTGAAATAGCTGTTCTGTGCAATTCTCGATTATTTGTTACTGTGTGCTTGTAAAAAGTACAAACAGAGAGATCTTTCTTCCGAGAGATGGAATCTCAGACATGCGCCAAGAATTTGGCTTCCGTGTCTCGGGGTGTTTTACTTTTGATGGATATCGTTGTGTTATAAATACGTTTACTTGGATAATCTTTCGTGTACGTACGACTGCAGGTCAGATGTACGTCTGATGTACTTCGTGCTTTGACATATTACATTACAATTAGTATCTTATTTAACGCCCTGTATAAAGTGTCTTCGATGTCGCCACCCCCTTTCACTCTCTCCCTTTCTCGAATTAATTTTCCTCCGGGAAATATTTCGGGACTGAATCAAAGGCGTGACCCACTTGCAAGTTCACTCAATGTTTCCTCGACATCTGTGAGAGCAGTCATAATTAATTCAACGAGGAGTGCTTAACGGACGAGACCGACGCGCCGCGCCGGAACTAGTCAATCAATAGGATCACTTTGCAGAATTTAGTCTCATTCGATCGATAAAGCTCGTTTACTTGCATCTATCGTCATTTTGTAAAAATAATGCATTTTAGATGGGACTCGGGAGGGATGTTTCGAGAGGAACCTTGTTTGTTGTTTTGGTAAAAATGGCCAGATCTTAGGTTGAAGAGACGAACGTATTGAACTACCTTGTGGATGTCTTACGATCAGACTACGGATTTTTACGTAAATTTATAGCCACGTAGGAACAATTGAGAAGATAAAACGTAAGTAAAGATTTCTTTCATTGTTCGTTATTAAATTGTACAAAGCATTTTACTTTGTATATTTTATATAATTTATATATTTTTGCGCATTGTGTGCATCCTGTGCAATTTTATACCTCGAAATGCTCTGTAAATGCATAAACATCCGCGGTCTATCTATCACTTTGATCGAGTTACAAAGTGTGTGTAATTATGTACGGGTATATTTAATAGGGGAGAAGATATACCATTTAGAAAGAAAAAGTTATACGAAAGAAGCAAGTACTTATCGTTAAAAAGTGGCAAAAAATAGGAGAGAAAATTTGAAAGGGAAGAAGAGGGTTCGGTTAATGCGTCATTGGGTAGAAGATCTTTCTTTTGGGGAGGATTGAAGAAAAGTGATAATTAATCGAGGATTTGCATGCCTTTGTGCCTCGCGTTCTTTCTGATTAAACGCAAACTACCAACGTAATTGGACAAAGAAAATTGATTCACTTTCGAGAAAAATCGTATATAACGTTATACGTTAAATGAATATTCAACTTTTATTTTAACTTTCGTAATAATACATAGAGTTTATCGAAAGACTTCATATTTTATGAAATACTGCGTTAGAAGGAACAAATTTATTCTATATTTTCGTTAATTAAATGAAAATTTTATTAAAACCAATATTACTATTATTTAGTGAAAATAAAAATTTGCCACGGTGAAGCTAAAACGAGTAGAACTTCTTTTTGTACGAACGTGTTTCAACTCCTCAGGCATAAAGCATAAAGTAGATATGTGCTTTAGACGTGCTTTCGTATGTTTTTGGTCGTTATTTTTATTATATTTCTGTCAGCCAGAGTTAGAGGATTTCATTTTATACCGATAATGATAACTTTCTGTGATACGAGTATTGATCAATCACCCACGTAGAAACGCATCAAGCAACACGATTAAAATGTAAATGAAAGCTTCTGTTGGCCGGAATAATAACGAATAGCGGAATAGGACGGTTATTTCGATAACGATGAAATTATGCACTGAATGATACTCGCGAATTTTCAATTGACTCCGGTAATAGTAGTAGTTTCGTATAAAGTGAAACACGATCTATACGTAACTGCGACTAGATCTCATGATTAATAATAATAAAAATAATCGTTTCTCAAAAGATGATACTTGTGTATTACAATTATTGGTAATTTATTGATCTATTAACTTCCACCGTTATTATAAATATATTTATTCTTAGTTAGTTAAATTCAAATTTGTTTAGAAAATATTTAATTAAGCTGCGAAATAAGGAAGCGAGTCAAAGATTATTTGACATTTCTGTAGCACAAAAATTCACAAGTGTAATTATTATACGTTATACCTAGAGATTCACAAGTACAATTACACATTATCAAGCAATTAGCATTTCATTTAATTAATCTCAATCTAATCCTCATTTTCATTAGGCGAACTGTTTCAAGCTTTAAAGAACCAAGTATATTCTCTTAAAAGATTTGAAATTATAACTTTGAAGATTAAATTTAGATACAGGAAACTTTACAAGGAAAGATTTATAAATTTGTCGAAATTAGCTTGTCAATTTGAGAAAACTCTCGTATAATTTACAAGAAAAAAAAAAAAAAAAAAAAAAGAAAGAAATATAAGTATACACAGAAAACTGTCCTGTCACTGTAGAAACATAGTCTTTCAAGAGTATCGCTTCTATTCCTTTTTAAATATTTCTTGAAATATATCTGTAAACAATGTTTAAGTAAATAACAAATCAATTTTCTTAAGTCATCTTCTATCAAAGAGGAATTAATAATAAAGTATGATTTAGTAACAGAAAATTTGTTACGTAATATAAGATGGTCCGTATTATTAAAAAGTTTCTAATAACTAGATTATAATCAACTAACTAATAACTAACTAAATTATAATATCGCAAAAATATCTAAAAAGTCAGACGATGTCACGTAATAGGTTTCTTTGAAGGGAGTCGAATTCAATGCGAGGCCTTGCGATTTTTCATGGGAGATTGCGAACCGCGATAACGTAAGGCAAAGAATTTTATTTTTATATTTTTTTTATTTTATATTATATTAAATATTTTAAATTTTATTTTTCATGATCATTTCTCTCGTGATATTTTATATTAATTTATGTACGTACGTCTAAGCCTATTTGAAATCTTCTTAATAAATAATGAAATTAAATTGACATATTATATTACGCATTGCGAAATTTTTATTCGAATGTAATGATTTATTTTACACATATTTGTAACATATTAGTGAAACGAATCAGATATTTTTTAAAACAATGACACATTTGCTGTACGTGCCACGAAAAATTATTTTTCTGTTACACCTGCTTACGATTTATGGACCGTAAAAGTATTAACTATATAATAATTTATCACAACAATAAATTTTAAACAACTCGTCATCTTTTTCAAGCCAAATCTGTATTATCAGCGCGTAGCCACATTAAAATATTCTTTTCGGCTTTTCTTTACGAAGAATATGCACATACCAACGAGAATACACAAGTACGTGTACATAGAAACAAATTCCAGTTTATGAGAAATTGAAATATAATTCCCAAATCATTCTGTCTTCATCTGTAAAGAATAAATACGTCTACAGAATTTCTGTAAACTTCTATAAACATCTAGCATCCGCAAATTCATATACCCTAACTTCAATTAAATTCAAAATCTACGAGCTATAGGAATTTTCTGATATTTCTTAGTTACGTTCAATACAATGTAAAAGTAGATTTGCAAGTTAGTTTAGAAATGAATAAAATTAATTTTATTATTAATTCAAAGTTAACGTTACAATTATCAATAACAATATCTCTTACTTCTACAAAATATTTTACCAAAGAATTTTCTCAGATTATGAAATTCTAAACGATCGATTTGATGAAATTTCTAATTTCTGCAGAATACATAGCGAACTAAACTTTTGATTTGTAAACCACTAACCATGAGACTTACTATCATTATCATTCGCCAGATTTTTATCATTCCCACTGGGTTTCACGTCACCGTTTACGCTGGTCGAAAATCTCTACCCTCGAATTGGCTGGAAATCGAAGGTGCGACCATAGAAGAGAACCGACAGGAGAAAGACGAAATCGGGCATCGACTAACCGGAACGAGTCACGCTTCCGCGAATATTGGGTTTACGTTGCAGATCCGATTTTAACGATGTATCTCGGCCATCGGGGGCCGGCGGGAACCGCGTATCGTGCTGCGAAATAAATGGAACTCGGAGAAATAGAGGTTGACCCACGCAACTGAGTATCTATTTTTTTCCTTTCCTTTTACTCTTTTTATATTTTTCGTTGTTTTTTTTTTTTATTGGCGATCCTTTCTATTATTCGAGACATGCGAGTAAAAGTGACGTGGTACCTGGAAATTAACTTTGGAACTATCGATGATAAAAGTGGAAAAAGTAACACAAAGTAGAACAGAGAGTATCTATCAAAATATTGTACAATTCAAGGAGAGAAACAATTATGTATTTTACAAAAATGTAGGAAGTTTATATGTATAGAGGATAGTTAGTACGTGAGGTTTAATGACAAGATTGCTCGTTGATGAAACCGTCGAATATATTTAAAAGTAATAAGTCAAAGTACAGTCTATAGGCTGGAGTTGTTCATACAAAGTATTAATCGCAAAATAAAATAGCGGATAAATACTCGTAAAGAGGTAACTGAACTGCGTATGTAACGGCGTATGTAACTGATAATGATTATTCTGTTCGCGATCGCGTCCGTTTATTTATACTGGTCGGGGGGAAATCGGAAAATTTGAATTCGTCTTCGTTCGACGGTTGCATGTAGCGGCGATATTGTTTTGCTCGGAGTTTATTCATTCTTACATTACATGTATCCTAACGATCTTCACACTCGGAGGCAAAACAACAACATGATTTGAATTAACCTCTAACTCATGTGCCGCTACAAAAATTTCTTTATTTACTTTACGAAAGGATGCCAAATTTCCAAATCAAATTTCAACATCGAGTCCTCAAAAAGTGTATTGTTGTAAATTTATAAAATTTCGGGAAGTTGTAATATTAATCGTTATTTATCTCACAAATTTATATTTAGTTATTTTAGAGAAAAATCAATCAAATTAGTAAAAGCTCAATACTAATCGCAAATCTCTGAAATTTTTAACGATTCAATTGGTCAGTGTTTCTAATTTTAACTGCAGAGATAACAAAAGTCTAGCGATAACATTGAAGAAGATCGAATATTGGACAATTTTGGTGCGCAAATTTGTGTGACTGATTATGGGATTGAGTCATCTGAATATGTGCAGTAAGGTGCCTTTGACTGATTAACACTGGAATAGGTAATTGAAGACAAGCATGTGTATCAGCTAATTGCAGAGGTAAATGCTAGAGTAGTAGCTAAGTGGACAATCAAACACTTTTACACCGTATAAATGTTATCTACTTGAAGTTATTAAGTGCGATGCTTAATATCTTTGAAACTTCTCTACCGCTATAACTATTTCCTTAATCTTGCGAAACTTCGCTGTATTATTATACAATATATGCGATTCCCTAATAAACGGAGGATAAGGTGAAGATTAAATATATAACACCAAGATGGGGTTACGAATAAAAGTTTTTAACTCTTTAGGGACTTATTCTTTACAGAGAAATGTAAAATTAAATCCGAAAAAGACAGGATGAAAAAAAAATATTTTTATACCAAAGACAGCTCTGTTATTTCAATAATAAATCTTTAATAATAGCGAACAAATTAAGTAGTTAAGAAGAGATTATTAAAATTAATTTCATTTTCTAGTAGCTTAATTTTTTCATCCTCAAATGTAATATAATTTTACTGTTAAAATTGATTATCTTGTATTAATAGAACAATATTATCAAAAGTGTTCGAATCTATCGAAATTATTTATTTAAATAATCAATGTGTATTTAAATATATTTTCCATAAATTGCATATTACTAGGCAAAATCGCAAGATTTACCTGTAATTTTTATGGCCAACATAATGACATTTTCGCACGCGTACGAACGAATGACCTCGGTTTAACTGAATAACTTCGCTGCACGTAGTTGACTTACTTCATCAAACGCGCTATTTATGCGAAAATAAAGCAGGTTAATCACCGAACGTTTGTTATACTGGAAATGTATCGTTGGAAACAGTTGGGCTAAAAATTGCCTCAAATGAATTACATTTTCTTAAAATCGTATTTTCCGTATAATGTAACCAGTTGGCAGTATTGAATCATTAAAACAACTTCATCGTGTCATCAAAAAATAGTACATTGTATATCTCTAATTTTTATTTCACCATCTATCTTTTCTTATTTATTAAGGAAGAACGAAACTTTAAAACATTTCGCAGAAAGTTTAATCTATTAATCAGTGTCTGTCTCATGACAAAATATGTACCGGATTTCGTTCATCGTGACTTTTTTCAGCTTGTAAAATCAAAATTGCAGAACGCCATAAATAACAAAGCAAGACGATATTACAGGCGGAAAGCATTCTTCTGAATAACCGCATAAAATGTCTCTTGCCTTGGGAACAAGTAGCGAAGTAATGACTTTAACCTTCTCAGGAACATATATTTATCGTTAGATTCAAATTTATCGCCACAGAGCAGCATATTCGCAAGTCTGTTATTACAGAAATTTATTTATTTATACGGTAAAGATCACTACCATTTACCATATAAGAAAAAAAAAAAAATAAAATTAAAAGGGATAAAGAAGAAATAATTAAATATCCTGCAACTAAATAAATCATTTGAAGAATTAAACCTATAGCATCGTAATCATCGGATTACAGATTTTTATGCGTATATTGTAATATTCTATATGCGCAAGCAATATTTTACGCGTTAATGAAAAATTTAAACGTACAAGATACACAGCATACAGAAATATATGAAAATACATAAATTACCCAAAGTACAACGCTCGTTATCACCCCAAAAAACATGATATTTACATAAACATCCACGATCTAGTTTATCACCTATAAAGATACCAATCGAGGGTGAACAACCTATCATTTTAAAAACGTCTATTTCAACAATCTCCCGGGGACCATTTTAGCACGCATATCCTCGTCAGCAACAAGCACGTGTACACAGCAGGCAAACAAGAAAGGAGGGAAAAACTTGCCGTCCGACGTCCCGGAAGATCGAACGAAAAACGAAAGACCACGCGGGATCTCGCAGGGAAATCTCGATTATACACCCGGACGAGTTCTCTTTCCTCGATGCACGATTTCACAAACCCCAACGGCTACCGCCCGTGGGACGTCCTTTCACTTTTACTCGGCGATCGATCCGACCTACGCCCCTGCGAACAGCCTATTCACAGGCCACGCCGAAGGCGGGATAAAAAGACGAGGAAGATGTATCGACTCTCTCGTGACATTTGCAAGTTTATATAGTTGGCTCGAGGGGCGGCGGAGAATCCGGTTGACGAGAGCTCGACTTTTAACCGAGGCTCGTTGCACACCTCTGTCGCTTCATCGAAACCTTGTTCGCTTGGTGAAAAAATTAGCACAACTACTGAAACGTGCATTCAGCTATTAACGTTCGACGTTTCCTACGTAAGTTTCTGGATTGCAATGTGCACATCGTTGCTCATGAAAGTCCCTTTTCTGAAAATCATCCTGTACATCGTTTGATATTTGTCGTTGTTAGAAGAGAGGAGTTGATACGATTCGGGTATTCTTCGGGATTGGATGTGGTTCTTAGAGTTGGAGATTAGGCACAATGATTAGCGACTTGAGCGACGATTTAGATATTTTTTCAGGCGAGATACTTACCTAGTCGAGGTTGGCAATTACACACGATGGATTTGACTTGAACGACAATTTGATATATTTTTTGACATGGCATACTTTGTGATTGACGTTGGAAATTAGGTACAATGAATTCGACTCGAATTTGATATTTTTCTTTAGATCGGATGCTTGTGTCGTGGAAGTTAGAAATTGGAGACGACGATTTTGATATTTTTTCAGATCAAATACTTACGTAATTGTCACATCGGTTTAAGATTCTTTCACGTTCCGCACGTGAGGTGAGAGATTGGTACTTCAATTATAATAGTTATTGCAAAATTTATTATATAAACTGTCAGAGTAAAGATACAGAATATCGTAACAGAACAGAACAGAATGTCAAGTGCTGACTTGGGAGGGTATTTTATATCAGATGTTTAGTTCCTGTGGAGGGGTTATCGCTGGATGCCGGTCGCATAGGTATGCTGCTACTGCTTAGTTACTATTTTAATGGCTATGGTGTGCAAAATGTGATTATCCTAGCGCTGTATCCGGAGACCCCTGTGACATAATCGTAGTTAGAAATTAGACTGTTTAGTTGGAAGATGAATTTGATTTATCGTTGGATAAATGTTTTTCGGGTGTCCGTTAATGTAATTATTTTTAAGAATGCGATATTGATGTAATTCAATTTCACGCATCATACTGTCACATTCTGGAGTATATCATCGAACGAAATTTCCCCTCTTTTTTCCACTGTCGCGCCGTTCTTTTGTGCACGTGAGCCGATAAAGAACGATTCAATTAAAATACGAAACAGTTATCGACGGTAGCGCGTCTATCCGGTTTCGGCTTCCCGTTAATCTAGGTATTTTCGGAGTTCCGCGCGCCGATAGAACCGAAAACGGGAAACAGCCGACAGGGAAAATTATTACTGATGACTTCGAACAGCCTGAGAACTGTCGATTGTTTGAAAAGCGCGGAATAAAGCTCACGTAACAATGAATTCTTTCGTTTCTTAAAATTGATCTAATTTAAAGTGGTTAATTGGGAATTACGAGTAACAGTATTTTGTACATGATTTTGGTACGTGATTAACGCTTAATTTCTTTAAAAAGATATGGCTTACTTGCCTAAGCATATATGCATATTATAAACAAATAAACAATCTTAAATTCAAAGATGAATTTTAAAAAGTAATGTTTTATTACTTTCCTCTATTTTTCAATACAGTTGATCAGTGTAAATTCTGAACAATTCCTATGTTAACCATGTCGCGTACATCTTTAAAGTAAATTAGTTTATAGAAGAATGAAAATCAATCGATTTGTCAGTGAGAACGTATCTGAGACAAAGAATCGCTGATGAGCTGAATTTTTTATTGTATTGAAATATTCCCACGCGAACAACTTCTTAACGTTCAACGAGGAGTTACGGTCATTTATTGTTAGGCGAAGCTGACGGCTGTAAAAACGGTAGGAAAAAATTTCTGTGTAAATATTTTGCCTAAATGAATCGATGAGCTAAACAAACTTCTCGATTAACGAGATTGTTTATTAATTATTCATCACAAATCACTTGTTGCGAAAGAAGAGGACATTAATAATAATGTGATTGACAGTTGACTAACGAGAGCCACTTGTACCAACGTACGCGTACACAATTTTGTACATTAAATTACAATTACTGATCGGTCCATATTTTTGCGATACACGTATACACACGCAAGTTATAAAAAGGGGAATTTTTCAATTACAATTGTAATTTTCGTATTTACATATTGAAGCTTTTTAATTTAAAACAATTGATATATTGAAAAATAAAATTTCCCCATTAATTGAGAATAATTTGTTTCTGGATATTTGTTTGAATTTTAAATTTTTTACGAGCAATTGTAGAATAATTTTTCTGAATAATAATTTCTTTCTTTCAATTTTATTCGATTCTGAAGAAAATCGAAATTAATAGCGGAAGCAAATCTCTCAGTTCCATTTTCAGTTTCTGCCGCACATACCTTCTATATCTATGATTTCGTGAATTTCAAACTTTCGGGCACTTCGTTCCTCTTGTTAGGTTACAATTTCTCTACTGTCGTAATAGCAACTCGAATTATTAACCCAGGTGGTGAATGTTCTCGCGTTTGTCGTATTTCGAGATAGAGCGTCGTTCGACATGCATGGATTTCACGAAATCTCGCAGCAAGAGTCGAATAATGAATCAAAACGTTTTCAAAAATATATGAGCTTGTACAGCAAAATTAAAAAAGTTCTAAATGTACATCTCTATTTCCATTTTTAAAATACCTTTAATATTCTACATACATATGTAGATTTGAATACTGGGACATTTCCGAAATATTAATATTATTTTGTACATAGAAAAGGGGGGAAGTATTATTAGCAATCAATTAACCGATTTATTCTCACGCGCTTAAAAATGGATTCTAAACCTTTCAAGCCTCATTTACAATCTCGTATATGACCTAACTATTATAATTATTGTGAAAATGTCAAAATGCCAAAATAAAAATATTCAGGACGAAATGTAAAAAAAAAAGGAATTTTAGGTTAGATGAAATATTTATCGAGCAGCTTGGGCTTCTAAATGTAATAAACTACGAAGATTTAAGAGACAAGTACTGGTTGATTTATATTGGTAAATTGGTCTCAGTGTGTCATTTTATAATGAAACATCTTGCAAAATGACATAACGAATATAATTAAAACTAGAATTCTAAATTAAAGACATCCAAGACTTCTATTTCTAAAGTGAATAAAATACAACCTTGAACTATAAATAACATTTTCCGTAAAATTCTGAAGAAGTATTTAACAATTCATATATATACGTAGAAGCCGAAAGAGTAGGACGAAATATTCTACCGTGATCGATGAAGTATCTTAAATGACTATTACAATATAAAATGTGAAATGGCAAATGCTGCTTCCAAAATCAATAAAATCACGCAGCATCGCCTTATTCCCCTATCTATCATCTCTGAACACATTCACCGTTGACCAACACACAACTTTCCAATCAAGCAATGTACAATATAGTGATACTTACATTTACCAGATTATAACTATGTCTATAATATTAATAAATCATGATAGTACAGGAACGTGATACTAGAACGAAATACACGACCTACCACATTTTGTGTAGTTTAACGTAACAGATTCTCTAACTTCTACTTCATCAATTATTTCAATGTAGAACCTAATTGCAAGGTAGTACGAAAGAAAAACGGTACAAGTCAGAAAATCTTTAATTGAAAAATAATCAGAATTCTACAGAAATCTTGCAAATACGTATAACAATATTCATTCGAATATACTTTAAATATACTTCACAATTTATTTCACATACTTGAGAATTAGCCAAGTCAAATGCTCTAACCAACGTAAATGAAAAATTGATTAGAACACGATCGACAGTGCAATTAAATAAAAAATATTAAATTCCTAAGAAGGGAACTTAATCAACGAACGAGTCTAGCAATAAATCGAGGCACTACGGTGACATCGTTCGTCTCCGTGACCGCGCAGAAGAAGAGCAGAACAGAGGAAGTGAGACACATAGCGAGAAAAATAGAGTAAAAGAGAGAGAAGAAAAAAAAAGCATCGCCTATTTATAAAGCATTAGTGGAGAGTGAAGTTTAATCAGGCTCACGGCTTGCCCCGCGGTGCCTCTATTTATTGCTTCTTCGTTGATCAATACGTTAAATGTTGGGATACAGGCGGAGGCAGTCGATATATTCGAGAGCAGATATTTTCGGGTCGAGTGCCGATAAAAGTACAGTTTGGACTACCGATGTTATTCACGGCACTCCACTATTCTTTCGTCGTCGCGAGACGAGACGCATCGTCCCATGTTCAGTTTCGTCGAATCATTTTGTTGCGAACTTTTTGAAACATAAAATGCCCAGGTACATATGTAGGCACTTACGAAAGTATTCGAACAATTGTAGATATATGACTATAATTTCCTGCAAAGATATATAGTGGCTGACAAAAGCGTTCAATTACTCGTAACACAGCCACTTATGGATATATTATATGCGTTATAAGTTTATTTTGAAATTTCATTTTGACATATACAGTATGTATAGTGATCTTAGGCATATAATAAATGTCAAACATGGCCCATTGAATAATTGACCCTTTTGAATATAATACAATATTTTTGTGACCTCTTGGAAGTATGCATCTGCGCTTAATATCTCGTAGTTTCTATATATATTGCCATATTTGTTTCAAATCTTACGAATATAATAATGCGATGGTCGAGTCTCGCAACAGTACTAATGGAATTTCAAAATGTTTTATACAAACTATACAAATGTGGACACAACATTTTTCAATGGTATGTATATACAAATACTTTCGCGAGTTCTAGTGTAGGTACCGAGTCCAAGTGAGATGAAATCAGAATCCTTAACGGAAATATCGATCCAGCTGGGAGATGCTTTTAGTGATGCTCGTTAGAAATGCTTTCAGAGATATTCCTAGACTTTCTACGATAAATTTATAGAACAGTAGCTTTGAAGTTGCGAAGTGTATGGAGAATTGGCGAATTGAGAGTTCCGTGCTGGTATTATGAATTTGGTGGATGAAATCGTATGAATGTTAATTATATGGATAGAGTTAGAAAGTTTCGAATCTGCAATAAGCGAGATTATAGATGTTAATATATCTGGAGGAATATTTAAATTCTGAAAGATGCAACGAATGTACATAATATGCTAAAATATCCGAAGTATTCAAAGTAAAATACTGTTATGACACATATTTAGAGGATGTATAGGCAGTATAGGTATTTAACCAAGGAATTCTTTTGTGAATTTTTTAAATTTTATGGAATACTTTTCTCGTTATTATTCTTTACTCTATCTAGGTCCAAAAATTTTATTTCTATTTTTTACAGTACTTTTTGTACCGAAAAGGTGTTTTATTGTAAATTACAGCAATTTCTTTTCATCTCTAGTTTGCGTAGTAGAAGTTAATAAAGAAACTATTATTTTAACATATTAAGACTCTTAAATGAATTAATTAAACGAATAAATGTTATGTTTATGTTACTTTCACTTATTACTTCACTGTTTATCCGTAAATGGCGTTATTTTAATCTTAAAAGGATGCAATATACGTATAAGCAAATATAGAGAGCAAAATACACATTCGATATTATTGATATTATTGGATACAAACATAACAGTAATCCATTAAAATTTATCAAGGGAAATTAAAGCTGCAATTTCTTAATGCTATGTGTAACCTAAAAATTTGTTCTACATATTACTTAATTAAATAATCGTATCGTATAAAGTAAATAAATTAAAATACGAATAGGTGTATGTATCGTCCACGTATTTGAATATACGTACGTGAATTAATGGCTCCTAACATCCCATGTATCTATTAACGTTTGAAGTCGATCATGGATGAAGTTAATTAATGAAAATTAAATTTAAACGTTTCGGAAATATGATAAATACGTATAAGTTGAAATATGGATTTTTCCTTTGTAACGTAATGTAACTTACTCAAATTACGCGTGCCTCCTTAATAGACGTTGAATTCAAAATAAAGAAACCTAAAATAAAAATACAACGTTTGACCGATATACACCAGGAAAAAAGTCGAAAGATCTGTCTGTCGTGTAAATCGTTCGCACGCTTCCTGCGAAAATCGCATTAGCTGAAAGAAAATTCACGTGCTAAAGAATGACGTTCGTCACAGATTAGCTTCAAACTTGAAGACTGTTCAGAGTATGGTAAATAATAGGAAGGATGACGAAGAGGGAGCATTTTGATGGCATCATCACGATCGAACGGCAGTAACAAATTACCGGTGTCGTCGGTTCTTTACAAAAGAACTTACTTGCAACGCGAGAAAATTGAAAATCGATCTCGAGGCAAGCCCAAGGTTACTTTTTCCCAATACTTCCCTCTCATACGGGCCACGCTCTGCTAAACAACTTTGGTAACTTCTAACACCTACGAACGATTACATGTGACGGAGAAAATGTAATTTCTCAAGGATGAATTAAATCCAATTTCTATTTCTTCTCTTCTTCTTTTCTTTTTATCGTATTTCTTGGAAATAATTTTCACCTTAATTTGAGGATAAATTTTTATAGGATGTTTTAAGGTGGTGCCATTTACCGAAGGGTAGAATTTTAATCGCGAGATATCTGCAAATCTCTAGTTTGAATTTTGGAATTTTACTTCTATAATTGTTTCGGCATATTGTAATCTTCGTTGCTATTAAAATTTCAATTTTGTTTTCAAGATACAGCTCTTTAGCATATTCTAAGACAATACTTATATTAGAGGATTGAATCTTAAGGTTGCGATCTCTGTAATTAATTTGCAGATCAGTTAAAGATGTTGAATTATTTTATTTCGTCGTTTGACATCCTGCGTTAATTTGTACAACGTCGGTTGAACATTGAAAATATGATGAATATTAAAATATATATCTGCTATTGTATCTGAATCTGTATCTGAAAATTGAATGCCTTGTTAGTACGTTAATTATACAATTAATTATTATTTGAATTATAAAAACAATGATTTTGCATTGAATTATTTTAAAAATGACATTTCTCCTTTCTGTTTCAGGTAAGATCGTCTACTATCTACCGATCACTATTATTATCGTCAACGATGGTCACTAACGTAAGTTTACACGCGAAAAAAATTCTTTTAACGGAAAACTTAGGTAATGTATAACTCTAGCAATCTGTAATGATTAAAGCGATAAAGTTATATGGTATCAAAGTGTTTTGTTTTAATCAGGCTTTAATTAAAAATTCAGATCCCCGGAGGAGACTCTTGTTCAATTAAACTGAAAGTACACTTTTGTTTTAAGAGTCGTCATGGAACACAAATTCGTGTCCCGCTAATTGGTAACGATCAATCTCCGCTGTTCGTATAGCAATTCTCGTCAATTAATGGAAACTGATAATGATTTGCCTTCTTTATCTCTGATAAATATCGCTAATTAAATAAATCAGCATAAGGCAGAAACTAATTCAAAAAGTAATGCGTTTAGAAAATTTCCTCGGTTAATGAATGCTTCTAAATTGAAAAAAATATTAAAACTTGTAGATGGGTTTAATATGTATAACGCGCAAATAACAAGGTGCTAAATATGATGCGTGTTGTCTAACATTTTACAAAAAGGTAACGTACTATTTTTCATATGAAACATATTTGATTAAATAAAAAACACGCATATTATAAATAAAGAAATGCACTATAGAAATATTTTCGATTAATTTTCCAATTGCAACTAATTAATTATTTACCTTTATCAAATGTTATACAAATTTTACAATCCTTGATCGTTGATGTATAATTATTTCAGTTGCGTAAATTAGCATAAAATATTTAGATAAGCGAATTGATGAAGCGTTTTAATCACAATTTTCTCGCGAAATTTTGAACATTAAATCACGTGTATTTACATACAATTATATAGAATTATACGTATAGAAGTATAATCGGTGATTGAAAATGTACGTAGCACATTTGAAATACTTCGGGGTTGTGTTACAAAAATTGTAGATATGCACAGATATATCTATTTCAATTTGTAACAAAACATCGATTGGATATTTCCACTCTATTTCAATAAAAGTCTGTTATTTTGATAACAGCGTAATTATGTGGTTTCGAGAAATTGTCGGCTTATATTAAAATGTTACAATTTCCGTTTCTATTCGTTTCTGCATATCATTTAAACCATTCATTTTACGCGTGTCTAAGTATTAAAGCTGACTTGCATAAATTAGACAAATTTCTTGTAATTACGATTGATTTGTCAGTTTCTATCGTCTATCTACCACTCGTTGTCTATCTTTATTTCAATGATCTATTTGTTCGGTCGACAATGCACAGAATTTTTCATTAATTCTTCTGTCAGTGAAAAGAAGTCATTCTGCCAGAGAAAATCAACCGAAAATATAAAATAAAATTGTCTCGCTAAAAAATCTACTACGTAAGTAAGTACATACATATCGTGTACATACAAGATGATTCAGAATAAATGATACAATAGTCTATAGGTTATTCTATGTACAAAATAAATAAGAGAAAGAAAGATAAAGATTATTCGTCTGAGACTTCTTCTTGGAAAAAATCAACTGAAATATTTGACCAGGCACGTGCATTTGACTATCCAGATTGAATGAGTCTGAAGTAATTGGGTTATTCTATGAACAAAGATAAATCAAAGACATAGAGTAAAATTTTATCGTTTGAGGCTTCATTATCGAGAAAATTAAATTCGGAAAGTCGTCGAGTACACGTGCATTTGACTAACTGGCGAATAAAAGTGATATAACGTAATAAGAGGTTATTCTATAGGTAAAGACAAATCGAAGGTGTAAAATCAAATTTTTCCATTTGTGGTCTCGTTTTTGTGAAAATCGACTTTGAAATACGAGTCGTCGACACTTCGTCGACAACCCCAATGCGTTTAGTTGCGAGTGCACACGTACTAGACGGATTTTCAAACTCAATTTTCTCGAAATCGAAGTCTCAACTGTCACAAGCGAGGAAATTTCATTCCTATTGTCCACTGTTCTCTGATTGTAGAAACACTCTGAGACATCCTGTGTACGGTAAAATGTGATTTGTGTTATACTTGACCCTTTCAGAATCAAACTTTATTTTAGCCTGTAAGAAAAATTCTTTTTTTTATCAACTATTTATAGTAGAAGCGGTCTTGAGATTTCACTACTACGATACATTGTTTTACCACAATCGTTTTTCAACAATTTTATAAGTGATAAATACAATCAAATTTCTTGAACGATACCTAACAATCGAACTCTAAGCTTTGCAAAATTATAACAATTTTTCTATAGCTCTAATAAACGAGAACTCGAATATTATATTATCTCATCGATAATTATTCTTACTTACATTCTTATAAATTATCTAGTGTTAACGTTTGCTACTGATATCTAGTAACAGAATTCTAAATTCACTCATAACACGAATGCTACATTATTCCACAATTAATTATTATTTCAGTTAATCACAATTTCGTAAATTATCCAGAATCAACGTTCTCGAATGATGCATAGTAAGGGAACTATAAATTTTTATTAGTGCCTACTTCAATGCTATATTGTTCCAACATTAAAATCTTACCTACAATTTTGTAACTAATCTCGATTCAACTTTTCCCATTGAAACCTATATAGTAATCGAATTATCTATATTTCTTATTTACCGCTCTGTTCCTCGACAATGTCTCAACAATCGGTATTTATCGAAATCGTAGCTTGAAAATTTGCCTGGTATTGTGCCTCTATTCGCTAATGAACTTGATTCTTTGGCGAGTTCGTCTGCGAATCCCTGCACTTATTGCTCGAGATTCAATTACTTGACACAACGGGGCGGCTCGATGTGGAAAACACCGAAATTCGTATTCGAACGATCGCATAGTCGTGTCTTCGTGGATTAATTGGTTTCTTCGCGCAACACCGTGCAATCAACATTCCTCGCGTTCTTCGTGAAATCGAAACTCACCGAACCAGCCAATTACATGCATTATCGACCACGATATTCGTTAATGCGAGTCGATGATGGAGTAAAAGAAAGAAGAAAAAATGGATTAGGTGGTTGGGATGCGCGAGTAGATTTGGAAACGAATTCGGGGCAATCTCGTGCGCGAGTGGCGAATTCATAGCGAATCGTTTAATACGAATATGTGACGGGTGTTAAAATTAGACCGCCATGACGATGAAAATATCGAGTCCACCGCATTTTTCGAACTCGCCGCTTTGATACTTTGAACGTCGATTTAGCGACCGGTTATTGACGGTAATTAATGAATTGATTGACACGTGATCCATTTTTGTGTGAAATTATTCGACAACTGTATTTTTGGATTTTGATTTTAAAATCCTTCGAACGAGCAAAGACGACGAAAGAAAAGACGAACCATATTTATGATGAATTATACTTCTTGCTTTTTGTACTGGGATAATTTCTAATTCAAGACACAATCAGTTGACAATTATGTCTTTGATATAACACGTTGTTCTCCTTCTATTTGTCTATGTCATATTAAACTAGTCTTTTTCAGCTACGTTGTGACATCAAAATCGGGAAATCGATAAAAATGTTTTAAGAAACTCTAGTATGTGGAAAGTGTGTCATCGCCAAGAACTCTGTATCGAGAAATATGTTAAGAAAGTCATGATAATATCCGTTTATTCGAATGATGTAATAACCGTATTATTCTTTTCTGTACTGGTTCACGAGACGGGAAGGAGAAAAAATTAGGTTGCTATACCGAATTTAGAATTACGATCTTTCGCAAACGTACATCTACAAAGATCACCCGACAATATTCCAACTCTAACCACGCAACTATAACCAACTAATTCTAAAAAATAAAGATAAACATAAATAAATACGTGAATAGATAAGCAATTCCTTTGAAGTAGCCCAAGATAATCAGGCAAGATCATAATCATCTCCGACAGAATTCCTGAGCAACCTTCGCTGTGTCCGAGAGTCCACGTACGCTCTTTTCCAAGAAGTCCATTATCACTGAAAGAACTAGGCGTATTCAGGCGAAAAGAGAGCTCAAACGGAGCTGCGGATACAGCTAAGTGCTCCGGAAAAAAACACACGTGTGAAACAAAGCGAAGCCTAAAAACCCAATAGCCAACGAGTATACTCGGAGTGGAACGACGCGGCGGGTCGTTGAGAAAGGATGGATAAAAAGGGGGAGGGGAGGAAATGAGAAAAAAAGAAAGAGAAAGAAGTCGGCGGCCCATTAATACGCAGACGAGCAAGTAAAAAGTATTTTGCGGCACATGCAAGTCGATCCGCAGTGGTGGAAGGTAAAATGGTAGGTGTAGCGGGGCCACTGGCGACGACGAAGTAGCAGCAGCCGGGAAGGGGTTGAGCCGATGGAAAAGGAATGGCTGGACGAGAGATGGCTGTATATTTAGCCGTAAAGTTTTACAGCAGTTCTCGTGGTCGCGGAGCGTGGTGACTCGCGGGACCGTTTCCTTCTATCTATTTACCTATCTATCTAAAAGAAAACGAGACGAAATGAGATGAAACAAGACGAACCCTCCGTCACACATTTAACCAGCAAATTGCCGTCGCGTTTTACCGGAAATTCGCCGTCGCCTTCTTTTTTTTCCGCCTTTCTTTTTCCTCTCTATATTACCGCCCTTTTGTCTTTTTCCGCCTTCCATTCCTTCTATTCTTGCCTCTTCCTTTACTCTCTCTCTCTCTCTCGCTCCATATTTCTCCCCATCTCTCGGCTATCCCTACCCTCTGTCTCCCCTGGTTTTTATTTCCCCTCTTTCGGGTGCATCTTCGATTGTATGCGTGCGCGTACATGACGTTTCCCTCTCGGTCGCTGGTATCTTGGTGGGGGCGGTCTGAGTTCTATTTATAGAAAGCACGACCTATATATAGACGTCGCGGGCTATGCATAGCCTCACCCCGGTCACCCCACCGACCACCGACCTGCCTGCACTGCGAACACACCGTCGCGAGGGGCGAGAGGGTTGACTGCGGCCGGTCGAGGTGTACGCGGTGCAGGTTCAATGAAACCAGGCCAGCATCCCCTCCTTTAACCGGCGGCGCCCGGCTCTTATGTGAAAATACAGCACCCATTCAGCCGCTTTTAAGGTACGTTCACACACGCCGGCCCGGACGATGACGCACGCTGTGCTCCGGCTGCTGCCACCACCACCGTCGCAGCTACCTCTGTCAGGGGGTTGGTCGCGAGCAAACGAGTATCGCCGCGCTTGCATCTCGACTAGCGTCATCGAGTTCCGGTTTCGCTGCCGAAGGCCGCCGATGGGTCGCCGCTTGACGCTATGCGGCTGCCGTCAAGGATGTGGGACGGGGTGAAATCAAAATTTTCGTGAATGAGTTTCGAGAGAATGGGAGGGGATCTCTTTTAACGATAGTCTTCTTAATGAAGATCAGGAGGTTGGATTTAAGGGGTGGAAATGGGGATCATGGCAGATGGTATAAGGTTTTCGGGTAAAGGATATTTGCTACGTTAATTCAAGAGGAAATAGTTTTGTGAGCCATTCCAGTTACTCGGTAGACAAACTAATTCACTCTGCTTTTTCTATGTCTAGAAACTTTAGCGTTAGAGTAGCGTAGTTACGGCTTGATTTTTAAAAAATTATAGGATCGATCTCGATAATTAGTTTGTCTTACGCGTGATTCGTACGTTATACTGCTATATATGTAGTATTTTCTGTAAGTATATTCTATACTTGTAATCTTCATTTATGTAGCTACACATCTGGACCTAGGGACAGAAAGATTTGCAAACGCTTTTTATAACGAAGAACTAATTTATAAATTTCTATTTCGAAAAATTAATACTTTACGTTGCAAAAACATCTGAAACTATCATTTTAGAAGACAATTGTTTTTCTACTAAATTCGTTGTGACTGTTCATAAACATTTTTCTTGCTTGTATGCTAAAATGTAAAAAATTACCAACGTCTTTCTAAGAAGAAGAAAATACGAGGACACGTCGTAACTTCGGTTTCGCGAACATCGTTTTTATTTAAAGGGTAATTTATTCTCTGCGAGTTCTCAAGTAATTTTAACAATCCCGTCTTCCTCCAATTAATTCGTTCTTCTCTTTTATATTAACGAATATAGGATTGGTTTATAAGTTTACGAACTATTTACTGAAATTTCTAACCATCGATATTCCGTGGAAGTCGATATACTTAACTCCAACTTGGTTCCAGGCACAACCTTAAGAACTTGTTTCTTCAGGATCAGGATAAGTTTTCCTATCTAACTTTGGAGCTATGGACAGATCCATTTAATTTTATCCGTCTAGCTTGATTCGTCAGACTCGTGTATGCAAATCGAAGCCAATTGTTTCTTATTTAAATGTACGAATAGCTTAAAATCCCTTGCGGATTTGAAAACGCACCTTTACGAATATATCTGAGAACGAAAGAAGTCGTCGGAAATTACATTAGGTCGTTTTCTTTTAAAAATGTACAGTTCCATTATCGCTTACAAGGCGATTCTTACAACGCGAAAAAGAAAGAATAAATCTTTTAATATATCCTGTATCTGTGAATAATAATTTCACGTTTATCGTGTATACAGAAATTTAACGAAGCTTCATATGCCATGCAAATATTTACTCGATCATTCTGTTGAATAACGGTCTTCCATCATGTTTTCCCATCACACGTCATTGCGAATGTAATGTATCTGTTTTCTGATTGCACGATGTATACATATTCGAAAGTAATTCTGATTGTCGGGTTCGACACTGATCAGTAGAATGATACTTTACGATGGAATTTTGAATAAGATAAATATTAAACATTTTTTAAATATATTTTAAATTACAATTTCCTCACTTCAGAAATATTTAACAGAGAACTTAACGTAATTAACGAAAAAGATACTCTTGTGAATAATTTGCGTATAATTTTATTATCTTTATTTTTATTATCCTGTAAAATATTTTACCACGTTTATATATATGACATAAAAAATGGATTGTTATTTCTCCAAGCAGATAAAGAAGGTAATTTCACAAAGTTCTTTAGCTTAGTTTCTAGGTTTATCTAAGACATGGATTTGAGAAAAAGTGAAAAGGTCACTTCAAACTGTAGTATTTGTAATCTTGGCTTTAAAGCAGATCTCTTGTTTTAGATCTCTTGTACATACAGAAGAGGCGAAAACCTTCTCTATGCAATAAAAATAGAAATTGGATCAAGCAAGAAGAGCAGATGGAGGAAACTGTGTTTTATAATTCTTGTATTTTACTTATTTGTATTTTACTTGCATTTTATAATCCTAAAATATTGTCAGCTTATGATATAAATGAAAAGAGTGATCGAATCACATAGCACCAGAATATTTACATGCCTTTTAACTGAAAACTGGTTGTTTAGTTGCTCTCTTGTTGAGTATTTCATCTTGGAGAATGCGTGACGTGCTACGAACAGTGAATATCGATAATCAAGTAGAATAAACCTATGTGTGATGAACCATATGTGTGCGCACGTACTTCGACGATAAAATAATATTTTTTAGTTTTAGTTTAGTTTGTTCATTTTGATGTATTAATGGAACGATAAAAATTATTGGTTTGACTAACAAGTACGGTTATACAAAAGATTTGCACTTGCAAACGAGATTAATATGTTCCTGTTTTCTGTTTAAAATAAATAAAATTTGAAGTGTAAGAATGTTATATCTAAAAAAGTAGCAAAAAGAGGCAACTTTAATATTTCTAACGTTAATGCTCCATTTTTTAATTCTTAGTGCGTTTTATTCTTTAATATTTTTAAGTAATTTATATTTGAAGATTAAAAAATTTCTTCTATGCCTAAAAGCATATTCTATAAGATCAAATGAAGTAGAACGCAGAAATAGATTAAGTACACTTGAAAAGAACTCGTTTCGTGGTATGTAACCTGGAAAAAGCATAAAGCGTATACGCATCAAGAGGAATCCTAAGGTGATCTTCGAAAACAACTTGGTTAACAGTGTCGTTAAAACGGTCTAGAAAGTTTGATATCCAACAGGCGGTTCTCGTGATCAAGCTTTGAGTCCAATGAACCAGAGAAGTGCAAGGCATAAATTTACCAGTTCGTTTCGCGTGAGCGGTTTTAGTGCTTCAACTTTCGTGTCTAATACGCGATTTATCGGGTAATCTCATTTCTGCCTGGACTTCGATTAACTTCAGGAATAAATAAAATTATATTCGCGCAACAGAGTTAGAGTAGCTTGCACGGAATTTCGCAATAAATCGTGAAACGATGTATTCCAGGGGCATACATTTCCAACATAGCGAACGTAATTTAAAAAGGGAAAAAATTGTTATGCACGTTTTGTGTGTTCAATTTTACTTAATTATTAAATTGAAATTATTATTGGAAATTTATGCTTCAAAAAGCTATTATACGCTATAGTTGCTCTTTGTTACATTCTAAAAGACACGATGTTTAATTTTAAAATCATTTTCAAGAGCGCAAATTATAATACTTATTATCTATGTATTTTATTACCTATTCGATTACCAATATCAAGACACGGAATTATGGATTTATGTTATATATACGTAAATATCAAAAAATGTTGTACCTGTACGTGTGAAAATTAAACACATTTTATACAGAAGTAAATCAATCAAAATGATTGTCGGTTTTATACTAGATATTACTACTTCAATTAATCGCGACAGTGAATTCAGAACAATTTTTCGTACATAACTTATATTTCAAAAACGAGAACTATCCTGAAGATAGAAATCTTTTATATTTTCATAAGATTTTGCGAGTACGTTAGAATATAGGAGAAACGAATTTCCAAAGGAAATTTTAGGAAGAAAAGAAAGTAAGAAGGCAAAGCACGGGAAAAGGTAAGGAAGAGCAACTGAACAGGAAGCACGGTTACACGATTTGTCCGAATGATGTAATATATTGTCCTGTTTTTATATTTTATATTTTACGTAAGTACATCTGGGAATATTATGAGACTATACTATGTGCCATGGAGGAAACATTGAACAATATACGAATGTTGCAATAAACGCTACTACTACCTCTACTACTACTTTTATAAGATTTGGCATGAATATGCACGCGAATTTCACAACTATCATTATATTCATTTTCACAGATCGATATTAAAGAATATTAATTCCTAAAAATGAATTTCACCGCGTAATGATATTCTACAATAAACTGTTACAATCATAATTGGAAATAGAATTAGTACAAAAACCTTATGTTCTAATAATTTCGTTTCTTATCTATTTTATCTACAATTCAAAAATTTTATCTTTTAATTATAACTTTATAATTAAGTGACATTATGCAAAGTAGGAGTAATGCATATTCAGTATGAATTATCGAGCTGGATATGTATAACAGTTGTTTGAACGTGTTACCTTGATACACGGAAATGTGCTTTAAAAAAACCATTAAGTGCACGTCTGCATCGATCAATCACTCCTCGCTTCTCAAGCACCGACGAAAAAACTTCTTGCTCGTATCAATTATGCAACAAGTACATTGATTATACTTCCAGATTGTGTAAGTGATTCGCGACCACAGCAGCATACCGTTGGACTTCAATTACAAAACGGATACCTCTCTTAATAACTGTCAGTATCCAACTGCAGGTAAAATGAGAGAACACAGCCGCGTAACAATTTAAGGAAAACCGAGTTTCACTGCGTCGATAATTATTTAATATTTGCACGTTAAATGCTGACGATTTTATAGTAACGAAAATTAAAAAATACTTCAATACTTTACAAATCATTTACATCGTTCCAGAATAGAATTATTATTATATTATATCATATAACGTTTAGGAGAATAATTATTATTTTGAAAAATTTAGTAATTTTTGTCACAATAATTTCAAAAGTGTGAGAAGGTAACAGTGTAGCAGAGGTATAATATATAACAATCAGTCATATGTTACAGCATGCAAATCTTTTCAAAAAAGCTGATAACTTGGAGAAGTTTCCATTTCTAAAAGAGTAACTGAGCTTGTCGAGCAGCTGTATTGTACACGGAATATATTTAGCGTCTTGAAGGAAAAACAAACTTGACGGAAACTAATTAAAAATCTGCTGTTTGGAGAATCTCCCATTCAACCATTTAGGGGAAGTAGTATTTTTTAAGGATGCTGGTAATTCTTGGTATAATAATAATTATTACTATATTTCTTTCTCTTAGAAATTTCAATTCTTCGTTAACTCCTATCCCATCGTCTATTGTTCTGATGAAATATAAAACAAAATATTTTTTTAGTCGCAATAATTATGCAACGTATTATATAACAAGGACATAAATAAAAAGAAACGATGATAATAGACGAGGAAAATCGTAAAAAGAAAGAAAGGACTAGAAATTGTTAAAATATTGAACATCACCGTAGTCTTCGGGATCTATCGAACCTAATTGTTCAATTAATTACCCACATTCCCTGGATTTCGATATTGAACATCATGATGAATAGAACAATACACGGTACAGATTGCATTTGAACCGCGTTTATTGAAACGACACGCTAGTTAATGAGTTGCTGCTCGTTGACGCCACTTACCACGATGTGAACTATTATTACCTATGAACTTCAATTGCACCAACTGTTTTCTCACGAGTTGAGGTAAATGGAATTCTACCGTACTATTTATAATTATAATTTAACAGATCAGCGAAACCAACTCATGCTCGTGATTATCTTTCTCCAAGGGAGCAAAATCATAGTCTGGCACTTTCCATTTCTTTTTCAGTACACATCAATTTTTTTAAACCCAACGTTCATCATATTAAACCCTGTAAACGTATCTATTCTTATATCGTAGAAGACCAACGCCTAATTAGATCACGAAGTTGCGAATTTCACGACAAAGATTTTTATAAATGTTAATATCAATACGCGAAGGTGTAGAGTATTTTTCATAATATCGATTCCATCGTGTTGCGAGCTAATTATTCAATTAAAAAATCGGAATTTTTACATAATCTCGCTTCTTCTCCGCAACTCTTTAATCCTCGTCGAATCCTTCCATCGATTGCTGGCCGCTATTCTACTTTCACAAGAGAAAACGTGTCAAATAACGACATGTCAACTATTCTGCGACTATGTGGACACGGTGCACCCAGACCTGTGCACTAATTACCTACTAATTATGCGTGTGTAGCAACGGGTGGTCCTGATTAACCGCATCGCGTAGACTTAGGCTGTAGCGAGATTGCAAATGTTTCGAAAAGTGATTAGGGCTCGCGCGGCCGACCTGTGGTAAGGTATATCGATAATCTAATACGAAACAATCCGAGACTAATTCAATTTATATCGGCCAACTCGCCGAACGTGAGATAAGGGTTATCGGAAAGCAAGCGCCGCTTTATTACGTTTATCTGCGTTCCTCGTGCTGGCTGCCAGTCCGCAACGGCACGATGGAATACGGATCTGGATATGAATTTGCTCATTGGATCGAGAATCGTCGTGGAACTGCATTGATCGTAAAATTGAAACGACGAAATGGAACAAGCGTGAGATTTGAGATATTTTGGTGCTTCACGGTTAATAGTCGTCTATATAAACCGGTATTGTTGCCTTTAGATTACTTTCTATTGGACCTCTTCGAATTCTTTGTTTAAAAGAAAATTGGTAAATAAAATAATGTAAGAACTGAGAGAAATAAAAGACGATTTTTTTTTATAGAGAAAGATATAAGTCCCATTTGGAATACGATGGAAAAGATATAAGTGCTAGATAGTGCCATATGAAATTGATGCGTCTGAGTCGACACAAAAGTCAATCACTTTTTAGTTTTTGAGTTTCAGAGAAAGATAAGAAGGATTTGTTTGAAACCATTGTTTGAATAGAATAAGTCTATCGATTCAAGTAGAAGTTAATAAAAATTACAATCGAATAAACGGTATTATTTGTAACAATTTTTGTTTAAAATATTTAATTCCAGATATATTTATCTGAACTCTGATTCTATCTAAGATATATCTATCGTTTCTCGTCCAGTATAATATATATATTGTCAACGACGTTCACGGAAAGCTCCGTAGATATTTATTTATTTATAAATGTACATCTAGAAATAATACAACTATACAAATAGTCCGCGAAGTAAATAAGGAGTATGTAGAGGAGCTGTTTGTTACCAACGGAAGCGTTATGCAACGTTATGCAAGCTTCTTCGTGTCATGGAGAGCAATTATTCACATGTTTATTAACGCAAACAACAAAACGATGTTTGAGCATATTACACGCTTCAAATGCATGCAAAACCATGTGAACCGACAATGCATACATAGGCAAACTTCAATGCATACATAAATATACACCTTAGGTGTATTTACATTGATCCAACATCATTCGCAGCGATATCCAGCTGCATTACATTTATACCATCCTTGCTATCGGTTGCGACATTACTCACATTTCCCATTACTCGTGATTTTAAAGAGTAAACACTTAACGCAAGATTATAGATTTTCAAGAGATTACATTTCTTTAATTTATAAAACCGGAGAATATCTTTTATCTAAAATATAAATTTTTTATCTAGTTGCAATCGCTCGCTTTAGCGCGGTTCTGTATTCTCTTTTCAATTTCTATTCAACGAACTGATTTGTTACGAAGAATGAAATAAACGTGAAATATTCTGAAATCTGATATCAGTCGTTCAGAGATCGTATTAATCAATACTATAACTTGAAAAGCAAAGAAAATCGGCAAAGAAACATTGCTTTGGCATTTATTATTGTTCATTCTGTTTACTTGCTACAATTGAACCCACGAAGCGAAGTGAATCGTTTGCTTCTTAAGAAATAAATATCAATTGCGTGTTTGGTCAGTGAAATTAAGAGAGAAATTGAGACATTTTTCAGAGAATGGAGTTGATCATTTTGGCTTTTGGGACACTCGTATATCCATTAAAACTACGCTATCCTATGTTGTTTACCAAGAATGAAAAATTACCTCTATAAATGTACGTTGGCGATCAAACGAATGATCAGCGAGCAACGCGACTGGTCCCAGCCTATTCGAAATTCCCAACCAGCCGTAGGTAGCAGAGCTATCATCCAACAGCTCTCACAAAGGACGGTCGATTAATTTTACAGGAATATATCCGCGACATTCGGGACGGGAAATCGAATTGGGCGATCAGCTAGGGAAATTTATTGGTCCGCGAAAGCGGACTAGTCGATTTCACTCTACGTTCGAGCAGCGAAAAAATGAAAGGTTCGTTTTCTCCCGGCGACATTTTCAAACGAGATTAGGTAGCAAACTGTTCGTTAGCGGAAATTTCGTTAACGATGACGGCGATACGTATATTCACACGCTACTTGCGTTTATAATTATTCGAACGAAAGTCAATGAACATTGCTGGAATAATTGAAATTTAACGTAGCTTGGTCTATATGATTTAACGTGAAAGTTGCTACTCGCTAGATGTTATTACAACATAACTTCTGGCAACTCATCTTAACGACCCTTCAAATGTGTCGTCGTCTATACGCGAGAATCATAATATCATAATAAATCAACGATTGTATATTTATACTTTAAATCTCATTAATCATACGTTAAACGAACGAAGAAATTCAGAGAAGTCTGACTGTGAACCAGAAATACAGCGCAACATTTAATAACGCGAGAGCTAAACTCCATACATAGAGGGAGAAGAACGTGTATAAGAAAAAGCTATAATTTTATTATTTAGAATCGATAAGATCTTAATTTTAACATGGAATATATAGATTCTTTACATCACAAGATCTCGAATAAGATAATATTCACATGAAGTTTAATAAATTCCTGATCCTTTCGTTCTCAACATGCAGTACATATATGTCAAATTGTACTTTCATAAATTAGTAATCAACTAAACGACGAATATCATTAATACCGTACTGTCTTCCATACTATATTATACTATCTTCTATATTTAACACGTTATATCTTCTTTACAAAATCATCGAAAAATCTATCTCTGTTTCTACCGTTAATAATAAATAGAAGATAATTTTTCTCACAGTCTAAAAACCGAATTCTATTCCAAAAGTGCTTTTGTATTTTCTAAATATATTTTAGTTTCCATAAACGTCTAATCCTTATATATGTACCACTGCTCATCGTGGATGACGCGAAAAGGTTACATACACTTGGCCTATGGCCCGTGGCTATGCTCGCTTAGAACACAGTCGAGCGCGGTTAATTCGGCAAGTAACGATCGATAGCCAGCATGAGATCGTTTAATTACGAGAGATAACGATGTCCATCCTCTTCTATCCCGTCGTTCCATCGCGATTTCTCCCGTCGAATCGTCGTTTCGTGTACCATCACGTCGTACCAATCCCCTTTCTACTTCGAGGGACGCGTACTAGGAGATTCGATCCGTCGTAGATCCGGCTACTCATGTTTCACCAATTGGGTCCGTGGGATTGTTGACGAACCATGAATCATCGATGGCGGACATACGTTTGTTTTTCCAGCAACGTGATCTATGGGCAACCGTATTTTTAATGGAAACGGGAAAGCTGTTTTTATTATGGAGATTAGGGTACGCAACGTTTACTTACTTGTGTAATCTAAAGCGAAAAGTATAAAATATAGGGTTTATAGAAATCGCTAAGATTTATTTACGACCCTCTGGACACGGCCGACGTAGAAATAAAATACGAAGGCGTTAAAAGTCTTGTTGAAAATGACAACGTGAGTTCGCGCTCGTCATCCATATGCAGATGCGCTAGTTTCAATAAATAGTAACTAGAAGATAGTTCTAGATATAATAGATGGATTTAATCGATAGGTTTAAGATATTCTTTTGTTTTTATCCCTAGTCCATGTGAGAAAGTGCAATAAAGGTTTTTCAGCTCAGAACGGTATGATAGATTTATCCAAAGAATAAAATAATAGTTATTGTCCTACCTCTGAATACAGAAAAAACAACAAGTCTCCTAATGATAAACCTATACGAGATATAAATTTCGATTATGTTAACAATCAAGAATTCCCGCGGATGAAAGGTTAAAAATTTGAAATACGCGCAGAATTCTCTTTGACGTTCGTGCACGCTGACAAGTGCGCGAAGAATGACGGAATATCCTAAATCCTGGCATCGCTATACAATTAGGGTTCGCTAGCCCAAAACGCAATACGCGAGAGACCTTAATAAAATTTATTGCACTCTGCGTTTTCGCTTTCTCCTAGTAGATCCGAGAGCTGACCTTTCCAACGTTCGAAGTTTCCCGTTTCCTTACACTTAAGAGACATTAATCTAATTTGAGTTATGAAAAACTTGTACAAAACCGTATATATGTAAAGTTTTACGTTTATAACTCCCGAATTTAAAAAACAAACCGTTGAATCAAAATTGTATTTATTAGATACCTTCGCGATATGCAGAAATTGTTTGTTCCAGTAGCTATGCTATCGCTAATTAATATCTCATTTCGAATCGCAATCGGACGTAACATAAACTTTCAGCTTATTCGCATATTGTTCTCTTTCCATAATATTCTAGTTACATTAAATCACGATGATACCATATATCACGCTAGCGTATGCTCTAATTAATTGCTGATCAAGTGTTGATTTAATTAATATTAATTCCTCTTGTTACGTATCGCGTGTCTGTGTATTTCAATTCAAATTAATGGAAGTATTTGTTAATTAACACGTTAGCTCTTGCTTTAACGACATTTATTCTCTCAATTTTGTTCCCTCCTTCTCCTTTTCTTAATTTAAAAGCATAAAAAATGAATTATCGCGTTCATCACAATCTCGTTTCTCTTTGTTCCTGTTTAATAATTCACGTTCCCAACTGGTGATGTTATTTTGACACAGGAAAATAAACAGCGAATTACCCACTAATAATTAATTAATCAAACGTTCGAACAATAAATCGATTTTAATTACCGCACCTGGACGAACCAGTTTTTCTCTACGAATTTATTTGCAATCGCGGAGTTTCTCTACACGTGTACGCGCTCTCTGTCGGGTGCAAAAATTATAATGAGCTTTCGCATCTCTTCACACGCGTTCCCTCGATGCGCTTTAATTAGGAACTAACAAAACCGCGAAATAATTAATGTTCCACTGTGTTTGTTACGTTGACTTTAATGCAATATCCATACAGCATTTAGTTTTCGACGAGGAGATACCGGTGATTTTGTTTTAGAGTCTTAATATTAATAAGTAATTGGTCGTGTTTCTGTTACGTGATTGTGACATATGTTTATGGAGATAAATTATATTTGATTTAATAATGAAATGATATTTATACAGTGGCTCAGAGGAAATATTTGAGTATTTACCATGAAAAAATTTTATGTGTATATCGTATTTATTGTTATAGTCCATTATTATAGTCGTATTATATAGTATATCAGTCCAACCCTAATCGTGGTAGTCCAGTATTACTACAGTACAAATAAATTTTTAAAATGTTCCATATAACACGCATAATATGTTGGTAAAGAGTATGTACAAGTATAACACAGAAATAGCAAGTTCGAATACAGGCGAATATAATTAGTTTGAGAATGAGTTTAAGTTATATATGTATTTTGATTCAAACACTTTTGAAAATAGCTATGGTTCGATGCGTCTAAACAGGTTTCAGAGAGTAAAATTATCTACACTGGGAACTTGCAAACTACTCCAATTTCTACGTTTGTACATGAACTTTCGTCAAACTTTGGGAAACAAATTGTAAAAATAGCATATTCCAAACTGCAGTCGAACACCTAGTTCAGGCACGAAATTCGAGCTTCTAATCTTAACTTTGCAATTTAATTAATCCGTCTTCAACCTCTCTCTCTCTTCCTCTCCCTCTCTCCCTCTCTCTCTCTGATTCTGACAAGTAAAACTTTTATATCGAAATAATCTACGTCGCTTCTATAACTCCGTCAGAAACAACGATCACGCTTCTGTTGAATCTCTTATCGCGCTGATTTACCATCAATTTTAACGTGTTACGAAATTCTAACATTTTAGCACGTTCAAACTCGTTTCCCTGAAAATCATCATTTTTCAACTAAACGATATCTTTAAATTCGTAATAATCAGTCAATTTCACCGTCACCACCAAACACTCCGCAACTTCAACTAAGAAACTCTGCGTTATTCGTAACGACCAAAAACTAGCTATACCCCGAACGATCAATAATAACTGACCCATATATTTTCGCGAATTATAACAGTCATTTGGTCCGATCTCTCGTTCATTAACTGCACACTGTTGCCGTGTACTACGTAGCTCAATTTATCGCCGTCGTTCCATCGAACCGGCTCTTTTAACCATCGTTTCGCAGGCGTGCAACTCTCCCCGATCCCTCGGGGGAGAACGGATGTATCGCAAAAAAGAAGTGGCAGGAATACGGAGCAGCCGTTACACGGATGGGCTGACGCCAGAGCTGGTGGAAAAACTCTTTCAGCGGTTCGCGTACGCGCGTTATTCGTTGTTTTCCACGGAATCCTCCGGTTCGTGCAGTTGCTCCGTAGAAGCGTAACGACCTACGAGCAGGCTGGTTAATTGCTTGAAACCGTCGGCGAACTGAGCCTCTTCAGTCTCGTACGCTCGTTAAATGCGAGTGGCGATTCCACGAGCGTAAACGAGGCGACAAACCGCGCGATAAACATCGGCGAATCCTTCTGTATCGTAACAACGCAAATTGCAGACGTACGACAATTGTCGAAATCGATAAGATAGAATAAGAATTGTAGATGTTTAAGGTGCGAATGACACCGATAGGTCACAGGTGACTAAAATAACTTTGCTCGATAATTGGATTTGATTGGGTTACGTTGTTCATTTTTAATTTACAAGAAAGATACAAATTGACAATATAAAAGTAAAGATAAAAGAAACTTGTGTGCTAAAAAAACAGCAAAAGAAAGGAGGGAAAAATACAATTGTCTCGAAATACTGGTCATGGTCGCTATAACGGGTGAGAGTTAATCCTTTGAGTATTTAATACGTATATATAATAGCTACGTAGAGAAGGAAAGTTTTAGTTTGTTCCATTCTGCGTTTGGTGGGTAGACATTTTATAGAAATTTTACCTCTAACTCGAACAAAACGAATTACACAAAATGTAACGTATTATTATCTAAAAATTGTAAAAGGAATCGCGATATACACGAGCCACGCGTATTCGAATTTAAGCCACTAAAGCCACTGAACCATTAATTTTTCGGTTTGATTATTTTAGTGGCTACTCTATACTTCTAAAGAATGTAAATTTGCAAAAACACCCGTAGTCTTAGTAGCTGATAGATCGTTGATAATAGTCATCTATGTAGTTCGTTAAAAAGAATCAAATGTTTTCAACCTTAATCATAAGGTAACCTCAAGGTTTTCGAGATTAATACACGCGCATATTTTTGGAACGTTTCTCCTTTTCTTGAATATCGAAAGAAAGATTTTTAGCTTCTTTTTACAGGTCTTCGCGTTTCTTTCTCATTTTTCATTTTTTCCAATTGCCTCTTAGATACCTCGGGCCGGCGATGAAGACATTAACTTCAAATTCACGAGCAGGAGAGAACACGTTCCATTCAAAGCGACCTTATCAAAGATCTTAAACCATGTCGTACAATATCCTTCTTCGTGTCGAAGGATAAATTCTTTTGAGGTTTCAATCGTTCCTTGAATAATAGCCGACCATGCGTGGTGCACGTTGTACCGCAAGATGCATTGATGCGACGTGGTTGCATGGCTGGTTGAATGAGAACGTTGGTGGTGTGTCGAAAGAGCGGGGAGCCAGTGGAAATTTATACAGCCGCTTCGAGCTACGCTGTGTGCTCCAGGCATGGTGGTTGTGTGCCGCAATGCGGCTGTGTTATCACACCATCGAGCTCCATCCTCGACGTACCCCTTCGTTTTTTTTTTTCTTTTTTAATCCGGGATCTGGTTCCAGGGATAATCGAACTAAAGAAACTCGGCTCTTGTCTGCAGTCGTTCGCCATTTCGAACCACGAGGTTGAACAGGAATCTTAACGACTGAATTACACGATTGTTAAATGATACTTCTACGGCCTTTTGGTTTTTCGTTGATACGTTTAATATTTCTAATTGTGAAGTGAAAAATTTCTCGGTAGGGATAAAATGAGATATAATATGTATCAATAATATGATAATACGTTGAAATAATAAATAATGTACTTCAAATGAAACAGGAAAAATGAAAGCGCGAGAATGATTTTGGTAAAGACAGTGTAAAAAATTGGAGACAATCGCGTAATTAGAAAAATTTGGAATCGGATTGGAAAGCAGCAAAAATATGTAACAATTTTGTAACTATTATTTTCTAAGGAAGATTTAAGAGAATCACGGTATTTTTTTTTCTTTTTTTTTTTGCATAAGAAATATTAAATAACGTAGATAAATATGTTGGTAAATCATGACGATTTATAAATGTAATATTACTTATCGCAAAGTAGTACGTCAGATGTTTCATTCCAGTTCGGATGAATTTATCCGAATTTGGTCGCATAAAAGAGATCGATGAAATTAAAATTTAATTAGATTGAACCGTAAAGATTGGATGTATTCGATTGAAAATTGAGTATCATTCTATTTCAATGCGTCACGAACGACGATAAAGTTTCCAATAGCGAGACCGAATTCGCCGAGAATTTTAATACGGTTTTTCCTCGTAATATGATGCTATTTGCGAATTGATCAGAACATGGTGACCTAATCGCGAAATCGTCTGATGCAACAAAGTTAAAATTAAGTTAACCATCTTCTGGCGCTATGTTAAAAGTAACCGAACACAGATCGTTTTAATGGGAATGAAACGAAGTTAATAATAAAACAAAATTGTACATATAACTCAAATTTGTAAAATTATAGTTCGTGACTGTTATAGTTAGTTATTTATAGATTCGTTATCTAATATGTGTTTAAATGAATTTGTCACGATCTACAAAAGAACCGCTCGTTTAACGATATTATCCCTTACAAGTACCTCTTTTATTAGAGCTTAAAGCACTACTGATAATGAGCTGCTCGCATGAGGGATCTGATAAATCATGCAAACTAACAGCAATTTTTTAAATACGTAGATAAGTGCGGATTAAGTGTGTTAAGCGAGTTAAACCTTCTATGGATATTTGAAGACAGTTTGCTGTCATTCAATTCCATTTACTTACGTAATTTGTTATGTGGAAAATAAAGCATCGAGCATAATTGAGAAATTGCGTTTGAAAAGCTGTAGGTTATACACATATTTTCAAATAGCAGAGCATTAGTGTACTTTCATTCTTCAAAATAAATAATATAGTATCAGGGTAGTTTCATTCTTCTTTTCATATTTGAAACTTCGTTGCAATTGCTGCTTGCATTAGGAAGCAATAAATACTGTTGGTTGTTAGGAGAAAAATTTAGCATTCGCAGTTATTCGTAGTTTCCTCGAGTTTAAAAAATTTGTTAACGATAAAAGACACGATTGAATCTAAAATGATTCAAAGGAAGGTATATTATATAACGTATATTATATAATGTTACTCTAAAATATTTTCAAATGATAGATGAAGATCATATAGGTACATGCGTGTGCCTATTTTTTAAAATCATGTTTAGATCGAACGAAAACTAAGATTCAAAGTTAAAATTCAAAGATAATCATTTTAAGATACTGAATATCATTGCACTTGTCGGATTTCTACGGTAAACTATCTTTTATAGAACGTGAAATTGTCATTTAAATATTTACGGATAATTACGAAAATAAGTGGATAAAAGTTTAGATTAGAGTAGGATTGTAGTTCATCTTTAAATAATCCAACATGAAAAATTAATTATCCGATAAATTTTCATTGGACGGAAAAAGAAGAAGTAAAAGGGAATAGCAAAGAACGCAAGGAATACTGTGAAAGAAAATTGCGCATTGCGTGGAAAATTTGATCCACGGTAACAATAAAATTTTATTCGGCTTGTATCGTCGCAACTTTTCCGTTTCTCGCCGTTGAACATTGTATTTCACAATTTCCATGTGTCATCTAGTCGAGTGTAATTTCTGCGCGCCAACTTTAAAGCTTCACGAAGTGCACAAAGCATTCCAGTGAACGTTATTCCGCTACTTGTTACATATTTTCTGGTTATAACTTGTCCTATCTCATCGCGTTTACGATTTTCACCTGTTTGAAAATCGCAAAAGCGTTCGTAATTGTGTCCTTCTCTTTCTGCGTTTCTTTCTTCTTTTTTTCTTCTTTCTGATGCTTCTCAGTAACTGGACAAAACTGGACAAAAAGCAAATGGATCTCTCAACCAGTTGCATTTTCTCTGAAATTCAACCAAATTTACGCTTTCATTATCGGCATGGACGCTGAATGCCATCTGTTTATGACCAGTGGCGAGCGTTTTTTTGAAAATGTCGCTGAAAGTAAATTAATTCGCTTCAGATGATAATTTTATCAGTGACAGATTTACGAGCCGCATTAATCCTCATCTGTGATCTTAACTAGAAACGATAAGTATTTTTTTCTGCAGCAATTTTTGTTAATATTAAAGTACCATTATTTGAGCAATGGTAAAAATATAAAACTATGTAGCAGTGAATATAATAGATAAAATGTATTTTTTAAACGAAGATTCTATATTGGATAACCAGTCGTTTTTAATCTAATGCATCGCTTATATATTTTATTAACTTATATTTGCCGAGTAAAAGATTGAAACGATGCAGATATCTCTATTTTCGTCCAAACAGTTTCCAATAAATAATATATTTTATATCGTTATATTTAGAAACTATTTGGATCACCAAATCGCTTTTATGCCAAACATGAACATTTTATTTACTTACGCTCCTAGATTTGAAAACAGTTATTATTGTTGTACGAAAGATCGAAGTGATGCAGATATTATCTCTATTTTTCTCGAACATGATTCCCAACGAATAATATATATTTTTATATCTGGAGACTACGAGAAACGTATGTTACTACAAGAAACAACTTTAAAGAAAGCTTTTTATTAAGTTTCTTAAACGAAAATATAACTCGAATCATTTACGACCATCGCTGGAGCCATCCGTTATGGCTGTCCTTGTTCCAGAAATATCTATTGCATCTCATGGCTTTCCTTTTAGAATCTATCATTCTAAGAAAAGTAAGAACCTTATGGCATCGATACTCTTATACGAAGAATCTCTGTAAGAGTCTATTATTTCTTATGTAGGAGGATCACTGTACTACACGTAAGGGACATCTGTTGTAAAATATATTTTTTTATTAGAACTAATTAAATTTTTAGTAAAAGAATATCTCTTTGAAGAAAAAGACTAGCTTGTTAATTCGAGATGGTTAAAATATTATATCATAAATAACAGGGACGAAGAACGAACGACTTTGCATGATGTTATCATTCTCTTCGAATGATTTGGACCCGTTTATTTTCCAGGGAAACCTACTGCCTTTCCCTCTTAAAGCCTACAACGTAGTGCAGAAGACGTGGACATCGATCTTGGAGTATCAGTTCTTACGTAGCTGTTGAGCTCAAAATATTGCTATTTCCAACAAAACAGTTATGTATGCTCTCAGCAATGCAACATCATGTTATGCAACTGCTGTAATATATTTCGTATTTTCCTGCCATGGCTTTTTCCGATCCAAATATATATTTATGCGAAGTTAAGCTTCATCGACAAGATATTATACTGTCTTTTTTTACAAATATTTCTTTTTAATGAATGGCAATGTACCACTTCATAAAGCAGCAAAGTTTCAATTTTGAAAACAATAGAATTTCTAATGGGAGTGGTTCTATTGTACAATGATATAATCTTCGAAAACGTTTATTTAAAAAATTACTTAGGAAATTGTTTTCAATGTATTGAATAACTTTCAATAATTTCTGATGGTGAGATCCATCGTTCTTTATTGCATTAAGTCATAATAAACAATATCTCATTTTCATCTCATGCTTCGCTGCAGTCAGAAGAAATTTTGTGCTACGATTCCGTTAGAGAAATGTAGCAAATTTTATTTGGAATTTGAAAGAATTCAGTCCTGAAAGTGTCAACAACTTTTAAGATTCTTTTACAAACATTTATTCAAATATTCGTCAAACAGATAAAGAAAGACCTAGATAGGGAAAAAATTACCAATTAGCTTCTCAAATGGTCAAAAGTTTATTTCGTCGAAACAAAATTTCCGTGTAGATCGCATGATAATTCTCGATGATCTTTGCCTCGAAAATAACATTCTTCTTGACGGACATCGTCGAAACAATGTACGCCCGTAACCAAAGGGGCGCGTATGCTATCGAACGAACGACTGTAATTGTCCATGGAAAACAATAGACGCTCGATATTTAAGTACAGCCGATTCGTTGAATGGACGATGAGAATAATTCGATTAAAATGGAAGATCGGTCGAACGTTTCTTGTTCGGATCTCCCAAGCTGTTGCGTCGGCAACGCATTTATGGACATTCACTGACTTAGGGACATTATCACGTTGTATTTATAGCAGCGTATATCGGTGCTTAAATTATCTTTTAAATCTTTCTTAAATTAAAGTTCATGAATGAATATATACGTACACATGTATATAGGTACTCTGTATTATCTTGTAGTTATTTCTCAATTCTACAAATTGCTTTCTTGGCATCATTTTCGATCCAAGTCTGTTTGTACTTAGGTTAAAAAATTTCTTAGGTTTAAAAAAATCTATAAAAGAACCATCGTTAATATCTGTGATTTCTTCATTTAATTTTACTTTGACGTTCCTCCTTAAAATAGTAATAATCCTTTTGATATGTTAGAGTGCCCTCAGACTATCGATATATACTGCAGATGTTTCAAGGTTCTCGACTAAAAGGATCAATAGGTATTGTGAATATTTATTGACAAACAGCAATGATTGAGAAATATTGACGATATTGTTGGCTGTATGGGTTCACCCTTAGGATTAAGGCATAATTGATACGTTGTAGATATTATTATTAATATCGTGAAGTAACTTTACAACTAGTTTCATTTCATATTCCACGCCAATTCTGAAAGTTGGTTTTTATTTCCGATTTATATTTTCGTTCTGACTCGTTCCAAATACTCTGATGCATATTCTATCACATTTGAGTTGCACAAATAGAATGTCTAAAAATTCTGTAAATTTATTTCTATATAACAGCATGTTGAAATAAATTCTCTAAAAATATATTTTATTGTTAAACAACGTAGATGGTACTAAAGTGACTGTGCATATTTATGTATGCTGTGCATATTACAATAATTGCGGTCAATTTTGCGTTCAATTTTAATAGATTATGGATGCAATTACATATGATCGACCGAACAATTGATCGATCGGCTATTGATTTTGCGCATCGTCTATGTTGCTCGACCAATGTTATCCCGTGAGTCAATTAAGCGCCTCAGGCCACTTTCGTTGATTGCAAACGATATCGTAAGTGATTTCTGATTTTTGCAATTTCCAATATATTCCAAGATGGAGGATATAAATTGCTTAAAAGACTGGGAATGAAATTATAACGAATTGATTACGGTTTGAAAGCTCTTGCTTTTTCCATCACCTAGGCTAATCAATGAAGAGGAACGTCAAAAGAGTGATTTAAAAAAATGGGTGAAAGGTTATTAAAGAATCACAAATGTTTATGAATTTATGAAATATTTCATGTTGGTAAAATGTACAGAGTATACGTAATATATAAAGTTATATAAAATATCTGAGGTATTTAGACAAGTGTGTTCAGAATTTTCGTTATGATTGAATTTAATTTGCATTGTATATTTTGATACACTGTGGTATTTTAAGATTTTCCTACTTAGCAAGTGTCCCAACGCGTATGGTCTGTCTCATAAGGACGTATCTACTTACGTACACATATTCCACTATCTGGTACTGTCTCGTTCTCGCTTGAAATAATCATTTCGAACTTCGATTAAATTTCCGATTCAATGAAGAGACATAACTGTTTAAATATTAAAAATAAGACTGGTCAGTGCAGGTAGACGATTCCTTGATTAATTTGCGACAGAGGAAAGCAAATACATGAAATAGTTCGTCGTCATCGGCCTGTTGCGTTAACAACTTCGGATAATCTTTCATCCAGAAATTTCCGGGGCACTTGCCGAATATTACACCTGTTTTCGATTCCAGGAAATTCCTGTGCCATGGACTATCGTACCACGGTGTGTATTCCTGTTGAATATTCTATATGCGATCAGGGACAGCCGACAGATGCGAGCCGATCGCATTTACATGGAAACGATAATCTAACCATGGCATCGAATCCCCTAGTTAAATTCACAATTAGATCGCTGAATGGTAGCCGCCTACGGTAAATGGCGTCTAATATTAATTATTAATTAAGAACAGGTATGCTCTAAACAACAATTTTCCATTAGCTCCTTTCCTCGTATTCTTTTTATTTTCTATTTTATGGATTACGTCGATGGAAATATAATTGTATTGTGACGTGAATTTTCTATCGAAAGTGGAAGCTCTTCAAATAACGCATCCCGTAGCTTTCTTTTACTTTTCCTCTCTTTTTTTTTAAATTTCCTACTTTATATGTTAAATCGATAGAGGAATAGTTATACCTACCAGTGTTAATTAGAAATTGGAAGTAGTAATCCTTAAAATAAAAGATACCTTAATATTCAATTTTTTTGTTTTTCTTTTCTATTTTAATTTCGATATTATTCGTTAAAATCGATAGAATTCCAATTGCATACTGGCTTTAATCTTCAATTCAAAGCAGAAATCCTTCACAGTGACAAAATTCATCGACTCTTCTTTCTTCTTCTTTTCGTTTTATTTTCTATCCTATGCTATATGATGTTATATTACCTACGATATATCGTAACTGAATTGAATTTAAAGAAACTACTGATAATGCGTTAACGATCCACGCGATGAAGAAGGAAAAGTTTTTGAGAGAATGAAAGAAAGTAGTAAAAACAGATAATGACGAACAAATTGATGTAGATGGTGTAGAGTGGAAAAGCTCCTCGATATAGGAAAAGATCATTTTCCATCGAAGAAAGTAAGGAACTAGCTAAAGAACATTTCACTTTCAGTTACATTTTACTTGGCGGTTTTCTCTGAATATTCTTTTTCTCTCTTACATTGCAGCGGTATATTGATTTGAACTAGAGTTAAGATTAAAGATACCCTTCAAATCGACCATGAAATATCAAACGATTATTTAAAAGAGTATAAAATTCTTCAGTGATATATTTAGAAAGCTTCATAAAAATAACTATACAAAAGCTTGAAATAGAAGAGAATTAAAACGAAATATCCAAAAGTAGACCATCCATCACGAGTCACAAACAAACATCGATATCCCCCAGGCGCACATGACAAATTTCCTGCAATCCATTCTACTGTTGTTAAATTCACCTCGTCAATCGTCCACCCTATTCCCATAAACCATACACCAATCGACTTCTAGCCTATCCATCGTAGCTTATTTTAATCTTGAGAAAGCAAGAACGATCACGATGTGATTTTGTAAATCAGTTTTTTCTTTTTTTTTTCTTTTTCTAACATTTTCTGAATCGTTCTATACACTTTTATAATAATCAAATAACCCACAACATCCCTTGTCCCTATATTTTAGTTTTACTCGGTGAATCAGGATCCATTGTAGCAGAAATTTAAAAAATATATTAAACACACATTATTTACAGCGAGTGATGACGTGAATGATAAAATGTTTGATACGCGTCAACGTGTGTTTTTAATATCTTTAAAGTATTCCGACGGACTTCAATATGTAACTGTATCTGCACCAATAAAACAAATAGAACGTCACAACGTAATTATATCGAAATAAATAAATAAACGAGAGTGAAAATCTTCGTGATAAAAATTTCTGCAGAAATAACTGCGACTAAAAATAATAACAACTACCCTCTAGAAAACGTTCTACAAACTCCTTACAGAAATGTCAGTAAAAAATCAATGTTACAATCACCGATAGAGTACTTCGATGTTGTTATTTTTTTACGATAAAAAAGAAAGGTATTAAAAACTAATCTTCGTGAAAAATTTGTGATAATCTAAAAATAACCCCTTTGTCGCCCCTTGAAAAATACTTCTTAAAGTTCGCAGCCTGGGAATAGAAAATTGGCCAAAAATCAATATTACAACCATTAGCAAAGTATTCTATCCTAACTACGTTCGAATAATCAACTATGGAAATCTTCGTGATAAAATTTCCTATAGATCACCTTCGCAAAATCAATCGTCGCAACAACAACCTTACGAATCCCTTAAGGATCACCCCAAGGATATGTTTCGTTCTACAGATAGAAAACGCTATCGGTAGATTTTCACGTGGTTCAGCGTAGACTCCATTTGGAACGCATTGAAACGAGCCGATCGCATGGAACGGTCCCCCATGGTGAGTAAAACCTAACACATTTACCGGATCCGGTGACGTATCCGGGGATATGGGTTGACGTCACTGCGTGGAAATGGGCCACGGCCTCGTAAACCGCCACCCAGCCACCCACTGATCCTCCTCGTTGCTCTCAGCTCTCTCGCAAACCACCTCTCGATTGCTCGTCATCCTTCGTCCTGTTATTCGCCGCGGGATTCGAGAACGACGCGACGGGAAACGGAGTGCCGGATACGCGTGCGATTGTATCTTTCGACGAGAAGATCAAGCGGATTGGTCTGGCCACAGGTCACGCGGAAATTAATGTCTTTACAGGGGGTTGTATCCGACTGCCGCGACATCAGACAACGTGGGGCATTTTCATCGTTTTATTATTTGAGATTTCAAACCAAAAGTATAAATAAATTATTGATTATTGGATCAAGTGTAAACACGTTATTTAATTATTTTAATTTATTATTCATCGATCGTTGGATTTATTTTTACAAAGATATCTAACGTTTCGATCAGAGGTATTGATACTGTAAATTATAATTCGTCATTTTTAAAACGTTTGTTAGCTATGGCCAATATGCGAAAAATGAAATGGACTTTCGGACAACTTGTTCGGGAAACGAGCGTAGCTTCAAAAGCAAGTGCGAATGCGAACTGCGATCTGTCTATCGAGAGATAATCATATTAATTTCATGGTTTTTCCAATTAAATCCAAATAAAATATAACGAAGAAATAAATTATTTTTGGCATCGTTCAAATGACTTTTATTTTTATTTAAATGAGAAATTTAATTCTTATTCACGACTAGAATATTATTTTAATATTCAACTTTGATTTGTTGTTTATTATTTAATATCTACATAAAATTTTGCCGAACGTTCACGTCGGACTAGATTTATACCAAAATTACACTGGTTTAGACCAATCATTGTAGGCACAATGGCTCTCGAAAGTAATTTAAAAAGACTGTTTTTTTTTTTTACCTTTAATCTTGCACTTAAATAATCTCACTGTTAAGATTTCTTTCAATAACCATATATTAAACACTCAGAACGTATCACCACTTCTTCGTTTCAACCACAACTTCCAGCTAAAATCGAGCTCACCTGACCACCCAACTATCCAACTCACCGCTACGTCTACCTAATCCCAAACAAAATCACTATGAAAACCTCAAACCGTTCCAAAACAAACCACTTACTTTTCAACCACGCCGTTCTCATTTAATTCCCACCATCTCGACTTAATTTCGTCTCTAACCATCCATTTTTAGTAATCACAGAAAATCTGATATCAATCAGTCTCACTGATTTAATGTCATTTCTAAATACTACCAAATACTACTTTCCATACGGAAACTTCGTTTATTCCGATAAATTCAAAAAATTTCTGCGAAGTATATTCAACGGTGAACTACGTCTCACGATAAGAATAACCTAAAAAGTGTTCAGAATTAATGCAGAAGCAATCGTATAAATAGCACTGTAAATATTAATCTTTTAAGGAGCATAGGAGTTACTTTTAATCAGGATTTGATGAATTAAAGCGGTGCTCCAGTTGCAACATTGACCTTTGGTATTAATTTTTTACATTTGGAAAACGCGGTTGAATGAAAAAAAGAAGAAGAATGTTCCATGATATATAAGGTCTCTTTGACACGTTTTCGAAGTCTGTGTTATACGTACGAAAAGTGTGGATACAAGCGACCGCACGTACCATAGGCCACAGCGACATGTCCACACGAAGCGTGTTATAGAACAGAGACGAACTAAATTATCGTCGTGGTTGGTACATTTAGCCAGGATATCGAAGAGCAGCGCAAATCGAAGAGTTGACGAAACACGGTATCGACATCGTCGTCGAAATTTCAGTTTGAACTCGATTTGCACGTGAATTTCCAATCGATGTCTATTCTCATTTATTTAATGCAACAGAGATATAACATTTGGAAAATTCGTAACTTTGGAACGACGTACTAAGAAAATATATTTTTATATACAGATACTGAAAATAAGCGAAGTTCCTTCTGAAACTAGACTCTGAAACTCTACTCTAAATATTATAGATACATAGACATCGAGAGTATTTTCTAATCAAATAGTTAAATTATTATGATATTTTCATTTATCTTATAAATATAAAAAGAAGAATATTCTTTAAAAATCATCACAGCTACGAATGTAAAATTAGGTAATAGCAGGAAACTAGAATTAAAACTTTCGGAGGCGATTTATCCAATTCACAATTTTGTCTTCTAGGTAACTTTTTCGGAAAAATTTTCGATTTCAATTTCTTTAGCGTCAGATTTATAAATAATTGAAATATAATTTTTTTGTCTCTTTTATTTTACGAACTCGGAGAATTTTTCAGCGAATTTCTATAACGTTGGCAAAACACAATGGTTGTGTATCTATGTAAGTACTTAATGCGTGAAAGTTTAGAATAAGCAAAATGTATGGGAATAAGGGCGAGTACCACCCTGTGACGCTGTTTGAATAAGGTGGAAGTGGGCAGGGTAGAAATAACCACGATGAAACGTAGATGTGTGACGTTTAATTTAATTAATTTAAACTTAAAATTCTATTCTTTGTTTGTAGCTAAACAATTTTTTCGCGAAACAGTTTTGGAATAATCGCTCGGTTAGTACGCAAATAACATTTAAAAATATCTCATTTCGTGTATTAGAAAATTAACAAGAAGCATCTCTGTATCCATTGACCGAAATGATTAATTAAATTTCATCTATGACGCATCTGATGTGTTCGATAAATGGGGCAGATGTTGGAATGATGCATCAACAAGAATGGATACATGTATTATGTATACCCAATATATACGTAACATTACAAAATCAATCCTTTAATTATTATCTAATTACGATATTAGTCGAAAAAAAAAATTGATCAATACGTAAATTAATAGTCGACTGAATCATTTTAAATAACTATCGAGTAACATTAATTCTTCGTTTAAACAAAAACCTTTAACGTCGAAAATTTTGTCATCAATTTCTTTTTTTCTTTTTGCTAATAAACAGGCAAAATATATAAATATTTAAAAATATCATTCGTAAGTTATAAATGCAATTGTTTAATGTTTCATTTAATAATTCTAATTTTTCCCCTATAAGGTGTATAAAATTACTGAAGCATGAACAAGATAATATAACGTTAACGAAACGATAATGACGATGAAATCGTGCACTTAAAATACCAAATATTATCGATATAATTAATAGAATTTCTATTATGGAAAACGGAGAGTTTCCGTATCACAAACATTTTGCTAATAAACATTATAAATTTTCAGTCGCGTTAAATCGAACTATGTTTACCATCAGTCGTAATCGGAAATGTAAGTTATTTAAATCATTGCAATACTGTAATGAATAAACAGAAGTAAATGGAGAAGGAAGAATCACATTGGAAATATTTAATATCCGATATTCGAACTACGATGTACCATGAAATTCCCCGCCGCAGGTACAACTAATATTTACCGTCGAAGCCATGTTCAATATGATCATACTTTTTAATTTACAGAGTATCCTAACTTTCGAAAGTTTATTCGACGAAAATTTACCCGGCTAACATAAGCAGTTTCCTCGATAAGATTCTCACCTACTTCATTTCCTTTCTTTGAAGATTCAATTCAAATTCTTTATTACATTGTATATTTATATATGATAATAAAAAATGAAAATCACGCTTAAGAAACGTGTTACGTTTTCTACCTTTTAAATTCGATATATTGTCAAAACGACAACAAAACTCATCTAAAAGATATTAATAACATTACACACACGCGGATTAACGAACATGGACTTGTTATATCTTTTGTATTCGTATAATCTTCAAACATACCTGCTAATTATACATATTATATAAATTATATAAAAATTATATAATCTTCCAATAATTATTTTCATTCAAAGTAACAAATTACATTATATCAACGACATCGATATGTGTTTGGTGTATTATGTATATGTACTATGTACTCTTACGTATTAATTTCTGCTACGTGTAATCACTAAAAATTTGGATCGAAACAGTGGTAATTTTTGTCCGAAATTTTGCTCTTCAGTGGTGTAGCAACACGATAATTCCACGACTTTGAATATTGATTAAATTCACGAATCGGTTTACCATCAATTTCCATGCATTCTAATTAAACTCGATCAAGTGCGAATATATTTTAAGTTCGATCAAGTTTAACGACGATAACGCACGCATACATTGTGATTATGCGAATCCTATGGCAAATTCCCCAAAGTAATCGTACATGGACATCGCAAGGGTTTGGCAGCGTGCGCCTGTAAACGGCTTAATATAATCATTACATGGGTTCCGAATAATTCGGCTTTGATCAGTGTAATTGAATCCCATGAAACCCAGAGGGAAAACACGTGTTCCCTCGATGTATTCAGAAAACTAAAGTTTCCGACATTTTATTTGCTTCGATAGCACGATACTTTCCCTTTACGAGTTAAGCGCGAAGATCATTAAAAGTATGCGTAAGTTTGTTTTCACATCTAAGAGAAAGTTCAGTTTATCCTGTTAATAGGAAGCGGAAGTTGTGTTTCATTCCACGGAATCTGACAATTGTTTTATTTGATTAAATTCTAGTTTCTCTTTATTAATTTATCGCAAAGTTTAAATTGTAATAGAATTACAGTTGTGTCCAGGATTTCATACTTCCTTTACTTTTTTCTTTTTCCCAATTTTATCATTAAATTCTCTTTCCTTGCCTCTTTCCCTATTTCTAAGTTTTCGACATTTTAAATATTCATTTTTCTCAATAAATTTTAGTTTCCTAATATTTTGTATCAATCTGCTACAATCTAATACTATTGAGTTGGAAACTAAGTGATTGCGGATTTTGTTATTGGTTGGTAATCACAAAATCCGCAATCACTTAGTTGCCAATCCAATACTTGAACAAAGTAACACGGTGACTGCAAAAAATATTTGCTCACAACTGTATTCATAGTATATTACATTCCGTATGGTCTGGTGGTATTTCAGTGCGATTACAAAAATTTGATACTGAATACGAAATGTAGAACTTTGAAAGAACGCTTCATTGGAAAATAAAAACATGTGCAAATACTTTTTGTAGCGGCTACACGCGTGTGTATTGATGAATATGGTACAAAAAAATTGATAAAATAATTCCATGTTTTATGTCGGCAATATTATCTGCCCGAATAAAAGAAAAAAGACTGTTTTCAGAAAATATACTGTGAATCGTTAAAGGAAGCTTAGTGGTAGCTTTTATGAAAGTCACGTATAATCTTAGCAATTTTTACACGTAATTAAATGAGATTTGGAGAAAACAAACAGGAATTTCTTATGGTTACCAGTGGAGCAAAGCGTTCCAAAGGGAACGCTGAAGCATGAAATAAGATACGAATTTCGTGGTTCTTTCACGCAGGAAGGAATTAAGCCGATCAAACTGTAATTAGTTGAAGTTTGCGGAGTTTGACTGCGAGAGGTTCCCGTGGTATTTTCCGATGTGGTTATAGCAAATGTTTCTGGCCGTTCATTTAGGTTTGTTACCTACTTGACGCCGTTTATTCGATGTAAAAGTAATTTCAGGCAATTTGTAGAAGCAATTTAGACCGGTTTAATATTTAAACGAAAAAGTTTCATGAACAAAATTTCTCCTCATTTTTATATAATAGAGTTTTTCCAACAATAAATAAACTAATTATTTGGACAAGTATAGCTTAAAGATAAATAGACTATATAAAATGCTTCAGTTTGTTTTACAAGTAATAATGATATATTTTCTCATTAAATAATTTATCGAGACGCTTAAATAATTAATAAAATACGGAATATAACTTTGTCATTTATTATCAGTTTGCAACGGTATATAAATTTCGAGAGACCAAAACGAAATATCATATATTTTTCGCGAATATTTTCTGTTCCTGTAACGAGTACAACTTTTAACTATTTCAAAGGTAATTTAGCTTAAGATACAATTTAATTGTTACATAACGCTATCGAATTTCTGTATAATAAATAGCTAGGAACCACGAAGTCTTGTGCACGGTAAGTTAAGCTGAAACAGCCAAAATGAGAGCCGATTATTAATTTCAGAAAGTAGCTATAGCTCTATGCGGTCACGAAACAGTATACTAAATAGGATAGGGAACCGGCCATAAAGATACATTTACAATATAAATTGATTCACCCTCGTAGCAATTGTTCGTGAAACTAAGACAATATCGATATCGATTATTCGACTAAATATTTCTTTGTAATAACTACAAGAATTTGCATTTCAAACACCTTCAAGCATCGAACATGAGAAAAAGGTTAATTTTAATATCATATTCCTCTATCAAGGTCAATATTTCTAAAGTACCCTTTTTATCACACAAATTTATATTATAAAAATTAAAATATACTTTGTTATAGAGAACACTGATAGAAATGATAATTAACAACTACAGAAATTGTTAATAACGATAAATGTATATTATAGATAATATTACAAATAATATTAATTAGCGTTCACGAGTACCATTGATAATAATAAAATCGGTAAGTGTATTGGAAAAAATGTTGCTGAAAAATATTAATCGACAATCATAGTAAGCGCTAATAATCCAAAAGGCTTACATTATATTTTTGACGAGGAAAGAAGTAAATCGGTGGAACAAAGAAAGGAAGGACTCTTTTGAAAATCGCGAACAATAGGCAAATTCACGCGTCTAAAAAATTGGGTTATTGTTTCGCTAGCTGTGTGTGGATATTTCAACGAAATGGTGAAACACATCCGAGCATTTCGTACGAAGTAATTCGCGCTTGCAACGGACATTACCGATAATGCTATCCTTTTTGTCAAGCTTTGTGGCGTAAGCAGCGCCGGTAAAGCAAGACAACGATAGGTTGGACAAACAAAGGACCATTGTTATCTCTGCCAAGTTGCTGGATATGCCAGCTAATATATACGGAATCGGTCTTGGTGGACATTAAATACCTAGAAACGACTCTTTATTCTGCTGCTGATTCCAGCACTGTCTGTATTATTTACCAATGAAAACTGCCATTAAAAATATTTCTATCATAATACACCTTTTTGTAGAAACACGAATATCTATATAAATCTTCTTACGATATCAAAGGATGACATATGAGTTTTATAATGTTAAAGAATTATAATGTTAAATATGTTATTGTAATTGAATCTTGACTATTTGAAGGTATAATGGAAAAGAGTATGCATGCATTTGTTGTAATTATTAATTCCTTTTATATTAAATAGACAAAATATTTTACAAATACACAGATGCTTTGTTGTGAAATATTTTATATCGTTAAATGCAAAACATTTTACAATGCCTGTTAGACACGACGATGGTGCAGAATGAATTATTTTATATTCAAAGTCACTTTTCTCAGTTTCGTTTTTGTGTGAATTCATTGATTTCAAGCTTTTAGAAAAATTACAACGATCGTAACAAATTCTTCTTAAAATCTAAATTAAATTTATTCGTTCTATGAATATGCAGCAGGCGAAAAAGATCGTCGGAGAAACGGATTTCTTTGGAAGCGTCGTTTGGAGTCGTAATCAGCTCGAACGATAGGTACACGACCGTAAATCGCGACGGAACCATCCATTACGAAAGTCGGGAACTCCTCCTACGTAGTACGTAACTCTTTCCAACTTCGATCGTCTCTACGAAATAGCTGGAAAACTTTTCTCAGCCTTGAAGTCGAGAACCCTCAACAACACTACGTTTCAGCATGGTCCCTCGACCAATGGTGTTGCAATTAATGAGATCATCGTGCCGCTATCAAAGCATGGATATTCAACAGCTAAAAATCTGTTTTTGCCATAAGATTAGAGCAAAGAATCCTGTGTATAGAATAATTTTTGTATATTTCTCACGAATCGGAGAGGTTTTTTAACGATAGAAAATTTTCTAATAACTAAGTTGGATATGGTGCAAACGAGATAAAACAAAATTAAGATTTAAAGTCTCAGAGGAAAATTAATGTTCCGCGCATTCTCCAAATATACTCTTTTTTTATCAAAGTATATGCATGAAAATGAATTAACTTTCGTATTTGACAGGGGCAAGTTTCCTCGCCAAAGGAATAATTCATGCTCCTTTTCGTTAAGTCGCAAATAAAACCCATCCACTCTCGAATTCGCCTTTCCCGCCGCTACGTCAAGCCTTTTATCCACCGCAAGCGTACTAATTAAAGCCGCGACGCAACCGAGCATGAACCGACCATGGGAAAAAAAGAAGTCTCTTATCCGTGAAAATGAGCGATTTCCCTTCGATACGCGACTGGTATCTCGTCGATCGATTACCGTACGCCTTTGGAGGATCTCCACTCTTGAACAGCTCGATTTACGGGTGGCATTTCGCACTCGACGAATCAGTCCGTCGGCTTCATTCGCAGATGACTAACAAAGATTTTGTCATGAAGAATATCTCAATTACATCGCGAATATTGACTTACATCGAACACGGTTATGTTGAATTTTGAAACTGCGATCAGAGAGTTTTGCTGTCAGTCATAGCTGATAATAATCAAATTTGTAGTAATTTTGTCGATAATAATACTTTTATCAATAATACTTAGGGTGAATTCAATCTGTATTTAGCGTAACCACAGAAATGAGGTTCTAATAGTAGGAATTTCATTTCGAATAACTCAGTGATGAAAATGAAGAAACAGTAAGAGATAAGCAGACAGCAAAAAGCAAGTTAGTGTAACGTGTCGGAATATGAGCTGCGTTGATTGCTCAGTCAACTTTTCCACTACTGCTAGTTGCAAGTTTCTAATCTTTTGTCAGTCATTGGTAGTTTATATTATAATTTCAATCTAATTATGATTTTACGATTATATATAAACCATGGTGACACATTTTGTTACATATACTAGACTACTTTAGTTTCTCTTTAAGAACATTGACTGTAAACTTTGTTGTATATATGGTACGGTGAGCTGACTTTTGAATCTCATCAACGAAAGTTTAGCCTGTTAATTAAAAAATGTCAAGTATGGTTTAACTAAAGCTATCGATTTTAATTAGAAAGTTCTTTCTAAACTATGTTCTACAACTATATCAGCCATTGAAAAATCTCGCATCTTGGGATCGAACTTGCTACATATTTGAATTTATTCTAAAAAATACAATTAAAATCGAATATTAAATACGTGATAAGAAGATAAAAGATATTTTACGAAACAGTGTAATTTGCGCGGATTCTTTACTTCTTTCGGCAATCTGTCGTCGTATTAGATATTATTCCGAGTCCGAAACGAGTAAGTTTGTTATTTCCGCTCAACTGAATTGGCCCTTCTATTTACACGATGAATACGATTTGGAAGATTTCATGATGAAACGATTCACTGATACCGTATTCCATACAGAAATGTAATTTCATTAGTCAATGTATATATTATAAATACAGAAATATGTTTCTTTATTGAATACCAGACATAAAGGACAGTTCCTTGTTGAAATCAGAAACTTAAGATTATATTAAAACATCATTTTATAACAGTTATATTTTATGAGTCATACTAAAATTAAACAGTACCAGCAGATGTAGAAGGATTTAATGGAAGCTAACAACACAGAGGCCATAGATAATTACATTTGACCACGGATTAATTTATCATAATGTCGCTTTATGAGTTATGATATAACGCAATTTATTAAGCAGTTTCATTGGATAGAGAAAGATTTCATGAAACTTAACTCAGATAAGAATAGAACAACGAGACTCATACATAGTCATATTTGGTCACAGACCGATTTATCGTAAATACTGTTTCTGCAAATTATGGTATGGAGTAATTTATTAAACAGCATGTGTTTAGAAAAAACACTTAATGGATTTAGTGTGATACTTCTATATTACGTGATACGAATATATCAAACCCAAAAAGAAGTTAATAATCACGACTAAAATCCTTTCTGGTACTGTTTTAATTTCAAACGAAGAAAAAGGTCAAAGAAATTCAATAGAAAGAAGTAATGCGTGATCGTGTTTTCAAGATAAAATCAAATTATTCGTAAGGCGGAAATTAAAACAATTACAGAGAAACTTCTCTGACATTATTTACTTTGCAAAAACAAAGAGACCTAATAGATTCGATAAAAGAAACATCGTAAATTATTACACAAAGTTACCAACAATGTATTTTTCACCTCGACAAATGTTCTGAAAGGTAAATTCGAAAAAAAAAAAAAAGAAAATATATACATATCGAATTGAGATACGTTCGTTTTTTTCCCAAGTCGACATAATTATTTGAAGAATTCTGCTGATATCTTATATTACGAATAGCGACATTCGTTATTGGAAACCAAGGATATAAATAACAGACAGGTCGTCGGTTGATTCGGTGATAGTGTGGTAGGTGCGGATGCACCGTGAAGTCGATGAAGTGCAGAACAGTGACCATAATTGAGGGCATTATTTGAATGATGAAGGTTCTTGAAGGAACGAAGAAAACCGAGACAGTCGTTCGTCGAAGACGGCGGCCCTATTACGCGTAATTGGTTCATTAGCTCCCATATCGGTCGAGCTATATTCGGCCGTTGTTGTCTGGAGGGGTTAGAAGGAGAGCGCCGTGGCGCCCGGCGTCCCTTCACCCTGTGGTCCAATCGATATATCTACACGTGTATATAGGGTGGTCCGCGCCAGATATAAATCCCATCTTCCAAGGCGACTTCCTTGCCCAACTTTCTTAAATATAATCTGTCTAAGTATACGTATTAGGGTGAAACGACAAAATCAAAATTATGTGACTATTTCCTAATAGGGGAAAAAGCTTGAAAGGTTAGTTTCTGTGGAATAATAATTTGTAAGATACCGCAAGGATTTCTTTTGAAACGAAGAAATGATTCGAAATAAGTGGATCTCGTTAAGTTTTTTAGAATTGTGTAATATAACGTTTTAATGAAAACTTTGTGTACATTAACATAACTAGGGAAAACACGGGATTAAGCAGGCACTGTATTAAGTGAAATTTACGTTTCATTGCCATGAGATTTCTAGTATCACCAAGGTGGAAACCTGTATGCTGTGCACACATTGCCTCGTGGATCACCCTGTATAGGTGTTAGTGTCGTTCATATTGGTGTAACATAGCCAAGGTCTATTTTATCGAACACCAACAAACGCCCAGCGCCGGTAAGTCTTGTAATTACATCGTCGCCAAGTATCTATGACGAGGGTGAATGCTTGCAGAACATCAAGGACACGTCCAGAGGATCGTCTGAATCCTGAAAGACGTATGCACATAGCACGGATCTTCGATCAACCTTTGAGTTGTTGAAAGTTTCACGATTAAGACTAAGGTTTTTGTATCCTGTTGTTGATACAAGATTATGTTATATTATATCATATACGTAGTGGATAAAGTAAATTTGCATATAGATGAAGAGGGTTACATAACACTAAGAGATCGAATTAGGTGCTCGATTTTTGGTAAAAGTTTTGAAAATGGGTTATTTGGCGATAGAACATTTCTATTGGAATTGATAGAACTACGAACGTTAAGATAAAAAATAAATAAGCGATACAAAAAATATCCTGTTTCGAAAATTAAAAATTTCTAATTTTAGTTGAAATTTTCAGAACTATAGAAGCTGAGGATATGAAATAAATAATATAAGAAATATATATTTTATATTAAATTCTATGAAAAATTAAAATAGAATAATTTCTCGTTTTAAACGATTTTTATAGATCTTACATACAAACTTGAATGATCGCGTATTAATAATACACGTGAAATGCATTTTCGATTTTGTAAATCCGTAACGACGTTTCTTTCAAAAGTTGCATAAAAGTTGTAAAAAAAAAAAAAAAATAGTTTGAGAACTAGGCAATTGGTAGTCTTAACAAAGAAAACATAAATCGATTGTGGATACATCGGGTTGCTTCTTGGCGACTATTCAACATCGATATTACGACAATAAACAGCGACATATGTGTCCCAGCGTCACACATTTCTCAAGTGTTTCGCTCGAGAAACTATATACAATACCTATATTCAGAACTCTCTTTGGAGACATATAGAAATCCCTACACGCTACAGAGCAGCGGATATTGCTTCTAAAAACATTTCTTTACATAGTTACAGATGTTCCCTGTATCTTTCACGATTTATTACTTCTTTTCTAAAATCGTTTAATTTTTCTAAATATGAAAGAATTTTACTATCTCAAAATTAAGTTCGAACGCTATGTACAATACATTATATTTACCACTGCTGTGCAAACTTACGTTCACGGTCATAAATATCGTTCCACTGCAAATTTCTTAGTACGAGAAGATAAGATATTTCAGCATCTTTTATGCGTGTATATGCGATATTTTTTTTTTTTTTTAGATGCAATAAAAATTATACGACAAAGAGATTGCGTAAATTCTTATAAGAAATGGAAAAAATTTACGAAGTTTTTAAAACTTGGAAGTACTGCCGTGTTTCGAAATAACTGTGTCCGAATTGCAACGTTACATCGTAGAGTGAATCTATGGGCAATACTTCGACCACTTCTTTAGGTATTATGGAAATTTATTACCACGCTTGGCAACATAAAATGCTCGTTATTAGTGCAACCTGACTAATCATTCATAAGAGGAAGGCATTCTAATTAACTAGCTCTCGCAAGCCCCTCAGGGTATAGGTATGTTCGTTGGGCTATTTGTAAATGCTATAAATAGAAATTTCAAGGAGCGAAGTTTAACTAAATAATTTTCTTAAAATTACTTCAACAAGATTGTTGACGTTTTCATTCGTCGTAAGTATCAAACTTACATTGTCAAATACTTGTGTGTAATGATTGTTTTTACTAAAGTAATCTATATAAACGAACTATTTTGTATCGTTAATGATATGTAACGAATATTTTCAACATCATAAGTATATAGGTATCTTTTACCAATTTAAAGTAGCTGAATTTAATAAAAAGATAAATTTATTTTCATTTACCTTTTATGCTTTTCGTAGATAACGAAACATATAATTATGCTAACAAATAGTTTGCGAAAGACATAATCTTAAAGTTCTTTGATAGTTCTGATGTTTAACTTCACTTTCACATTCGATCTTTAATCGATAAAGTTAGACAGATGTTTCGATGGAAGTTTTTCTTCTTGATAATATTGTTAAATACTAGCCAAATTAAAAACTAAATGTAAAATACAATACGTTTGTTAGTAATTAGAAGATAGGTGAGATGTTTGATCTCTATTTTATACAACTTCTACGACGAGTTTCGTTGTAGCTCCATAGAAAATACATTCTGCACTATGACAGTTGACACGTGGAAAGCGCACGCGATAGCCAACAGATGTTTCAACCTTGGGAAAGATCTCCGTGAAAGTCGAACAAAACGTTCGGTACATATATACGGAATTCGTTTCTGTCAATGGACGCACGAACAAGTCGGAAAAAAAATTAAGTTCACTTTTCGACTCAAACGTTCTCATTGGGAGTTTATCGTGATCACTTGTAATATTTGCTTCCTTTAACAGAATATTTAATAGAAGATAATACGCGATAAATTTTGTACAAATATAATGGTAAATTTTAGATCTTAACTTTTAAAGTCTGTCGTGAACGAAATTTAATCTTATACGCGCTTTAATGTCGTCCTATGATAATATGGCAAAATTACTCTAGTGAAATTTTACAAGTCACAGTTACAAGTTATCTACGCTGATATCTATGCTCTTGCATGATAGCAACAAATTCCTTGATAAAATAAACAAAGTTGTAGATGTAAATTTGATAAATTACAAGTCAGCTGGTAATCGTATTCAATGTAAACTTGTAAATTTGTAAAGAAAGACGTCTACAACCTGTAACTCGTAACTTTTCAATTGACTAATATTATCAGTTAGTAAATTATTACGCAAAGAAAATTCTGTTTATCTTTCTAACGAAAAGAGTTCGATAAACAATCGTCGCTAATTATTCGACTTGCTGTAATTATCGTCAAAACATTTACTGCGACCATTCTCAGACAGGCAAAGGAAAGAGAAAGAAAACATCGAATGAAAATAATTTATAAACCCTTTCGATTACTTATCTACTGGTGAGGGAAAATTCGAACAAAGCGTTTCCGACTCGCGAAGTCGTCGAAGTTATTAAAACAAAAGGCACGCTCTTGCTCTGCGTTCTTTTTACCTGTTACAGCTGTTCCAATCTTAACATCTCCATTTAACTTGAAGCAGTTTACCTTTACCTCGTCCTGAAATCGGACAGAAACGAAATTACGCAGAGAGTGAGGGAGAGAGAAAGAGAGAAAAAGAAAGAAACACTGGAGAATTGCCTTTGTTTCAAAGCTACTCGCACCACCGAAGACGAAATCTTTCTCGGTGGTATTCTCGGACTCGGGCGTTGCGTTATTAAGACGAAACACATTTTCTACACTGCATTTATTTTACCAACCAGCTATTCCAGCGAACTTGCTACACTCCTAATCTGAACGTCTTCGTTCATTCTTAACAAGTTGGCTACCGCAACAATCTTTCCCACCGAACGCGATACAATTGTTCTTTTTAAGAACTGGAATACGAAATCTTTGAAGATTTCAGAGTTTCCTGTGAATAAATCAAACGCAAGTGGATTACTTAATTATTAGGTCGTTTCATAATTTTTGTTGTATTTCTTCTAGAAGTTTCACTTGAAATTACAAGATAGCATTACGAACTTGGTCCTTTTTACCCTCTTTCTCACTTGGAAACTTATAAAATTTCTGTGATTTATGATCTGATCAGAACATTTTGATAAAAGTCCCCTTTCCAGAACTTTAGAGACCATCGTTATCGCGTTGTTGCAATCTAGAATTTGTCGTTTACTGATAAATCCTGGAGAAATCCTTCTTGAGATACACATCTGGAAATATCGAAGGTGTATAACAATAATATTTAAAAAAGATCCTCATCCTGATATCACAAAAATTAAAATTGCAGAAAATCTCAATCTTTTCTGGATGCAGCAAATACCTCTGTACACGTTAATAGCCAATAATTGTATTAAAATAATAATAATTGTAAAAAATACTTTTTGTATTATATTGTCAATACCCCTCCCCCCTTTTAATATATACTTTGACTAAGAAAACCTGCATACTGCGCTCCCTAAAAAATGACTAGAACATTTGCTAAAAACAATTAAACGTTTTTGTACGTCTACGTTTAATGAAAAGGTGGATCTCGAAAATTTTCGCTAAAACCTCACCTTTAACATGCCATTAACAACGTGAAAGCACGCGTTTACTAAATTTTTTCTCGCTCGTGGACAAAAGCCCGGGATAAGAATTCAATCGTTTATCACTCGTGGTTAAATGAAATTTCCAAGAATAAAAAGCAAAGAACGAGGCGAAAGAGAACGGGAAAAGCGGAAAACAAAAGGAAGCAGCGGAGGAGAAACGAGAAGGTAGAAGAAAAAACATCGGAAAGAGTACAGTGGAAACACCGCAGACCAAGAGTAGCCGTTTTCTCGTGATTGGGTGCAGCCGTATGGAAGATACGCGAAGACAACGCGTGTCTCTTACATCCCTGTTGCATCCCTCGTTCTCATTTCAGGCAACAACTCGTCGCAATTTCTGCCCCACTCTTCTGTCCAGTCACTCACGGCACCGGCGTGACTACGCTGTGTTCTATCCTTCTCTATCCTTCGTCCCATACATTCCTCCCTCCCCCCTTTCCACCCTTTCAAATCCGCACAGTTCACCATTCTAGACAGCCGGCTGCTGGCGTGACCAACTTCGCTCGCACGTTGTCGGGGGTGGCGTGGCTGCTTATTAATGGGAAGACTTGTTGCACTCTCGTATCGCCGCATCGCATCGCGATATTCCATAGACTTCAACGTTAGATTAAGCCGCGGAGACGATTACGACAGCCGCCATTGAAATGAACGCGAGTAACAGCCGTGACGGAACAGAGCAATCTCGATAAGATATCGAGAGTATTCGTTGGATAATTTTGCGCTTGAGGGAACTGCGTGTAGATGAATTGCTATTTATAGAAACGAAATTTTATATGCGCCAAACTTACGCGTCGTAGAGACTCGATATTCAAAGTTCCAACAATCCTTTTGTTTACGAATTTGCAGACATCTAACCGAAAGCTTATCTAGAAACAATCTCGGATTATTTTTGATTCTAATCTTTTACGGAGATTAAGATAGATATTTGTGGTGGTCCCTCGGGTTTTGTGCTTTTTAATTTTTTAGTCAGATGCTGAATAGAAAAAGTAAATTTGCAAGTCTAAGGTATAGCTGAGAATTTTTGTGGATTTCTAATTTTAGGGCTTTAGGATCAATTAAATTAATACCTATGATATTTCGTTTCTACGAGTTATATCTTATTTGTGTGTAATTTCTTCAGAACGTCATATGTCAAACCGAAACAATTTTCATACGACTCGAACGACTAAGGAGTGTCATTGCCATAGATTTATAAAAATGATCAGAACACAGCTGTTACAGATTTGATATTTTTGGCATTGGGTATACCTGTTAGACGATCCCCGCATTTATTTAATAAACCAAAAAAAGAAAAATAAGGAAACGTAGATGTCATTTGATAGAAAATATTTGACGTTACGACATCGATGCTCCATGTACTGCAATGCGGCACTGTTATATTGTAAAAGATTTATATAATATACAACAGTTTCTATTAGAAACGTATACCGTGCTTCGAAAAATGTGTTTCGTGCTCGTGGATGAAAATATTACACACCTATGTACGTTTCGAGCGTAATACGTTTAGTACATTACCGCTATTGTTCGAGTCGAATGCATTCGAAGAAAACCCATAGGGGCAATTTCAGGCATTGAAATTTCGGAAAAACGCGAAACAAGCTTTAAAGATGATAAGACCGTAATTGCAGCTATTTATAATAATCGAACTCCCATATGAAAATCATTTTGTATCCAATCAAAATAAACAGAAGAGAAATTTATTTTCCAGCAAGAGACGAACTTACGTTAATGTTATCATTCTACTAATTTTACTAATAACGCATTTAAAAAATAATAAATAATACCAGTGTGTGTGTTATTCGAACACTAACGTTATTTAAAATCAACTAAAATCAATATTGAAAATTATTCGTGTGATCTCTAGATATACGAAATGCAAAACATTAGAAACAATCTCAAAGAAACTCGAGGCTGTCAAAACAGCGCGGCTGTTACTGGCTCCGTTGAGCCACTCTCTTTTACATTAATTAATTGCTCGTCTCGCAGGCGAAGCGGTTTCATGGAAATGGGCCTTGGCACCGATTATATTCTTTTGGGGATTAAGTCGGTGTTTTCAAATGCATGCGAAGTAATTAACAAGTGGCTTCTACCGATTCCTCTATTACTATATGTACCGAGTAATATCCACTATCTTGGAATCATTCCAAAGATCCAAACAGTAATTCTCTCCTTATCTTTGGCCTGATTTTGCCTGGAGATCTTGCTAATCTCCAAAACGACAAGTACGAGTTCTTACTACAAAATATGATTATCGAGTCTACGTTTAATAATTTTTTGTCTTGCCCTTAATCCTACTTTTATTATATTTTTAATATACGATGTTACATTTAATTAGCATATTAGAAATATATAAATGGAATTATATTCGATGCGATGTTTAATAATGTTAAAAATTTAATCATTAACGAATCTAACTAAATGACGTCAGGAAGAAATGAAAATAACGAATATTTTTTTACGACAAATTTGTCTAATTATTAGAAATTCGATTATTTCAGTAACATTATTCTAACTCGTAATAAATCCGGCAATCAGATCGAGTACTATTTCACATTTTTAACCCCCCAATGAACCCTCTTTGCATGAGAACGCATTAAATAGATTCGAACATTAATCGTCTGGTTCAGACTCCTATTTTTATCAGAGTTCTCAAATACACGAAATTATATTCTGTACAATATTTAATAAAACTAAAAAATAAACCTAGAACGAGTACGATTGAATAATCCTGCGAACAGATAGAAATATCTAATATTCTTCGATCCGAATTTTGTGTCGATTTTTTAAAGATTTCACGACTATTTTAATCTTTATAATTAAAAATTTCATTCGGTTGCTGAAATTCTGCTCAATAATCCATGAAAAATTATCTTTGCCGTTAAAACGATCTATAAACACATATCGCTTTATACATATTTCATTTTTACCTCTCCAATTAACCCTTCCCTCACGAAAGTGCATTAAACTGTCTCGAACATCAAGCAATTCACCGTCAGCAGGTAACGAAGTCTAATCCCATCTCAACCTGAATCTCCTACCGAACTTTCGCCCTTTTTATACTTCGTCGCAATCGCTCCCGTAATTCGATCTTGGAAAAAAGCGAAGAACATATGGCGGACGAACACACGAGGTGGGGAAGGAAGGTGTAGTAGCAGGGAGAAAGTAACAGACACTAAAAACTCGAAAGCTTTTTATACTGTCTGACCATTAATCGTTAGAGCAGTGAGGGTTCGAAGTGCTTTCAACCGGCTGGACGAGGTTAGTTATCTTCTCCTCTTCGTCTTTCTCTCTTAAGCTTTCACCCCCGCAACAAAAAATGTCCCACACGGAAACGCGACGAGTGATATATAAAATTTCCAAACGTTTAGACACCACTTCACCGTGTTTTTATAACGAGCCAAAGCTCGAGAGAGCAGTTTTATTTCGGACAGGCTGCTCGAGTCATTAACGTTGTCTGTCCTCGAGTGTCCTTCATATGCACGCTTTTCCCCCCCTGTTTAATGATCGAGAGGGGAAAAAAAGAAGAAGGAGAAATGTTCGATATTTTCGCTAGACCTTTTTACGTATAACGCATTAATATCGACTCTTTTAATCGAATCTGATATTTATTCGTTGAATAAGTAAGTTCCCTGTCACGATGCTTGGTTAATATCAAATTTCAGATGAAATTAATTTACCTCGATAAATAGAATACTTTTTCTAAAATTTGTCATTCTGTGGTATAATCATTTTTGCGATTAAACGATCGTGCGTCAGTGGAAACACGAGCGTTTCAAGCCATTAAGAATAAAGCGTTGTCATGCGTAAATCCGTAAATAATAAAAATATTTCAAGTCTTACCTTACTATTATATTAATATTAAAAGTAATATTAAAAGAAAAAATAATGTAAATCGACGTATTAAGAAAGATATTAACATACTGTGTTATGAATAAAAAATAAAAAAGATTATAAATAAAATAGCCTTTAATAGATTAATAGCAACAGATGGAACTATACTGTGCAAGTGGTTTACAGCATGTTTCATTTATCCCCATTATCAAAGTGCAAAGAAATGAAATGAAAAAACAAGTGACATTGCTTATTCTCTTGCACATGTGTATGAGGAAGGAATGGCAATGTTCTAGGATTCCAGTGGCAGAAAGATCCTTGGCATCGTCTAATGTAATTGAATCGAAAAAGGGAAAGAGGAGCAACCTTTCTCTATTCTTGCACCTAGAGATGCGTCAACGTGTAGCGAACGTATCTAGCGAAACGGCCATAAAGGAAAATCCATGGTGGAATGCGAATTTCATCTCATTTAGTCTCGTTCCATTAGTCACGTTCCACAAACTGTGCCCAATGAATGAGAAAGGGAAGAGTAAGAGTCTTAATAAACTCTCATTTACATTCGATTAAATAAAACAAACTGTGCGCACTAGTTGAATTTTCTTTTCTATTTTGAGAATGGATGTCGGACTTCTACGCTGTGTTATCATCTTGTTAAAACAAACATCGTGATCGATAATTCAGACATTTGCTTTCTTGTTTCCATTAAAAAGTTTAGAAATTATTAAGCTATTTCATAACTATCTCGAAATAACTTGTATTGTACAAAAAATCGATAGTTAAATAAGTAGCTTCTTCGTAATATTTAACATTTTATTTTTTCTGATTCTACGCACGATTGTTAAAAGGACACCCGTTAAAACGACAAAATTTCCACGACACAAGCTCTCATTATTTTATTCCAAACTACACTGTATTACAAGCATAAAACACGTATTTATGGGAAAGTATTATAATTATTCTAAGTATAATGTTAAGCCATTCACAATAGCGTAGTCCTCTCGAGTTTCTCGACTGTTTTAAACAAACTAAACGTATCATTGAGAGGAGATTACTTACTGAAAACAGACGTTTTGCAATTAGAGAGCCAGAGAAGCGACGTATTCTATAGTAGTCGGATTCACGCGACAGTTACGCCGAGCCGGTAAGAACGATTCGCGTTGCAATTCTGCGGCGAAGCGGGCACGTAAAATACGGTCGACCCTCATAAGCTACCATCTATCTCGATCGTCTCCTGTATCAGTTGACGCGACTGCGTTCGCATAATACCGTGCTGTTCATCAGCCGTTTCTGCCTCTATTCAACCCTACAGTGTACGTTCAAGCAACTGAAATTGATTTCGGTGAAGGTTACTTCTCCCTCTTCCTTTAGCTTGATTGGAGACAATTTCCAGATATTAGGTTGGGTAATAGATTCGTTTATTTTAATAGCAAACATCGAGCGTCACTAGTCTTAAAATCTATAAAATCTATCCAATCAAGGAGTAACTTGTTCATCTCGTTTCTTTAGAAATGTACAGGCGGAGACAAAAATATGAGAACAGGTAGTGGAAATGGAAATCAATGAAGTTTCATTAAACACGGCTCGTCTACAGAAAAAATGTAAATATTAATTTCAATTATTATTAATAAAATGAACGACTGCATATGAAATAAACGAAAATTGGAAGAAAGTGTGCAATATAACGAATATTCTAAAACGGTGACGCTTCCGCTCGACTTATTTGACAGATTAACAGAAACTCGAGAGAAATTATAATTTATATTCGGTCGACCAGCAATCTGCTGCTGTCAGATAATGCAAGAACTGTATGTATGAGAGGTATAGTACTTCTGATGCACGCGTGATCCTTCCGTCTGTCCGTGTCTGCTGAACAAGTAGTATAAGCCGATTATGCGCAGACAGTAGACGGTATCGAAGAAAATTCAGCAAACTCTGTTATTTACCTTACGAAAGAACAAACGAAAACAATGCTGATAGTAAATCGTATTCTTGTTAAATATTAGTAACAGTAAATTATGCACTTAGTTATTTGAGAATTCCAATACTTTTTAATTGCCGTAGATAATTCGTTACTTATTTCATTTTAACATAGTTGTTATTTGTATCTAGCTATGCTACTTTTATCGCAATTTTCTTTCCATGTAAAAAAAGATCGCTAGATATTTATCTAACAACACCGAAGAATTAAAAGATCGATTTATCCTTCAATTGGCGTTGCAGTTCATTGTTATCGCTAATTCAGTAGAACTAATAACTATCGGGAAGAAACAAGTTCCCGGAGGGCACAATCAAAGAAATAATAACCAATATTATTGAATGATGCGGCAACGTAATAATTGGCCACATTAAACTCGCTGCCCAACTAAGGTTGTGCCACTAGACCACTCGAATAGAAGGAAACGAGCTACAGTTTCGATATTTATGCAATTCCGCTTTAAAATAGATTCATAATTGTGGATGTTATATTTCTATTTAATAAAATTTTCGCTTTTTTCCACACCTACTCTTTGTAATTCTAATTGGCAGATGAAACAAGTCAATTTTTCACAGATCAGAAAATACGGTAAAATCACATTTTCTCTTCTTTATAGATCGCAAAATTTTAAAGTATTTTGTCGATAAATGTTTGACCGTGTTGTATGCAAAACGAATTACAAATATTTTCAAACTTCTTCGTCTCTTTGATCAAAAATAAACACGATAAAACATTTGTCTAAGATTTAAAATATCTAAAAAAAATTCAATTTGTCAAAGTTTCTCCTTTCTGATATTTTTACTCTCTTCCTCGAATTTTACGATCTAAATCTAAATGAACCAACGCAATCAATTTTACGGTCTTCGTCGTATTAAACGCAATGAAAGGTAGTAATTTCAAGTGACAAACGTACGAAACATCTGGCGCATAGATAACAGAAATTCTGTGCTTGAAAAACGTGTTATACGCAGATTTTCACGCGTCGTAATAGCACTTATCCAAACAGACAGATTTACGATATGCGCTGCAACTTGTGCACACCGCAATATAGTCATTCGATTCTACGAAGCATTCAGTGCTGTCTACGTATCCCTTTTCGTTCCTCGAAATAACACCGACGAAAAACCCATCAACCACTAATTGTAATACTGGCGACTAGATTAAATCGTATCAAACGAAAGCAAAAAGTATACAAATGAAACGATGAAACGACGTTTTCTGCAGTAGATACGTGTATCCAGATTATTATTACATATAATATTTGTATCTCTTTTTGCGCTCGTTACCATATAATTTCAATTTCTGTTTAGCGATAAAATGTAGATATGCAATTTAAGTAGCTCTCGGACTTGATAGGAAATAACAGTGTTGAAGTAAAATTATTTTAGGTTCATCCTCGATGGACAGAATTTGGAAGTATTAAAATAATTTTAAATCAAAATGGATTTAACCCTTGGTCGTTAAATAAAAATTAGTATATATATAAGCGTTAGCCACTGGAACAGACCATTTATATATATGCTAATGATATAATGGTAGGTATAAAAATATGATAAGAAGATTCCATGGAAAAAGATACAAATGCTCTATTGATGAAAATTAGTAATAATCTTCCACTTAGAATGTATTAATTCGTTCGTAAATTACTTCTGCCTGCAAATGATACTCGTAACATTTTCATAATTTACCATTTCTAAAATCAATAAAAATCAATCAAATAAAATCAATAAATCAAACTAATCAATAAAAACAGTATCCGGAGGACATCTACTAGATTCATCGATTCCTCTTGTATTTTCATTATTTATACACCTCGCGTATTAACGTCCCGAGATTCCGATCGCTTTTCCCTTTGTCGAGGTGAAAAATCGTTCCTCTGATAGCAATCGCGATCGTTGGATTGATTTACGCGACCGCGAAATTTCCATGGCAATTCGACCGGAGAAATAAGGGCTGCCACATCTTTCCACACATCTACCGGAAGAAAGGCAACGACAGAGACGAATTCGCCCGAAGAAAAAAAGAAGGGGAAGAGAAACAGGCCGTGGATGAGAGCTATAAAAGCAATTTATCCTAAATTCAATAAGACACGGAGAGGCCAATCTAGGCTCGAGCGTTAATTTAAACCGCGGAGGGAAACGATTTGATTTTCCTAGCTAGAGTTCGTCGCTCGCGAAATTGCCTAAACTCATCTCACCAATTGTCGAGGATGACGCATAGGTCCATCGTACTTCCATATATTTTCTAGCTTTTTTTTATTTCAATCCGTATTCCATTCTGTATTTCATCTAAGTAAAAAGTGTGTTTTTGCTCGTTCTTTTTTCGAAAAATCAAAAAAAAAAAAGAAAAAAACAAGAACGTTTGGTGACGAATTCGTGCTTCGAATCTCGGATTAAGCCGGTTCTTTGAAAAGTCACAAACCTCGGAACCGAAAAAAAGGCGAAACTGATACTGTTGTTCTGAAACGATGCCGCGATGATTCGAAAACGTTGAACTTGTTACTCGTGCAGTACTCATATATTATACAAAATACTATTATAACAATATTGTTAGGTTGTAACATAAATATTTTTACTTCTATTTGCACAAAGCGAGATAAATATCTCGTTATCTTTTCAGAATGTTTGCTCTGAATTTTTGTGATTGCGGGAAACATTCCTTTTCTACTCAATTTTCAAGAAATTTTAAGGAAAATATACTAAAATTCAAGAGCAACTTTAAAAAAAGTAAGTAAATTTATCTATTGCAGGTAGGTAATGTCGAAGGGTTAAAAAATGCATGGAATTCTTAAAAATTGTCAATGATTCGACAATTAAAAATAAAACAGGAATGATTTTAAAGAGTAATTTTTCCGACAAAATTTAAAAGAGTTCCGTCAAATAACATTTCTTTTGTTTCTCGATTTTTTCCCTAGAATAACGGACACAGCAGTTGCACCAGAGCGTAGCAATGTATTACAAATCATGCGTTCCAGGAGACAAACTAATGGAAGTATGTTTCAGTGAACTACGAGAAACGTAACCGTTACTATTACATAAATATTACGTAGCGCAGGGAAATGCGAGTGCCATACGGTATGAATGAACAAGCATGAATATATATCTAACATGAATGAGCTTACACGTGGAGTGATAAGTGTTTCAATCGGACGAATCAGATGAAATTGAATTTTGAATGATTTTAGATGTTAAATAAATGTTGAATAATATATTATCGAAATTTCGTTCCTCTAACTTTCAACAAACTTTTAAAAGGTACGATCTTCTAAAAATGGCTCCATTATTTTGCCATGTATCTTAGATAGCATGATTCAAATATAATTATTCGGAAAATTAATTAGTTAATGTTAATATTAAAAATACCAGATATTTTCGTTTCACATTTTTTGAAAGATATTTTATATCTTAAAAATAAATTTACAAAATTTCCATGGAGAAATTACAAATTGGTTTATTTCAATCACTCTGGTGGTTCTACTCCCTCGTAAAGTGATCAGAGATTAATTCTCTGCTACAAAAGATAAGACAGACAGACTTCCTTAATTCCTTCATCGCTATTTCGTTAACCGTATTATAAAATTCATGACGATGAATCCCCTGGCTGAATAAGTCTCAATTGCTACAAGTAACTGCTGGTTTCATTCGAACGAGTGGAAAATCGTCAAAAGAGAAAAAGAAAGTCAGAGAAAAGTAAAAACACGAATTAAACGGTAAAACAAAGAAGAGAAAGGGAGAGGAAAAAGAAAAAAATGGAGACGGTAAGACGAAGATCCTAATCTTAAGTCACGCGATCGCTTACCATTGCAAATTCCCTTGGCAGCGGATTTTCAAAGCTCTCTTGCATTTACCCGAGGCCAGGGTAATTTCGGCCAGGACAGAGAAACGGGAGACGGGAAACGAAATAAGCAGGATAAGCGGAAGGGAAACGAGACGACGAAGAAATATGAGACGCTGTAGGAGGAAACAGACAAACGGAAACGAAGCGGAAAAAATAGAGGAGCAAAGTGTATCCGAAGAAGCAGCGACGAAAAAATACATCGCGTTTATCGAAGAAGGACAATCTCTCATCTGCGATGAAATGAAATAACGAGTAAACGTTGGAAAAGCGGTGTAAAAAGCGGAATAAAGGTATGAGAACACGGAAATATTCCTAGTTGCTCGTGAAAACTGGTGGGAAACAATTGATCCAAACGATAATTCGAATTCGGATGAGATGAAATAAACGAAATTTAATTTAGAAAATAGAGAAGTACATCTGCAGATTTTTTACATATCGATATATTTTATTAAAAAGATATTTGTTCGATAATGGGAGTAGCGTGATGTTTTGCGCAACGGGCGATAAAGCGACTCGTGTAAAAAAAAAAAAAAATTAGAGAAATAAAATCGTTTTCAACGAAGGACATAGAAAATTAAACGGAAGCGAAGGAATAAAAATTCATGGAAAACAATAGGCTGTTGAATGTTCCAACTGAGCAACACCTAGCAGCGTCCATTGAAACGAAGAAGCGAAGTTTTGAAGTAGGAAAATTAAACGAGAGATGAGACGGCGATAGGAAATGAAGGAGAATGATGTCGAAGATAAAACGAAATGAAAATAACCGTTCCTCGTAGTTTGATAATAAAACGAGAAAGAAAGATCTTTATAACGCGATGATTTTATCTGAAACTCGTCGAAACACAAGAAGATACGCGAATGGAGAAATATTGGAAAAGAAAGAAAAAAAGGCGAGCTTCAAATATTTATCGAAAAAGAGAATATAGAAATACGGTCGAAATTCGATCAGTTTCAGTAATCGCCCCAAAAATACGAAATGGTAACAGCTATCGTGGTATTAGTAATAAACTAGTACGAAAAACTGATCCATAATGGAAATAATGGCCTAAAAGAAGTTATTAAAATGCTTAAACAAAGGTGACAAAGGGATTTCTGTGAGATATTTTATTTAATATTCATTTATATTCTTAATTTCATTGTTTACTGATTATTATTATCTTTTAATATGCTCTAAATGAATAAGATTATCTATTTATATGTATTACTTAATAATTAAGTAAAATTAATTAATATTATTTAATCAAGCATTATTATAATTTATTTATTGAAGCTATTACTATATTTTAATGAAGTGAAGTTTAAGGACAAATATACTTTATTTTTAAATATTTATTTCTACATAAAATAAAAGTACTTTACCCTTAATGAAACAACTTTGTTAGTTAAAAAAGAAAAGAAATGTAACATAAAAATGAAACGTTTGTAGGTAATTCTAATGAACTGGTTAACGGCAGGCAAATAGCTTCATGAAATCTATACTTTATGTAATGCTTCATGACATAAAGTGAAAATAATTTGAATTACCTCCATTTTGCGAATCAAGTTGAATTTTTATACCACTGAATGAGATACATGCTATAATATTAAAAGTTCCTAACGAGCACACGGTACTAGTCGTCACTGAAATTTTACGGCTTAGCATTTCGTTCGCTTATAAGGTTTAAACTTGATTAATTATAAAAATGTAAACCTCGCTGAAGATTATTTTCAAACGGATTATTTTAAATATATAGCTAAAGATTATATAGCTCAAATGTATTGTCATTTTCAAATATATTGACATGTCATTCCTATAATAATTTCTATACACTGTGACGAAGATTTGCTTTAAGATAGTAATTAATAGGGATTTATAAACATAAGAAGCTTCTAAATATAAAAATCAAAGTAACACAGGAAACTATCATCCGATTGTATCAAGCAATGTATCAAATTAACAGCCTATTATGAAATATCAAATAAGATAAATAAAACAGAAAACTGAAACTAGTAAATATTTATAATTGGCAAAGTGAATTTATCTCGAAATGTTTCGTGTATTAAATTTGCTTCATAGAATAGCTGGGGATGGACTTCTTACGGATAACTTGTAACCAAGTTTCCGGAGGAAAGTGTCGTCGTCGTGGTTACGTGTCGCTTTTCATTTTGAAGTTACAGGGATGGCCAGCATAATACACTCTTAACGTTAAAGCTGGAACTCTGATTATAAACTAACTTTAGCACGGTCGGTTGTGTTAACGTTAATGTCAGTTGTATGATTGTGATATCGTAGTCGCATTGTAAACGATAGTCGTAAATCCGGTCATTATTCTATGCTCTCCTACTGATTCCTAGTTATATGACGCGAAATTCAACTCATTAGTGGTAACGAGGTTTCAATTTCAGTCCCCCTGGTGTCCTTTAATAACGAAGATGACAGAAACTCGAATAAATTACAACAAGCAATCCGAGTTTCTAACAAACCTGATAATATTCTTCCGAAGAAAAGTATACAAGATAATAGTTAGAATAAAGGGTTCAGGATGCCAATAGCAATATTTTCAACCTATTGACATATTTTTTATAACACATATGTATGGTATCAGCCAAAATTTTCGAATCACTCTATTAATTAAATTTTTATTGAATCTCTTGCCAATTTTATTAATGCTAGGGATATCAATGGCAATTTTTAATCGTGGATGCGAAATAAACTTAAACCTTCTTTGCTTCGAATATTCATAATCCTCGCAACTTGTAAAATAGGGTATCGACTTTAATGCATTTTTAACTACGTACCAAACCAAATAACATAGTACCTAATATAGAGTAATAAAGTAATAAAAAATAAAATAGGAGAAACCAAGTCAATGGCCAATTTTAGACGAGATAGAATGGACACAGAAATTAGTATTACTACAAGATAGAAACCCAGAGAATGAAATTCTATGTACTCTTGCCGTTCCCTGTTGCAAATTTTATGAAGCAGTCGAGATTTCGTGCCACTAACCGGAAATTCAGCAGACTAAATTCTGTCAGGAGAACGAATTAGCTAGTAGTGGGATTATACGAGCAATCACGAATCGTCCTTGCAAAATTAACCTTAGAAGTTACCAACCAGATGGTCCCAGGCTTTTGGCTCTCGTGCAGTTGGCCTCGAATGCAGTTACAAAATTTACTATCACACCAGTCACTTTCCAAAAATATACGTACTTTACCAGCAATTCCTCGTGTTTTACAATGGAGCATCAAACATTTCAAAATGTCAGTCATTTATTAATAAATTAACTTTTCAGATAATTTTGGCGCCATCGAAACTACCGAAGATGAAAGTTAGCTTTGTATTCCAAGTTGATTTGCAAAATAAATATATAAAGCGATAATAAAGATAATACTGAAAATGAGATATAATATTTTATACTCGATGCTGGATGTTTCTTAACTGTTCCTTTTTTATTTTTATTGTAAAAATAAAATACAGATGCATTGGTGTTAAAATTAGAACTACCGATAACACGAGTGTAAGTAATAAAAAATTCAGAAAGCGAAGGTACGAAAAGAAAATCAAACTTTTCTTTCGGTTGTTTCCCTCAAAATACATCAAAAATAAATGTATACAATTTCTATAAGAATTAAATTAAATTTATGGAACGATAAATTATATTCTTTCATTCATTATTTTCTTTTGCGAAATTTCCAAATTATTACGTTACCTTAAAACATTATGTAACTTAAAAATTACATATTCATATGTCCACGTTTTGATAATATGATATTTGTCTGCCTGTCATTTCACTATTGTATGTTATTAGTAGATCACTAGAAAAATACCAAATGATTTATTTATAACAATTGTTCATTCCCCGATTTTAAATTGAACTAAATATTACTATGATCTTTTTCTCTTATAAGTAAATAACATTCTGTTTACGGAAGGATACGGAAGGATAAAAACAGGCGAAAGCATCAAGAAAGTAGATGAAAGACGTAAAGAAAAGGTAGCTATCAGTAGTGAAAGATACATATCCACCAATTACACGAAAAGCAAGTGGATTCGATTTAAACACAAAGGATCGCCATTGCATCTTGCGTTTCATTTATTTTAACTCGAGTTACTTCGCGGCAGTTCTATCTAAGTACTTGTTCGTGAAATTCTCGTTTAGCCGTTTCCTGTGTACAGTAAATACTTTCAGATAAAAGCTCACTCTGATAAACTTCGATTAAGTTCAACCCTTGATACCCTCAATGCGGTTTGGCGTCCAGATAATTAAGGATTATAATAGGATGTCATTAAAATACCAGAAGATTAAACATTTGCCAAATTAACTTTTTATCTGTGTTCTAAAAGTAATAGTATTATCTTAATTCTTTCTACCCTCTCTGATATTCTTTAACATTTATCATTCATATCTTTATTATTTGTTATCAAGGAGATTTTAAATATATGTAAATTGCACAGCAACCAGGATGAATACAAAGGATTCCTGTAAAACGCAAGTCGACTTATTGGAAATGCTCTGGTCGTATCCTAAATGGCGTAATCAAGAGCTTCTAGATCCCAAGGGCTCTTTTACAGCACTTTCCTGAAGAGACACTGTGAGCCAAGATTGAAAACCTTAGTCATGACGTATAGATGAAGTTTGCTCGTACGTTGCCTAGTTCAATTTTCGTTTCATCAGAGGCTCCGACCCTTTGTACTCCACTGATGACGATACAACAAGATTGATAACGTGAAAATTGTTTTTTATATCGTTACCATCGATCAAAAATTTAAAAAACGAATAGGCACGTTACCGTATAAATAAATTTACAAACATTTATAATCATTTACTTTTTCAAACAAAAGTTTGATTTTAAAAAATTTCAATTCAAAACCGTGCCAAAGTTGATGATCAATTGTAGCATTTAAATTTTTTAAGAGCAAAAAATTAATAATATATGGTGTTTTTATAAAGATATATCTACTTAGATATGTTTTGCTAAGAAAAGCACGTAAAGTATAAAATGAGGAACTAAAGTAATGTCTTTCTATACTTAGTAATAACGTTGTTAACAGCAAAATAATCTCAGAGTAATATTTTTAAACTTTTTGTTTCTGTCATGAACGGAATAATGGTAAAATTAATTAAAAATCGTATTAATTATCCATGAGCGTCGCTTTCGCTCTCGTAGTGTAAAATATTCAGGCTCGAACGATAGGAGACAGATCACGGTGTGCACAAGAGGAATATAATTAAACACGTGACAACGGCACATGATGCTGCGACCACGTTTATGCGAACGTCCGGCGTTGACTTTTGCCGATAAACGCGCGTCGACACAAAGTAAAACGTGGCTCATCGTGGCTGACAAACGTGACATGGTCCTCGTCACAAAGCGCGGACCATTAGCGTAAATCCAGATTTAATAGGCTGAGGGAACAATAATGAGTACTCGCCGGACTCCTGTTACGCAGGAATATGTATTATTCATGTATTCATGATAGCCTAGAAAATCCATTGGCAAATGGACGACGTCGCCCGATTACATTCAAGATGCGTTTTTTTTTTCATGAACGGAGAAAAATTCACGATCCGATAACTCTAAGATTATTGCACTTACAAGATTAATTCATAAATTTCAGCTTAACACGTTTTTGAAAATTCTCCATTAAAATTTAATTAACATGGGTGCTATTATTAATCGTGAAATTACTAAAGTAATATGAAATTACTAATTAATAAAAGTTATATAATTATATTGCATCTTCTCAAACATAAACAGGTGTCTGACTACTTGGAAGTAATTCACCTATATCATAGCAATTTTCTAAGATTGCACGGTCACAGCCATTATTCTTCGCATAAAATACACGCGTTTATTTTTATCCTTGCTTAACTTCCTGTACGACAGCGTTATGATTCTTTGATGTATCGTTCTCACGTCGTTAATCGATATCCATTAAGATGAGAGTTCGTGGAACCGATGCGGGCAGAGAACGCGGCAATCCGAGCAGGAAAGGCCGACGTGGAACAGATTAAAGGTGCACCGACTTGTAATTCTTGCTCGATTTCCTATCTAGGCCACAGTCTTTGACATTTAAAGAAATAATCGCGATAAGTCCGACAGGAGCGCACTTTTCTGTTCTCCCCTTTGAACGATTCGTTTTACATTTAATAACATGAAATATTTAATTCCTTTATTCTAGAAACAATTAAGCAATCACAAATATTAAAGAATTCTTCGAGGACGAATACAATATTAGAAATGAAACAAGCAATTGTATTTGACGTTGTTCCATTATTGTTGAATTTTTATCTCAAAATAATATTTCTCTCCTTGAAAGACAGACGAATGTAAGATAACTTTTTTTTCATAATCTAATTATTGCATATTATATAATCAGAACGATAGGGATCTATCTACGTTATGTAATAAATAAAGAAGATTTAATAACGTTTGAACGTTTCTCTAAACCCAGACAAACCTAAGCCTTTCAACAAATATGAATTTATCACTTTCTTTCGTGCAACCCTTATATTAAATAGTTCACACTGTTACATCTGTAACTGAAACAATTATTCCAATCTTCCCAAGAAGCGAGGAGCAAAAACTTATGAAAATTCAATTGCTCGGTTTTAGTCGGCACTGAAAACGTTGGGTGCTAAGCTGAGGAATGGAGGGAACGTGGCAGTGGGAGCAGCGAAAGCACTGCCATATCATTCTGCTCAACCCTTTGTCGTACGTAAAAGAGAACCCGGAACAGGCTGCAGGTGAGTTCTTCTACATCAGCAGATTTTTTGCTCGACCTAGCCTCCTCACGGATATCTCTCGGTTGAAGTCACTCGAAGGAGAAAAGGACGATTCTCAAAAGAACCCCGTTTTAGCGGCAAGGACGCGATTATGCCTTTTTATATCTTCGGAACCCCTAACGTCGTACCGCGACTAACGTTCAGGGGACGTTTGAAAAGAGATCCTCCGGTAGCCCTCGAACTGCATTACCAATACGAATATCCGGAGTTCATGCGAAAAAGACTCCTTCTCTGCCTCAACTTATTTTCCTTGTTCGCGTGTCCATTCGTCTCGCTTATCGTATCCTTTTATCACAGTACAAATTTGATTTTTATCGTCGCTGAAGAAAATTGTCCTGACAAAATTTTACTTTAGTTTAAGTTATCTCGAAATAATCGTTTCTAATGATTTACGGACTTCTATTCCATGAAATGATGTAATCCGTGAAATTAAATTAGTAGTTAAATATTGTATATTTAATCTTTTAATAAGATTAAAAGAAAGGTGAATATTTTAATTTTATTGCGAGAAAATACAACCAACTAAGCGGAATATCATTCGAATCTCTTCAAAAATACTACGATTAATTTGAACAATAATTTGATAAGGATATGAACACGTTTTTTAGATGAACGAAAGCGGCTACAAGGTAGTCTCTGCAAGGAAGAAGACACCCTGAAGAAGAGGAGTCGCGTGCCGGGTCTGTAGCGCTCGGTAAAGAGAAGAAGGGCCCCCCGAGCATCATCAGAAAGGAGAAGGGGTCGTCATGGGCCCGGCACACCAAATCGTACCCCACTGAGCGATGCAAGTAGTTAGGGCCGGGGCCCTGCTAGTGAGCATGTGGCTCACTAGAGAATGAAGAAGCAAAACGTCCGGACCCTATCGTTGATCGTCTTCACGTTCACCTACCTCCTCGTCGGCGCTGCAATCTTCGACGTTCTCGAGTCCGAGACGGAGAAACGACGCAAGGAAGCATTGGACGGTACATTTCTTGTCGATAGATACAGATTAAAGAAAACAATGATTGCACCTTTTTATAAGAAACGTTTTCTATTTGGAATATGTTTCTATTGAAATATTTGTTCTATTGGAACATTTGTTCTATTGGAATATTTATTCTACTGGAATATTTCTTCTCTGTGGAATATCCTGTGAATTCGATAAATTCATCGGTTAGAATTTTTATTGGCGAAATTTTAATAATATCGGTGAATAAAAGAAGAACTCGAAAAGCTTTGTCGATTGAACAATGACGGTGATTATTAATTATTAGATGATGAAACGAAATAAAAGGTTTCCTATATATAATTCCTATATAATTATATACTCATATATATATATTCCTATATTTCCTATATTCATCGTTCGAGGCATATAAAATTTACTTCTTTGGAATTGCCTAATTAACTACGTTCGCCGTGAGTTACATAATATACGAAGTAATATAATTTATATTTTGAGTTGTATTTTTATATTCGTATTTATCGTAAATGTTTTATAGGTAAATGAGATAATCGGTCCGGTTTTAAAATTGTATGATCTATCAATGTGTAGACTTAGGAATCGTAGCAAGGAACTTGGTGGAATAATTGATACGACATCTAAATTATGTTATTGCAAGCTTTGACGCAATAATAATATAATTTAATTTTATTAAATATTTGTAATCTTTGATTCATTAGGAAATAAAAGGAAAGTAGCGATGTTTTTAAAAGTTTCATGACTGAAACTGGATTTTGTTACATTCGGGAAGTTTAGATTATATCAGACACTTAAAATGTAATTTTATTTAAAGTATCGACTTTCCGTCGCTTTACATAGATAAAATAAACTTCCCAATTGCTTCTCTGTCATTTGCACGTATTTGATACTATTAATCTTGAATTCCGAATTTGGAAATCTGTAAACTAACTTATAATTCTCATGGAAATATAATTGAAAAATTCGTTTAAGGTATATAATTATAACTATAATCTGTAATCTATAATTAACTATAAATATATTAAAAAATATTGAATATTAGAGAGAAATATGTCATACGTATGTACATATACATGTAAGTATTAATAAAAACAACAACTTGATACAATTAAAAAGTTCAACACGTAATAAAATGTGAAGAAATATATCTTTTGTTAACAGACATTGAAAAGATGGTTATACGCAAGTACAATATAAGCGAGGACGACTTCAAGATCATGGAAACAGTGGTGCTGAAGACGGAACCTCATAAAGCTGGTCAGCAGTGGAAATTCGCCGGAGCGTTTTATTATGCGATCACAGTCCTCACCACTATCGGTACGTTTTAATTAATTACATTCCTCTATAATACTATCTAAAATGATCTAATCGATGTATACTGACTTATTCATTTCAAAATTCTTGTCTGATTTAAAACATATCCTCATTTAACAACTATTTCATGCAATGAATCATTAACCCTTCCGCTACTAAAATATAAAACAATCATTTATTAAAAGTGTATGGTATATGTTCTCTGGAACATAAAATCATTTTTATTTTCATTTCTATGTGTTATACTATCTATAATACAACTAATATTAATAAACAGTAATAATAGGAATAAAGAATAAAATTATAGAAACTGTTTTAATATGTATCGTCATCGACAAAAATTGCTTTGATTTGCACGCAAAGAATATTTCGAATATCAGCGATATTGTAGCAAAAGGGTTAAATGCATCAGATCCTCTCTCAAAATAAATATTTCAAAAAATTGGATATTCATTAACGTCAAATGCATTTTGATTTTGTTCCATTACAGTGTGCTTCGTTTGAAACATTTGCTCTTTGACATTTCATTTTTACTGCTACATATGTCGAGCAAATTCGTTTATTAGATTTATCGAATTATACTGTCTGTATTTATCCATTGATTTTTAGGTTACGGACATTCGACGCCGAACACCATTAGCGGCAAGCTGTTCACGATGTTCTACGCGATCGTCGGTATCCCGTTAGGACTCGTAATGTTCCAGAGCATAGGAGAGCGTCTGAATAAATTCTCATCCGTCGTAATACGGAACGTAAAGAAGCTTCTTAACTGTAAGGATGTCCAGGTAAAACTATAAACACCACCTGCTCTTGCATACTTCATGACGAACGATCGATACAAAAGATCGTTCCAGCCTGATGCCATTGGATTCAAAATTTAGATGCTGGAATAGGTTCATTGAGGAACGAAAAATTCTACTATTGGTGCCGATCGTTTAATTTTACAATAAAATTATATGTATCAAAATAATTTTAACTTCCCATAAACTTCCCAAGATATATTTTTTAATTCATGCGTATACAATTGTTTTCTGAAATTTGCAAGTTTCCTTACTACAATTTATCTCGCTACAAAATTTTCTTTTTCTTTTAAAAAAAGAACAAATTTAATTTAATTGTATCAGTCGAATGCTTTTACGATACAATTACCTATAATAAAATCAATATCGATATTACCGAAACATAGTTTCCTGTCAATCTTAATACTCAGTCAAGAAAACTTAGTCAAGTCAAAGAACTTAGTCAAGAAAAAGAAATTCAATCTGATTGGATTATAAAATATTCTTCTTCGCAACAACAAAGTTTCATAATAATAAATCAGACTATTGCGAACGTAAACTGCTGATAAGAGTATCTTACAATTAGAGCGAAATTAATAAAGTACTATGAAACGTTTCGACGCAGTTAAAAGCGGCCGTTTATCTGAGAACGAGTAAAGCAATAGCGAAAATTGTGTAATTTTCAGGCCTCAGAAATAAATCTTATCTGCGTGGTGACGACCTTATCTTGCTTAACGATTGCGGGAGGTGCCGCGGCGTTCTCTCGGTACGAAGGGTGGTCATATTTCGACTCCATCTACTATTGTTTCATCACCCTGACAACCATTGGCTTCGGCGACATGGTCGCGCTACAAAAGGATAATGCGCTGAACAACAAGCCAGAGTACGTGATGTTCGCCTTGATATTCATTTTATTCGGCTTAGCCATCGTCGCCGCCTCCCTCAATTTATTGGTGCTGAGATTTGTCACAATGAATACGGAGGACGAAAGGCGAGACGAGGCCGAGGCTCTACAGGTAAGGAAACATCGCACCAGCTTTTACGTCGTCCATCAAAGTATTGATCTTTTAGAAAATATTTTAGACCCGGGAAAATATCTCCGTCGTTTTCTCATAATAACCTGATACATCTTTTTAATGATTAATTGATTCTTTTTCCTTGCTTTTGACCATTAAATTCATCGGATCATTTTCCAACAGTAGTTCGATATATATTTTTTTAAATGAATAATTAATTTATTTTCTGTCGCATTCCTCTTTAATAATCTGTATAAAAATAGTTATTTTTGCATGAAGCACAAAATTAATAATTGAAATATGATAAAATGGAAGAACGCGTTCCTTAATCCTTTTATATGCAAAGTTACGTTCAATGTGAGTGAAATCTAGTAATTTAAAATCGACACGGTATAATATCTGCTTCTTATGTCCTTGATAAAGAAATTTTAGTAACCCTTTGCGGTCTATGTTCGTCGAGTAATACTCTATTAAACACGTCATTGGACATGTCATTTTGTCTTTTAAACGTTCGATGCAAAGTAAATGCAATAAAACTTGAACTTTTAATTTGATTGCATAAGACAACAATCCCGATATATGACGATAGCATAATTTACTTTCAATACGCAAAAAATAAAACAGATTAAAATTTTGTTTACTTAATCTTTTGTATTAAAACATCAAGTCACGGCCGTAGCAAGGCTTATAATCTAAGTTCAATGAAGTCAAACTGTATCTGTTACAATATGTAGTTTGAACTATAACTTCAAACTATACAATTTATAGACAAACAATTACGTATAATATTTCAATATTATTACATGTGCATACGTATCAACCTCTCAAAAGTAGAATCAATCAACTCAATTTTTATCAATTTCTCAATTTCATTATGTAAATAAGCTATGACAAATTACATTACGATTAATGTTTAATTCTCAAAACACAAATTTCTTACTCCCATAAATAATAGCAAATTTCAAAACGAATTTAAAAAATACCGTTTGCAACATCGTCACTTTTCTCTGCATTTCAATTTATGTAGTTGATCACTGTGGCTTCCGAATGGCTCATATAAGATTTGTCATTGTCTCATTGAAGGAAAGAAACCTGTTATAGGAACGAATATTTATTTATATTACTCAGTTTCCCTTTCTACGTTTCTCCTTAACTCAATATCCAACTAAAAGCAGTATTTGTTCGAACGTTTCACCGCTTACGACATATCCATAATAAGAACGCCATTATATTTTCGAACGACCAAGTAATACATGGCGTTTTAACGGTTACACGTGACGCCGGACCGCAAAGGGTTGGTACCCAACCTCCGCGTACCTTGAACCCCGCCAGCTATACCAAATCAATACAAGAAAAGCATCCAACAAAATGCCTCATTCCACTCTCTCAACCTCCCTTTCCCAAAAGCAAACCTGACCCAGTCGAAATCCACGCGAACACGTTTCGATGGTAGAATCCGCCGAATCAACAACCGAACGTGTTCGCGGCATAACGATTCCGGATGATGACAGAGACACAAAAAAGGAAATTGTTATGACGCAGGCTGCGCAAGGAGCAGTGCGCCTGGAGGGCGACGTAATAACGGCGAACGGCTCGATACTGTCGGGCCAAGTAGGCAACCACGGTGACACGATATCGCTGGACGACGAGACGTCGGTCTGCAGCTGCTGCTGCAGCGGTTTCCAGAAGAAACGGCGGAGACCACGGTTCACGGTTCGTCGCTCGCCCGGTAAGATCTCGCATCTGCTGCCGATGCAGCAGCTGCCGTTGAATATACGCAGTGACCTACACCCGCCACCGTTGACGCCGTTGTTGCAACTGCCGCCGTTGCATCAACATCGAGCCAGCATCTGACGACCATCAACCGCTGTCAGTACGTTATCTCAACAACAACTGCCGCGACGGGTGTCTGTCTGAGACTCTTTCCCTCGTGCAACAAAAGGGGGCAGATCATACGGAGGGGAATGAGATAGAGAGAAAGAAAGAGCTTTTACCGGTGACCGCTTCAACGAATTTAATCCTAGGAATCGGTCTCGCCGCCTCGCCGTTTTAAACATCGCGGGAACCATACCATAAATAGGGTGAATTGGGGAAAGTTAAGCAGTTTAGCTATTGGATGAATTGTATTTTATGGTATATCGAGTTGTTTGAAAGGATCGTAGATAATGGAGATTGAAAAAGAATTGAGAGGCAATGTATTTTCAGAGATAATACATTTCAATTAGATTTTCTTTTGCGCATGGTTCGTTTCTTTCGATAACTTTACGTCATGTATAAAATAGTATAGGATTCGAGTTGTTCAGTATGAATTTCTTTCGAAACTTTACAAGTATTCAACTTTTCGTCAATGAAAAAGTTAGATAGAAACGAGAATAAATGATTGCGAAATCGTGTTATGTACATTGATAGGAAGATTTAAATTTAATGTTGCAACTAGCATTCAGTATCGTCTTGTTATAAAATGAAACCGTATTAATTAATGAATTACAGCCTCTTTTTCGAATCAGGCATTTGCCTTTGAAGTATCGAAGTTGAGTATTGAAATACTTGACAGAAGTTTATGGTGGCTAATGTGTTCTTCCGATTCCATTAAATATAATACAAACTATGTATGTATATCCATTATCGAAAACGCTACGAACTTTCAAAACAACCTAATATTTGGATTGAAAATGATAAGTAGCTGATTGTTAGATAATATTTTTTGAATTCGATCGATGTGATATTATGTTTGAATAATTTTAATGTAGGATAAAAATGTTAAAATTGTATTTTAGAAAATTATCTATCGGTAGGAGGCGAAAATAAGATATGTACCTTAGATTTGATTTTCTGTCCAAGGTGTTGAGACAAAGATTTTGATAATACTTCTGATACAATTCTATATACAATACTTTACTAATGGTATGGTTATTGCGAAATTGCCGCAAAGATGACGAAATTCTAGTCAATCATTTTTCAATTAATTGAGAAACTCCATTAACGATATCGGAATACGTAGCACAAGAAAATGATTATTATTAGAAAAATTGGTGATTTCGTGAAAGAATCTTATTCCTCGAAACTTGAAATGAAAGTCTCGAAAAATAATTTTGAAAGATCGGCAATTGAATAAAAATTTATTTAAAAAAATCGCAAGCTAATTGTATTCCCTCGAGGACGGAATTCAAGTGCTTCCTATTATGTCTATGCTCTTCCACTATTTTAACAATCACGTGTTTTTCTCACAAGCTCGGCAGAGATATTTCCTACATTACAAAATTGTTAATAATACGAAGTTCTTCCATTGCGTTATTTCTATGCAAAAAGAAAGAAGACAGAATCTCGTCACGGATGCGATCAGGCGGTGAATTGATTCTCAGAAGCAAGTGTTGTGCATGTACAAAGAAAAAAAACGGGATGTGCGAGTGATTATGTGTTCCATAGCCAAGAAGCATTAACAAACAAACCAAAAAAACGAAAACAAAAAAGAACAAAAAAAAAAAAAACAAAAAAATAAGCACGTGAGAGAGGGACAGAAGAGAAGAAAGAAGAAACTATATATATATCTGCGTTCACACTGCTACAAGGAAGAAAGAGAGAAATATATATTATGAACAAAATATATACACACCAAAAGACATATACACAGAATAAACACGACTTTTTTCATTAAGAAGGCATTTTACAATTTGTATATAATGAACTATAGATATTACACGTACGAATCTAGGTGTACGGAATTATGGCGTTTCGATCTTACGATGTGTATAAGTACATACTTGCGAGACAACATTATATTATTTATTATGTGAGTGCGCGGGTACATGACAAAAATCCCATTCTAGATTTTCCATTTAAACTACCGTTTAATTAAATGATCCAGATCGTTGAATGATCGTGGCCGTAAACTACGTAGAACTCTAGCTACTGTAGATCTTCGTCACGCACGGATGCTCGATCGGGAGAAATTAAATTTAAACCAAAATAAATAAATAACACATATATATACATATATGCATACATGCATATATACATACATACATACATACATACATACATACATACATACATACATACATACATACATACATACATATATACATACATACATACATACATACATACATACATACATACATACATACATACATACATACATACATACATACATACATACATACATACATACATACATACATACATACATACATACATACATACATACATACATACATACATACATACATACATGCATACATACATACATACATACATGCATACATACATACATACATACATACATACATACATACATACATACACACACACATACATACATGCATATATACATACATATATACATGCATACATATATATGTATGTATATATATATATACACACATACATATTATCTAACGAAGATAACCAATCCAAAAAGCTGTAGAACACGAGAATTAAATATCGTCCCTTGATCTTTATTGGTTACAGTTTACCTACGAAAAGTCAATCCATCGAGACACGAAGCACGTATTTCCGAATAGATAAACGCGTCATACTATAGTCGAACACGAGCGGAACAATTCTCTTGCCTTTTATCGACAAGTAGAACGTATTCGAGTATTTTTAAGACGTACACACTGGATTGCACACACACGCGTAGCGTAAGTAGTGAAACTTCGTTTGCCCTCGCTCGGTCTACCGAGTGAATTTCAAAACGGCCGGCAAAAAGGAACCCAATGTGACAGGCACTTTTAAAGGGCGTTCTTTATTTTCATCCGTACACTTCGTTTCATTCTATCGTTCTTTTAGTTGTTGTATCGCGTCACTTTCGTTACGTATCGAGGCGCAAGTTCTTCGTCAACCCTTACCTTAGACTCATACTACATTTATCAATCCTTCCAACACTGCAAGAATAAATAACACGCGATATCATTTCCTTTCTAAGAGAACCACAAACAAACTATATCGAATAGACGTTCCATGGAACGCTGTAAAATTTGCAGAAAAATTACGCTATTTTACAACAAAAGGGTTGAAAAAATTATGCCGTTTCAACTTTCTTCGATATTTATTATCTCACATCCAACAGATATATCCTTTCGAAATCGATGTACTTAAATCATACTAACAGTTCATAAGTTACAATGTGTTTACGAAGCTTAGGGGTTAACGAAAACGATGAACCGTAATTGAGGCTGAAAGCGTCATGGACCACGTAACCGGAAGTACACGCGATTCAACAAATCAATCATAATTATTGAATGTTTTGTTTAACCACGTACAATCCAAACTTATTGACAACAGTTGTGTTTAAGAGAGGTGACGAGAAAAAACTCAATGAATCGATACACTTGCTGTGTCTTCGCTAACACTCGCTACGACAGAACGAACAAACGAATTCCATTTGTAACATACTAGGATAGGAACAAACAATGATTACGTCGATTGGAATAAGAGTTCGCACGATTCATTTAAAAGATCAAACGCGAACATGTGAGTATCATATGGAAACGAATTCGAAAAATCTTATGGATGAAAGTCATTATGGATGAAAGGAGAATTTCATTTTTTACGCTCCTCCCAACTGAACAAAATGATTTTTGATCGTTTACACTAATTAGCAGTAAAGAACGGTAGCCTCTTCGGAATTATAAATACCAATTACTGACCTCTCTCCCTCTGGCCCCGAATCTAAGGTCATTCATCAACCTCCTCCCTCCACTTTCCTTTCATCCAATTATCATTAAATTAGAGATTTATTACATTAACGTTTAAAATGAAATATTCCCCAGCGAGAATAAAGTTTCTAATAATCAGATATACATTTTTTTATTCTCAAATGGACGTTATAGCGTGTTAAGATAATACAAGGATCATATAGACTTTCATATAATATTATACTTTATACTTGTAGCAAGATTTCATAAAAAATAAGTGAGCTTGTATTAACCCTTTAACACCTTCGAGTCTGTAGCAAGGTTACGAATATTTATTTCGTCTTTATCGTTGATTTTTAGTGTTGTAAAAGACATGTTTACGATACATAATGGAAACGCTTATGCAAGAAAAAAAGAAATGAGAACATTCGTTTAACGATAAATACCGACAGTTTGTCACTAAATTAATAAGTAATATTGCATATCTGTCTGTTTCACGTCTTAACTTGTGGCGATCATGACGAGAACAGTTAGAATGTAAAAAGTGTTCCGAAGGTAGCTGATTATTGAATTAAACAATAACAAAATGGCAAGAAGGATAAAAAAATATATTCTGTTTGCCATTAATAGATAAATATCGATGAAGGACAGACGAGTATGGAAAGAGCTTGTTTATATTACCGATCGATTTTGAGTGGCTTACTAGAAAATGTGTACTGGTATAATTAACGAGAAAAAAAGAAAAGAAAACACACAAAAAAATTAATCAATCCAAAATGTTCCCACAAAATGCAAGCTCAAAATATTATAATGTCACGAATTATATTCAAGTGCCATTGTTTTCTTATGCATGTTCGAATCCTTGTATTACTTTGGTAAAATGTATTATTAAAGAGCAAGTAAAGAATGTATCTGGAAGTCGATGAATAACGAGTTCTAGATAGTGTTCATTAACGAAGTTTCATTAATAGGCCATAGTCTATAGCATACGATCTGTAATAACATCGGTTTGCCACTTTTTAAGCCTTCAAAATGCTTAAAGAGTTTGCAGGAGGAGTTCCCTTTTTTAATTTGTAAAATTCATCGTATTAATCATAAAGAATAATCAGAAAAGTAAATAGTACATAAACATGTTCTTAGACAACTTTAGTAAATCAACGGTGTCAATACGTCATTCACCTTTTTTTACGTACGATATACAATTTTTGAAGATTACTGCAGTACAAATGGCCATAAACCCAAACAGAATTCACTGATAATTGCAACTCATCGCGAAGGTTTATCTTCGGCGTGGAACATTCTCTTTTTATCGATTAGTCCCTTCTGTGTAAACAGTTAGCTATAAATTTACGTGTTCACAGCCCCTGTTGGTTTCGTATCCGACTTGAATACAAAAGAAACTACATTTTCACTGGTAGAACCTAACGGATACGAGTAATTGCAAAACTGACGAAATTTTACTAATATAAACAATATCTTGCATACGATAGATATCCGGCTCCTCGTTTAAAAAGGGAACTATATATTAATGACTAATTTTAAAAGAACGATTTTCCAAGTGGTAGCTCATACTATGAATCGTTAAAGTGTATCGAAATTTAGGAGATGCGTAGCCGGTGTGAAAAAAGATTACACCGTTCAAAGTCAGACATATGCTTCGTTCAGATCGCGATAGAATATTGCGTTTTCCTATCATCCTTCTCCCATCGATGTTTGATCATTTTAGCTTATTAAAAAAACGAGGTCTTATATCGATATGGTGTGAAATGTATTAAATATGCATAAATTGTCAACGATCTTCGACCAACGCTAGCTTAATTAGTCCCAGTATTGCTGGATAAGCGAAACGACGTTAAGACTTAACCAACAAAAAAAGAACAAAAAAAGAAAAGCGATGTTTAAAAAATCATCAGTCGTTCTGATCCCTAATAAAGAGAAAAGCGGTTGAAAAATTTTTGCACGGTGTCTGACGTTTTTCGATATATAACGGCTCAAAGAATCATGAAGGTTACTTATCATTTATACCTCTTTAGCATAACGTAGGATTGAATCGATCGAACGTTTAAAAAAAAATTCGTATTATTCGACATGTAGTAAGAGATGAGACGGTTAAGTATAGTGTTTAAATGATTTAATAGGCATCGATTAACAGCCACCATTGTGAAGGAAATGAGAAGAGCGCAAGAATTTTCATTCCGCTTGTTTCCCAAATTCGAAGATTCGATCAGTTGAATTAACGTGTTAAGTACGTTGATTGGCTTAAAAATTCAACGAATCATTAATCGGCATTTGAAATTTGAGAATAAAAATTGAAATTAAGAGGACGTGTTATGTTTAGTATTTCAACAATTGATTGAATAGTATGATAAATCCATTTCTTCGATCTCTTTTACATAAAATCCATGGTAGATATACAAAACTTACTTTTTCTGGCCTTTATACCGACATTTTACTAATAAATAAATTTTATTCTTTTTTCATTCGTCAGTTATCGAATCTTACAATCATAGCAATGACATGTTCTATTAATTTCAATTTAGTACGAGCGATGAACTCGAACTCTAAAATGCATGTACGTATGATATACACGAATATATTCTGCGGTGCGGCGAGCCCGCAAAATTTCAACTTCCCGCATTTTTAACTTTGTATTAGTAGATAACGAACACGATGATTAATGTTACCTTACACGAATATAAACAATAATATTTGTAATAGCTGTAAATTTACATTACGACAACTCGGAGAGATATGAGATTAAACGAGAAAATTTAGACACACATTCACGCAATTTTTGCTATTATTGTTATAGCATAAAGTGTAAGTAAAATAGTTACGAATTTAACAAATTAATTAACAACTAATTAATTAACTATATATGAGCATCGAAATAATACAGTTTTATCGCGGTTTCATTGACAACGCAGATTATAAGCTGCAAGAGAATTAAAAATCGAGCAAAAAAAAAAAATGAAAAAGAACATTAAAAGCTGAACGCGAGAGAAAAAAAGAACAACAAAATCTGGCGTGTTGCACTTTCGAGGTTCTTTTAATAATTAGTCCTCCTATTAATATTTCGACTATGACTATTAATTTTTTCTAATCGTTTCACCAAGGAAACTATAGTAAAAAATTTGATATCCAATATATAGATGCGTCTATCTATTCGTAAAATAGTTTGATATTTTTAAGACCGTTAATTTCATCTGTATCCTTCGCCAATTGAATTCAAAAATTAGTTTCTTTCTCTACAAATTTGTACTGTATATAAATAACGAATGAGAAATTTTATTAAAAGCGTTCACAATTCAGAGAAGAATACCAAATGTCATTTATGAAAGAAATCAATAAAAAAAATTTCAATAAATTTAAACTCAAAACTCTTTAAGATGTATATAATAATAGGAGGATTAACGAAGGCTTTCTTCAGATCGAATCGTGTTCCGAAGAAATATCTTATTATGCAGATATGTAAGCCTTTCACTTCGGTTTTCATTCTTTCTTAAAATTAATGAAATAAAATATGCGAATCTGTTTATTGAGAAGAAGGAGGAAAAATGCCTGGAAATACTATCACTTGCGATAATCACGATTTACTTGTAAGATGCGAAACAAGGTCCTCGTTGAAAGAGAAAGAGAGATTACGGAAATAGAAATCCTAATGGCTTGTACGGGTACAATTTTCTCGAAAAAAAAAAAAATCGAAAGGAAGAAGACCACATATCCCTCGTTTTCATGTATTATAAATAATGCACCGTCGTTGCAAGGATCTTTAGAAGATCTTCCTTCCCTTCCCCATCCGATAAAAAAAAGTATCGAAAGAAAAGAAAATTAATGTTAAACGAAATAATAAAAAGCTGAACGATCGAAGAGATGATGAGAAGAAAATAAACACGACAACAGCATGCGTGTGATCGAAATCGATTCCCAAATCTGCCTGCATACACCGCCACGTGTACCGACGTTTAAGTGGATCGTAATTTGTAAATTACTATGGACTTCCTAATTATATGCTGGTATATGATAATACATGTGCTCTGCCACAATAAAGCAGTTTTTTTTATCTAATATGAATGCCGTCATTTCTCTCCCAATATACCTAAAAGAACTTATCTCAATATATTTAAGATACGAATAAAACAAAATATAGTAAAAAAATACAATTGTCAAAAGATTAATGAAATTGTGCCATTAAAATTTTATATAATCTTTTTATCATCACCATATGATTTCCATCAATGCATTATTTAAAGAATAACGCAAAATAGATTTTTAATTTAATGCAAAAATATAATATAAAAATATGGTTGTAGACATTCCTTCGGTGTTGTTTTAGCAATCCAAAATGTTTCTGCGTATATTGTAAAGATATTCTGTCAGAGAAACAGGTTGTAATTTAAATCAGGTTGTTATATCCAATAAAATTCACACAACCAAGGGAAAAGGCAAGGCAGGTCATTGATATCTTCAACAGCATGAGGGTAAGTTACACAATTTCAACGACAGAGAAACGTGGCAGCACTGTACTGTTTCTGTTATTTTTTGCATGAATATGTCGCTTTTATTCAGTAACATAAAAAAATTCGTGTCAATTCCACGTTAGATAAATTTAAATATCTATCGATAACGTAAGATACATTACATAATTACCTAGTTTACAAATATTTTTCGAATATATTAGTATTTTACTAAAATTAAAAAATTAAAATTTATGTAATGAAACACGTTATGTAAATTAGTATACCTAGCCTAATTAACATTTGCACTATACAATTTGTTACATCCGTAATAATAATTATGAATTTATTACACTTTTTAAAAATGAGCAATTTTATTATATATAATTAATGAAGATAAGAATATTCAAACATTTCCTCATGTAAATTTTTTTTTCTTTTATAGCTAGTTGTCCAAAAAGCAACCTCATTTTGCGTAAATGAGATCGTCAACAAAACGTGTTTCTACTATTTCCAAATAAGTCACGTGACTATTACCGAATACTTATAAAAGAAATTTGTAATTCGAAAAAACATGAAATACATTTAATTTTAGAAACAATGAACGTAAATTCCAAGTTTTAATATAATGTTAACGTAACTAACAATGAGTTTCGATATATTCTCATAAAGCTCCGATTTATTCTTACTGTTCATCGACAAGCGTACGCTGTCTGTTTGATCATGCGTGATTGTATCCGCGCGTAGAAGTGGGAGTAATTGTGCATGAAAATTTGATAGGTTTGCATTAACTTGGCCGACCTCTTAAACACCTGGGCGATCAATCAGTACATATCAGAGGCAAGTCTAACATACACAATACTCTGTACACTTTATACTTTCATTATTTAAAATGAAACATAAGATCAACCAGAGATTGTAGCCATCTTGAGGTGTAATTTAATTATATAGTAAAAATTTGATAAAAAGATAAAATCAACTAAAAAACATAATAAGTACCGTGAAAATTTCAATTTCTCCGATCTGGCAATAAATTTACGGTGATGGTGCAGTCCATCCATATTAAATAACGATGAATTCGGAAGGAAGGAATCTCCGTAATGTTCGAAACTGTCGTGTGTAAAAGCTGTTGGCTTCGAGCGCGACGTGATCGATACGCAATCGTTCCGCCGAGTATCTCCGAAGTTAGTCGAAAGAGTCGAAGATAACCGAATAGCCACGAAGTTGGCCGAGTTACAGTGAGCAAACGACGCGTACCGAAGAACGCGGGGTCTTCTCCGGCTTGGATTGAAACAGCGTTCGCGTCTACGGGCGCGGTTTTGCGTCTCGAGCTGGCGTTTTACATGGTAAAATGTCCTCCCTCGACTATCTGGACCTGTGTCGATTATGTCTCGTGAAGGACCGTGTTTCGGTGCCAATTTTCGAGGGTGAGGGAGACGTACGGCAAATATTTCTCAAGATCGCCGCCTGCCTACCGGTCAAGGTAAGCCAACTACGCCATCGCTTCGACAATGGCGATCCGCCATCTTGTGCATTTTCATAGATACACCGCATTTCCTTAATCGTCCACGACTTTTCGACCTCCCAGTAGATGTATTTGCCTCCGATCATTTTAGAGATCGCCCTATAGACAAGAAATTTCAAACAGTTCCAGGCCATCGATATCCAAATAGCCTTATTGCTAGTGCTGTACTGTTTATCTTTTCTTTTCTGTTCGTTCTCTCCAACTCATCCACGACGCTACGAATTATTTAATAGAATTTTGCCGCGCTTTTTCCGTACCTTAATGTATTGCGGATCTACCCAAATTTTTTCATCATTGTCTGAATAACAGTCCGTTGTTATTTTCATTCGAAAGTGACAATTCACAGTATTTCTTTATTCACAGCAACTATAACCGAATAATCCTCTTCCTTTTCGACATCTTGCTTTCGACATCATTGTTTCTATTATAAAATAAGTACCTATAATTGACTATTCGTACTTTTTGAAGTCGTTCCATTAATAGTTGTTTTCAATGTTGCGACATAATACTTTGAAATTGCTTTTGTGAAAAAGTTCGATTAATTTAATTCTTATATTTATTGTTGCAATTATTTATTTACAGATTTTGAATTTGGTAAATAATTCAATGCATAATAAATAAATAATAATTATTTAGAATCTGTTTTTGTTGAATATTTTCTAGATATTATTTAAATGAAATATGAATCATTTACATTGATTTATTCTTTAAGTATTCCCAACAAATGTTTTAAATCTGTTATCCATTATTACTGTGATTACTAATTTATCTTACAACTTATGATTTGTGCCATTCATATTATTCATGGAGTACTAAATTTGCTATAGAAAATTATTTTCATTATGTATATAAATATAAAATTCGTAATAAATTGTTTTTTTTTACATATGATTCCAGCTTACAAGAGAAGATAAGTTACCCAAAAAAATATGCGATGATTGTGTGTATAAAGTAGAATTATTTTATCAATTTTGGAATACTACTGCGAACGCAGAAAAACAACTATTACAATGGCTGGGAGAAGTCAGCTTAGAAGACAAACAGGGTTATGTTACCAATGTTCTCAATACGGTAATTTTGTTTCCATATAATATTTGTTATTATATTCGGTCCATAACAAAATCTAAAAGCCTCATAGATAGTCTTTTATTTTTTTTTTAGCATTCAATTACATGGTTACCTTAGTTACTGTTACTGTTACTGATAAAAATATTTAAATATTATTAATCTTTATTTCCATAAGTTTTTTAACTGTTCACTTTATTGAACTTTGTTATTTCTAATTGACATTCATACTTAAAATGTACGTTAGTAATTTTATTATACTTTAAAGTAACGGTATATTTGAAGGTTATATTTTGTTTGTAATCATAAAAGATGAAAGACATTTTTATTTACTTATATGGAATATAAAATATTTGAAAATGATAAATAAATTTTGTTTCTTATGTTCAATTGCAGAGTGTAATGAAACAAGAACAGAATTCAGAGAACAGGTTAGATGGCAATGTGATGCAGCAAGTGGGAGAGCATCAAAACAATATGGGGATGGCTATGATGGACAACATGGGTTTGGGTATACCCATGATGATATCAAGTGCTAATCAACAACAAATCACCTCAGTTCCTATGGACACAAGCACTAATACTGTACAAACCGTTCAGGCAGTACCTGGTCCAAGTTCACAAACCACACATAACCAAATACCACAGAATCAAACAAGCACTACGCAGCAAGAAGATGAAGAGGAAAGTAGTGAAGATGATGAGAACTCTGATGAAGATTGCGACGGAGATGAAGGTAGGTTTTCTAACAAAATCTTTGTGGTTTTTCCTTTCCTTTCCAAATTTTGAACATCTGTATAAAAGAAATGAATTTATGTATTTATCTATTTCCTTCCATTAGGTCTACCTGTAAAAGAAGAGAGTGAAGAGGATCCTAGCAATAGAACCATAGAGCCTACAACTTTTGTAAATGTTTCCCTGGCATGCGACGAGGCAGGTCCATCTGGGTTACAACAACAAAAAATCTCAGATATGCCAGAGATGCCAATTCCACAACCAACTGACGGGGATCCCAAATCTGGGTGAGTCTTTTATCCGTATGTTACATCTCAAGAGCCAAAGATGCCATTTTGTTGTGGTAATCGCAAACATTTACACAGACATTTTAATGTTCATTTACATGTACATATAATTTACATGTCCATAGCTTTTTCTTTTAACAAACTTTAAACTTGTATAATTTGAACCAAGTTACGTGTTTTGATTTGTGATTACATGATTCCGATTACTTGTACAGTGACTTCTATTGAAAACATCAGAAATCTGTATATTTATAATATTTCACGTAATTTGAGTCTAAATCACTTTTCTTTTTTTTGTATTTAGGAGTTAAATATTACTATCTAAAAAAACATTTTATGTGTCCAAATTAATCATTTTTTAATGTGTATAATATTTTAAATAATAGTTTATTCGCATTATTTTTATTCTTATTATGGTTGCATGTACTCTGTATAGTTTTAATTTTTGACTTTAAGATAAAGTACACTTTTAATTTTTGGTTTTGAGATAAGATACATAAGAGTTAGCCACCTAATTGAAATAAATAAGGTGCAGTGGGATGATAAGGTAAGTTAATACACACCCCACAACCATCTTTGGCTCTCTGTATTTTGCAATTTGATGTTTTCTTCAATATTTCAATAATTGATTTTGTATTTCATTTCAACAGAACTATTTAATTATACATATAGCATATTCACATTTAGGTAAAATATCAGTCTTTTTGTACGAGGATGTGTTCACTTTAAAAAACAAATTGCAAAATACCTGAATATTCTTACATGTGATAGCATGTACTTAGAGTTCATTTTAATAAGAATAAGTGAAACATAACATTTGAAATTCTTATATCGTACACAATGTTTAGATTCGACTTTGTTACAACTTTCCTATTTAAATGAACTCTGTCCTAGTTATTATTGATACATGTACAATAAATGGACAGAGGGATTCTACTAATTACGATCCAGTCTATTAACACCTGTACGGCCTGTTTTTTAACATGTACGTAAGTGAATCAATTGTTGTGTAGCACTTAACGCACAGCAACAGGTATTTAATCCCTCTGTTCAATTGAGAACCAGATGTTTACATGTTGTCAGTATCAATATCCCACGCTTACGTGAAGGCACAAAATGCCGCACACGGCTAACAATAGGCCGACCAAAAATCACAAACTAATATTTCGTAAGCTAACGTCACGACATAATAGACGCTTGGTGCATAATAAAAGTGTCACCAAACCGTTATGATTCGTAAAAAGAGAAAAAAGAAAAGAGAATCAAATACCGTTTCTTGTCGTCTTCGTGCTTTCCAATGCCTACGCTTTTACATTATCGTCAGGACCACAGTAACATTTAGTATATCGGTTAGTCTGTAAGTACTATCGTTCTGTTAATTGCGCACAAAACCCGCTGATAAGCCGTGTGGTGTTCTTGCCACGAGTTCGGTTTCAATCAATACCACTTGTGGCTGGCATTTGTGTTAGGTGCCGGTCCAAAACAATCGAGTGTTTTACGAACAAAAATAAGTTCATTTAAAACGAAAGAAAATAAAATAATTAGAGTAATAATTAATCGAGATGTGACGAAGAATCGAAGAATAATCATCGTATTGAGAAACATGAAGAGGACTTCAGACAAAATTTTATTGAAGGCGAGTATCAAGTTTTTGTATATTTTCGGACTCTTATTTAATAGTATATAAGTATGATTTCTACAAAACTTGTTTTCCATTTACATTTACGCGATGTTTCCAAAGAATTCGTGATTTTATTCTTTGGAGCTTTTCAGCGCGCGTCTCAGCATATTTTTTGCTGAAAATTCGCTGCGCTTGTATTATACAAATTTTGATCGCGCACTATTATGTCGTGCGGATTATTTTATTTCTGACATGGTTCAAAAAGCAATCGATACGTTTTGCAAAATTTTGCATTTTTCGATGCTTACATAAAACCAGGCTGCGTTTATGCGCCGGTGAGAAAGCAATTGTTTGCGTTTCATTTTGTATATTCGTGGCGCAGTGTATTTGCATCGGTACACTGAAGGTAATACGGATGCACGCAATGTTATATCTGCGCAATGTATTTTCCGATTACGAGTTACGATTTGAGAACAGTGTGGAATTTGAAACATTTCTTGTTTCCATTTAAAATTGTTACTGTATATTCGTCATATTTTATCGTAATTTATAGATACCATTAAAACTTTTGAAGTTTTTATATTATAACGTGAGTGAACATTTTTTTGCAAAGACTGTTAATTAGAAGTTTGTGGTGAAAGAAAATAAGAAGATACTGCATGGATGTTGGACAATCGACATAAAGGTGAGGATCCAATTTTCCTTTAATATTACAATAATCTAATCTTTAAAAGTACTGTATATTAGTAAAGATAACGACTTTTTAGCAAGGGTTTGCTTTCTTCTAACTTTTTTGCCAAATTTTGTAGCTTAACTTTTCTTCTTCTGCTGGTTTGCTGTAGAAACCTTTAATTTCTTTCTCGGTTTATGCCAATTACTTCAACATGAGTCTAGAGACGTGGAAAGGCGGGAGATAGTTTAAGATAGAATTAAAACGCGCGAATGTTTCCATCTTCTTTAATTAGATTCATTACTAATTAATTTAATATAAATAAAATCGTGAAAAGCGTCAAGTATAACTTTCTTATTTAACATCTTATTTATACATAAATATAATACGTTTAAATTTTCAAAGGACGAGACAACTATATCGTATAAACTGCAAAGGTAAAGTGAAAATACAAAGAATAATTTCTTTACGATCTTCCGAAACGAATATACTCTTATCTGAGGAATATAATATAGTCTTGTAATATATAATATTCGTACTAATAAAGAAGATCGTGAAGATGTTCGACGGAGAACGATGACGACACAAAACTCTCTAAGCTCGATTTGCACTTACGCTCTCGTCGCACTCTCTTTACTGCTGTGTCTTTAGAAGGGAAACCACAATGCCCAAGCACTTTGCACGGTCACTATGCAGAAATTATCACGCAGCGTAAATTCTCTATTTCTTCGCTTTCGTATCTTTTCTCACCGCCGCCTGTTGTAAGAAAAAAAGTAAGATCACAGGAACGAATCAAAAGACAATGCGTGTGTGTATCGTACGGTGCTATTCGCCGCTGCATTGTCCTTGGGTTTTGTCGATTTCAGGGAAGGAAGCGAGACGTTCGGCGGATTGTCGGGGATGCTACGTCAAATACTTTCGCCATCGCCCGAGACGGGAGATACCGGTTTACCGGTCACATGTACCTTGCTTCAGAACAACTCTATGTTCTCCAATCAGTCGTCGATGATGTCCTCAACGTATCAAACCGTCCCATCCCATTTGCCGTCCATTTGTACCGATCAGATTCTCTTGGATCACGTGCAGATCGTCACTGAATCCTATCCGTGTCCCACCTGTGGCCTTGAGTTTCGAAGCGCTTTGAAACTGAATTACCATATAAGAACGAGTCATCCGACTCTGCCGGAGTTCGAGCACAATATAGAGAATCCGATGAGGTACTCTTGCGCCGTTTGTTCACGAAGTTTCTACGCTCTGAGTCACTTGAGGATGCACGAGGTGACGCATTCTGCGCCAGTGGCAACCTCCTGCGCACCGATCCCGACCATATCGACGTCGGTGAACGTAGAGAAGACGTTCGCCTGCGATCGTTGCCAAGCTAGTTTCCGGTATCGTACGCTTCTCGAGCGGCACAGGAGGATGCACGAGGTCGGCCAGGAGAAGCCTTATTCCTGCCCTAGGTGCTTAATGCGTTTCGAGACGCGAAACTTGTACAATCATCACGCGAAAACACACAAACCGATCCTGACAGTCAACGATAGGATAACCGACACCGTAGTGTCTTCCGGTGATCCGGTCACTAGCAGTATTAGCGGTACCATGGCATCATCGAACAAATCGGTAGTCTCGTATCCGTGCGATTCATGCTCGAAACAATTCGCAAGCATCGAGTCATTGACTACCCATAAGGCTGTACATAGGTCCAGGCCGCTCGTATGCGACGTATGTGGCAAGGGTTTTACACATCGCAAGTATTACGTGGTGCATCAACGTATCCATACAGGAGAGAGGCCATATCTTTGTGCCATGTGTGGCAAATCGTTTACACAAGCATCCACGCTTACCGTTCATCGTCGATATCATACCGGAGAACGTCCTTATACCTGCACATTATGTGGTAAAGGATTCGTTACCAGAACGATCATGCTTAATCACATGAAAAAGCATTGAACTCGATCGTCATGATGATGATAAGAAACGTTTGTCAACCGGGTGTACGTTAAAAAAACGTATAAATTTAATTATTTCGTAAATAACGAAAATACGCAAAATATATCGATATTCGAGTTGTGTTACGGAAATTTATGATTTTTTTCACGTTATTGTTTAATTGTTGGTTAAATTTTAGTCTGTTATAATGATAGTACAAAAGCAGTTGCGTATTTGCACTCGTTTCTAATCGCGGTAGGAATAGGTATATATGTATTAGTTAGGAAATTAAATTTCTTTCTACTTTTGACAAGATTCGGTTCGAAATTGTTATTTTGCTTAACAAAGATGATTTCTTTCTAGAAAATCATTCTCGAAGTGCCTTAAATCGCTTAAAAAATAGAAGATTATTTAATTATAACGCGTATTGCGCGAATTCGTCACAACGATCGTGTAAACATTTTTACAAAATTTAACGATAGTAATAATCTATCGTATTTTTAAATTCGTTCAATTCGACGAATTTGTTAATTAGTACCAGGGATACATAAACGGAATTATTAACTAATCTTATGTGTAATATGCATGTCGTCACTGTGATACTGTTTGTTCGTGTATATTCGAAATATTTTAAGCGCTCTAGTATATCTTTTTCGATTTCTTTGACTTTTAGAATAGCGAAATTTTGTTCGAAAATGTCGATTTCAAACACGAAATTTGCTTCAACTAAAATTAGTACCTGTTTAACGAACTAACTTTTTAATGTGCCTAAAAGATAGAGTTTTTGAGAAGTTTTAATCGACGAAATATGAAAAAGACATTCTACATAGGAAGAGCTAATTGTAATAACTGCGTATAAAGCGTTAAAAATTATTTGATGTTGAAATATCGTTATAATAGATAGAGAAGCATTAGCATACGATTAATGTACGAGTATACGATTATTTTAAGCATTTTTAGTTAAACCGGTAGATCGAGGTGATATAGTTAGCGTTTCAGCATTAACAATGAATTCATGTGCCTCTAATTAATGTAAGTACAGGGTCACTACATATTATGAATATCGTAAAACGTAAGTATGAAGACGCTTAAATATTTCTATGTAATCTCGTGAAAAACAAGATCTCTGCTATTGATATTCTGAATAATATAGTTATAATTAATCGTTGGACGTAATCGTTGCTAAAAGATTTCTAAGAATTTTATCACTCCTGAATGTAATTTTTCGTCTAATTAAAGTTTTCAATGTTACTATAGAGTTGTATACCCATTTTGGAGAATAGTATTTCTTTTTTTTTCACTACTAATAATTTATATTGAATTATATTGAGAGAGAATGGTATGATGGTTCGAGCATTTATAATAAATTTTAATTTTCATCGTCGAATTCAGAAACTTATATTGGATAAAGAATATTTTGTGACAATAGTGCTAAATCACTGTGTAACTTTTATATTGAACAAAGTTTTGTATACATTTTTTTTTAATTTTGTTAACTCAACAATAGTAAATTTTAATACATAAAATAGACTTATGTGATATACATAAATAAGCGGTTCGACAAATTTTCTCTTGAGTTTCATTTTCTTTAATATTAATTACTGAATGTCCTTAAAATTAAATACACATATTCGATCAGAAGCTCGAACATAAATTCAAGATGGTGGATATATCACGTGATTGGATCGTCGGTAATATAGAGCAGCATGTGGTAAGTGTACGGCAGAGACTTTGCATTAAAAAGAAAATATAATCATTATCAATTACAAATTATTGTATACTTTTTTTTAATATTTACCGGTATTATTGATACGGTAAATATATAATGCAACAATAATTATTTTGTATAATTATTGCCTACATACATAGGCAAGCAACTATCGCAGCAACATTTTTAACCATACTTTTTATTTATTAATTTGTATAAGCATCAAATATATTGAACAATTGAATATGGTAAAAAAAATTATGTTAAATCGAAAACTCGATCGCATTAAATAAAATCGAGTATTGGAAAGAACGTGTGGGAGTATGTTATATCATTGAGTAATATATTTACAAATTAAGTATTCTCGTTCGTATTAAGATAAATGCGTTTTAATAATATACTGTGTAAATTTACGAGCTCCGAAGAAGTTTAAACGTAAGAACGCGATGAAGGAAAAAAATACTGGAAAGCACCGAGGCACTTTATGAAGTACTTAATCTCGTAAAGGCGTACACTTTTCCCTGAAAAAATCTGACAAAATAAAATCATTATTAAACCCCCTAAAAGGAAAGAGTACAGTATATCGATCGTATAGAAATAATACGTTGATTGATCTACGTTTTGTGTCTCTCTTCTTTCCAGATATTTTGTGTCAAAGCTTCAGATGGTACCTCAGGATGAACAAGAATGCAGCCCGAACGATGAGATGTTTGATCACGAAGATACAGAGCAGCTGCTCGTCGCGAATCGTTTGCATGTTCCGAACGTGGGGAAAGCGGAGATAATCATCGCTGATGATATCGTGCAGTGCAATCTCTGCGGAGATGGTTTCGTTTCCGAGCATGCCCTCGCTCTACATTTAAAAATGCACGAACAGGACGAAGCACAATTACAAGAGGATCAGTTTGTTTGCGAGCACTGTGGTCGCAGTTTCACAACGATCTCCGAATTTAAAGAGCACCAATCAGAGCACGAAACGGATGAGAGATACGCTTGCGAAATGTGCGACTATGTTACAGAGCACAGAGAGAATCTAATCCTCCATCAGAAACGTCACAATAACGAGTACGAATGCGATATTTGTGGTGCCAATTTCGTTTCTTCTAGGAGCTACGAAGAGCATCAATCCATGCATTCGGATGAAAAACCGTTTCAATGCGAAATATGTAGTGCTCCTTTTCGATATCGTCAAGGTTTGAGATTGCACGCGAAGCTGCATCAGCCCGATTACGTGCCACCTCAGAGAAAACACCATTGCGAACTCTGCAACAAGCGTTTCTCCAGAAAGCAGGTATTGTTGGTACACATGAAGACACACGGAAACGCAGGCTCCCAGAACGAATATATCTGCCCAGTTTGTAGCAAAGCTGTCTCTAGTAAGACGTACTTGACCGTACATTTGCGCAAGCATACAGGAGAGAAACCGCATGTCTGCGACCTCTGTGGCAAAGGGTTTATCTCGCAGAACTATCTGAGCGTTCATCGACGCACACATACTGGAGAAAAACCGCATAAGTGCACCCACTGCGAGAAACGGTTTACTCAACGAACCACTCTGGTGGTACACCTCAGGGGACACACCGGAGATCGGCCATATCCTTGCACCTGTTGTCATAAATCTTTTGCCTCGAAAACGATGTTGAATTCACATTTAAAGACGCATGCTAAGCAGAGTGCACGGCAGCAACAAGAACAACAGCAACAACAACAATTGCAACAAGAGCAGGATGTTCAACAAGAACAGCCTCTTGATACAATTACTATATTGTTACCTAGTTAGGGTATTTCGAATAATCAATTATCTATTGTGAAATCAAGGTCTTGTAGAAGAGTTATTAATTCGTAAGGAAAAAAAGTTACTTATGCTTAAGTAGATGGAGTGGGGTATTTGTATTATTTGTGATGAAGAGAAAGGTAGTTACTCATTATTCAAATGCTCATTTATTTTTATACGATGATAGAAATCATGGAACAAGAAAAATCGAAACGTTGAGAGAGATATTTCACGTTACTGTTTTGAGCATTTATTCTACGCACATTTGGTTCCATGTTGAACCGCTGTTAACTATTTCGATACTTATTTTATACATTGGAATATTATTTGACAGGATACTGAAAGTTTTAAGAACGAATCATGATGCCAGTTTGAATTTACCGAATAAAAGAGTGCTACATGAGTTCCTCGCTAACATGACTATTAATCACTTATTAAACTGGTGAAATTTCTAGTTAGAATCTCGGCTTAAGAATATTTTTGAGTTTCATTTTTACATTTGCATTTAACTGTTTTATATATTACAATCTTGTACGAGGATTACATATATGTAATAATCATATGTACGTACATTCTAGCAAGTATTCCATTTTATTAACACGTTTAGGTAAGATTAATTGTAAATTAACAGTTTCCTTTTTCTTTTTAACTTTACATATAGAATATGAAAAATCATAAATGTATAGAATAATAACTCTTATCAATTATTACACATTTTAAAATCTCATGTTGCATACTGTATTCATGTACGAGCGTCGAACGAAACTTTTTACATATAATTTTATGTTAATACAACCGTCCACGCTTCTAAACATTTTTTACTATTATATTACTTCAATACTCAACTTTTCTTTTACATGCGTATGTGATTTACCATAGAATAGAATTTTGCGAGGGGTGCTTTAAATTAGTGTATAACAATATACTTATACGATTACTATACGATAGTGCCTTAGTTATTGCGCGGTGTATTTTCCGCAGGAAAAGACACATATGCATTTAAGATATCCGAATTAATGAATTATAATGCATATACAATAGGCATTAGTTACGACGTTAACAGATATAATTCACTGTTTTGACTTGTAAGGGAGCCTTAATCGTTGGTAGTTATGCTTGACAAATGCAAATAAATTAAGCGGAGAAACAATCACATAAATTACACTGTTGTAAACGATTAGGTTTATGTGAGGAACAGTACTTTAATTTGTGATAATGCCTTTTTTTGTTAAGTGTATGAAATGATTACGATATATATTGATTACCCTAAGAAATAATTTTTTTTCTAGTTAAACGTTGTTTTCATTCGTGGTATCGCACTTCTCTTAATTTATAAAGCTAGCGTAATTGCGTTGAATACTATACTGAACTTCTTATTTATCGTGTGGCTTTTGTTATACTTGGTGCATAGTAACTGGGAAAATAATTCTTTTATATGCTATCATTGAAGCTAGTAGTCGTAGTGTGATATATCGTTTTAGTGTATCATTAAATGTAGATAGTATTAATTACATGAGTTAAAATGTTTATAGGGTTTAAGATCTTCGTTTATGATTGAGAAAAAGATGAAATTTGATGCCTAAATTTCTAATGATCCAACTCATTAATTTCGCAGGAGATGTATATAAATCATAGAGTGTATGAATCAAATGAATGCATGAAACCGTTGAAGCCTGATTATTTCTACAAGATATCTAATCATTGTTTATTGTCCAACTCAGATAGAGCAATAGTCTTTTGTAAACAAATTCATAAAAATAAACAATACAGTAAATATTTTGTTTTATATTTACACACATAAAACTTCGTTCATTATTCTATGTAAATTAGTAACGTTATTTAAATTGTGAATACTTTTTATTTTTCATTTTTATCGCGAATATCGTTGTCTATCGGTTTTGACGATCGGAAGTTCCTAACGATGCTTTCAACTACACGAAAATATTACAGAAATCTGATATCGAGCTTTTTTCCAAGTTACGTTCTTTCCGCATGCGTTTCATGGCTGTGTGCATTTTGTGCAACGTGTCCACGATACAATTGTCTGTCTCATATCATTTATCCAAACGATTCCTCGAAGAAATTGTCTCTCACGAATCATTGATCGCTGTTTGACTGGCTTTGTGCAGTAAGTAGCTTCATCTTCTTTCAATTGTGTCAACTGTATAGCTATTTTCGATTTATATGATTGATATTTTTATTAAAAAAAAAAAAAAACTGCTATCGACAAAGAAAACAGATTTAGCTTTGAAGATAAAGTAAAGCAAAATTGGAATCAAGTACATTTCCAGACATCTTCTTCCCTTGACTCGACGTTCCATGAAAACTGCATTAACTACTTAAGTAACGTCCTCGTTCTGTGCGTGCAAGCGTCCGATTTATAAGGCAGCTCACGCTTTGTTGTCTTTTTGCAGACCGAAAAGCGTGAAGACGATACCAGCCAAACGGAATCAGTCTCGCACCGCTAAATCGTCCAACGAGGAAGCTCGATCGTTTGTGAACAAAGTGATCGATAACTCTCACGTCGTCCAGGAAGCATCGTATCGATGCGAGTCCTGTGACGAGGAGTTCGACACGGAGGCTACTCTGTTGGTACACAGAACCGAGCAATCGATCCTTCGAACTCGGGAAGCATTGAAAAAAGCTCAAAAGAAATACACGTGTGACGCGTGCTGCGAAAGTTTCACGAAGAAGGTACAACTGTTCAAGCATCGACGAGGTCGATGCAAAGAGTCGACGATAGCTGAGAGCAAACAGCATAAAGTGAAGGACAAAACGATAAAAACGAAACGGAAGGAACCGAATGTTTCTAGTGGTCCAATCGAATGCACCGTGTGTCATAAAGTTTTTAAGAAGAAGAAATATCTAAATGTTCATAAAACATTGCATGGAGCGCCTCATATTTGTCACGTATGTGGTGCCAAATTGACTTCTGAATATTATTTGAAGATTCACATTAGGAGACACAATAAAGAATTCACTGAATTTTGCGAGGTGTGTAACAAGGGATTTTACTTAAAGGCAACGTTGAAAACGCACATGAGCGTGCATAGTAATGATAAACCATGCATTTGTGAGATTTGTCACAAGTCTTTCGGTAATAGAGTTTATTTGAGAAGTCACATGAAGATTCATAGTCAGCCTGAAAATAGGAGGAAGTACAGATGCGAAATTTGTGGGTTCGAGACTTTCTACAGTTACTGTTATAAGGAACATCTGTGGACGCATACGGGAGAAAGTCAGGTGGCTTGTGAGGTTTGCGGTAAATTGATCAGGAGACAGTATATGAAGATTCATATTAGAATACACACTGGTGAGAAGCCGGAGATCTGTGAATTTTGCGGGAAAGCATTTAGTTCGAGGAAGTATCTGATTAAGCATCGAAGAACTCATACAGGGGAAAGGCCTTATAAATGTAAAATCTGTGAGAAACGATTCACGCAACGAGGCACCCTGAGCGCTCATTTGCGTCGACACGAGGTCGCTAAATGAAGGGTGCCTTGAGTTTTCATCGAGTTCTTTAATTGTTATTCTATGTTTTATTGTTAATAAGCAGACTAATTTAAAGATTGTAATTGTATTATTTTATTTTAATTTGTAGACTTAACATTATTGATCTTTTTAACGGTATTGGAAATTGTGGATTCTTGCATAGTATTATACATACGTACAGTAAATATTCGTCTTAAATATTGAGAGTTTAATGATTATTGATAAGATTAATAAGATTAAGATGTGATTTGTGAAAATTGTTTTACAATTGTGTTTGTTTGTATAGCTCGCGGATGTTAAAAATAATAACGATTTAAAGACTAACGGTGTTGGAAAATATCTTTCTTTTTTAATATTGAAAAAATTAATGATTCTTCCATGATTGTAATTTGTATTATGGAAGAATAGTGTGTTATGTTAATTGTTTTAAACAGACAAGTTGCGTAAATTGTATATAATGTAATAAGATTAATGATACATGGACATAAATTACCATATCGCTTGTAATATTTTAATATCTTAGTAATGATATGAAAATATTAAAAAAATCATTTTAATAACAAGTCAAATACTTTTAAATTTAATCTAGATCGGCCCCCTTAGGTTAGTATATTTTGTTACTTCGAATGGTTGCACGACAGCTGGTAAGTAAATGATAAATGATTCTTGAGCTGGAAGAAATATTTCAAAAAATAGCTACACTTTGCAATAAATTGGTTGGCAATAAATACCGAATTAGCAGGCTATTGCGAATTTACTGTTAGATAGCCTTTAGTAAACATTAAAATTGAAATATATTTTAAAATATATAACTTCCACGAAATATTAATTTTCGATATGATTTCTTCAGAAACTTTGACGTGAAAATTAGAAATGTGTACGAATATAGAATACCGAATATGAAAATAATTTCAAACATGAAAGTCTGACAATATTAAATTTTAAAAGTTTTCTAAAAATTGTATACATATTATAACAACTTTTTAAGAAAAGAACGATATCAAGGGATCTTAATTATTTTGAAAATTCTATTCTAATAAATATATATAAATATATCCTATAAGCTATTTAATCTATTGTATCTACAATTTACATCCCGTTTTTATTTTACTCTACGTAAAAGCTCCATGACATTTCCTGCAAATTTTCACTTTCTCTTCGAAGTATATTACATCTTTATCGATGTTAAACCATCAACAACAGAAGAAATACCGTGATCGGTTCGTATCTAAGCGGAAGAAAATTTCTTATTCGAGAACAAGTATATTACCATGTTAATTGCGTCTCATTACATTCCATACGTTGACGAATCTTGTCCATTGCAGGTGTCAGGAGATCAGCATGGAGGAAGCGAAAATAGAGCAGATAGAAACGCTCGAGGATATGGAACTGGTCAAATACCAGAATGATGTTTGCACGGTCGAAGAGTTCGAACAGATCAGTCATCAAGAGATAGTAACGGACACGTTAGAAGAAAGTAACGACACGGAAATGAAATTGATTCTAGAAGAAGAAGAAGAAGAAACAAGAAACGTTAACATAGATTATAACAATAAATACGAGAGCAGGAAATGCTCAGTCATTTATGAATGCGACGTCTGTAACAAAAAAATGCGTAAAAAGCTTCAATTCCTAAAACATAGGCAGGACCATGAAAGGAATTACGAAGAAACTGGTGGTCATTGCGAGGAATGTGATAAAAGTTTCGCGGATGAAGAGAAATTGAAGAAACACATGATCAAAGTGCACCAAAAGGAGAAGCCTTTTCAATGTGTTCTCTGTAATAAATGCTTCAAAACGGAAGAATTCTTAAAGACACACCTGAAGCAACACAACAAACGTTTCACGTGCGATATCTGCGGTATCTCGAAAGTGTCTGGCTATGATCTTCGTTTACATAAAAAAAAACATAACGAGGAATATGTGACGCACTGTGAAATCTGCGGCAAAGGCTTCTACACGAACCAAACCCTGGAAAGACACTTACTCACACATACCGGGGAGAAACCATTCGTTTGCAAGGTGTGCAACACCCCTTACGCGAGTGCTGCGTATCTGAATACGCACATGAAGTCTCACGGCGAACGAGAGAAACACAAGTGCAATATTTGTAATTTCGAAAGTTACTGGAAGGCGGCTCTAAAGGTGCACCTTAAAATACACACTGGAGAGAACCTGATCACCTGTGAGATATGCGGGAAATCAGTCTCGAGTAAAGCTTATCTGCAGATCCATATGCGTATACATTCTGGCGAGAAACCACACGTTTGCGAAGTATGTGGCAAGGCCTTCAGCGTTCGAAAATATCTGATTGTACATTTGAGAACGCATACAGGTGAAAGACCGTATGAATGTAAGGTATGTCAGAAAAGGTTCACGCAGCAAGGTTCACTGAATTCACATATGAAGTCGCATAACGAAAGAAAGTGAACCAAAAAGAGATGTGTGTTTGTATACGATCACTGGGAGGTATTGTATTTTGAGAACAAGAGATACATGTACCAATCTCTTAGGTTTTTGGTACGTAGAATGGTAAAGAGCACAAGGCATTTGGTTAGAGGATATATTGCTGTAGAGAATTAGGTATGTTAGGTGCTATGAGATCTTTGTGTGCTGATTGTCATTATGAATTTTAAAACTTAAGTTAAGAATGAAAAATATTTTAATTGTTTTCTATCTAATTTATTTTCCTATGTTTAGAACACAGAATTATTTTTAAAAACTGTGATTAAAAAGGATCTTACTAAAAATCTTTCTAAATATATTGTTATTAACATTATAGAAAAGTTCAATATGACAGTCAACACACTATTAGGACAAATTTTTGTGATCGCTATTTTTTATTCAAGTCGAAACTGTACTTTCCAAATATTTTTTACAAAAAAATCACAGTAAGATATTTCTAATTGTGGCGAAATATTTCCCCACTGAAAACAAGTGTAAGTGCAAATACTAAATACTCCAAATATAAATCTATTACGCTAATGTTAGAGGATAACGGTAAAACCGTTGATAAATTGTATCAAGCATTATTGCAATGAGCATCAATTAAGTTAGCAATTTATCAAATTGAACATATTTGAATTAGAAAAATAGAATATCAGAAGATTTTGTAGCGAGTAAGCTTCTGATAGCAATATTTGAGTATATATATGTAACAATAAAAAATTGTTGTTACCAACGAAAAGTAATAGTACTGTAGAATCTCGCGATTTAAAATGTGCCATAATATTCAAAAATCTTTAATTTCAAAAATGAGATTATATAAACCTAATCCCAATCTACTATGCATATATACGTCTTTCTTTTTTTTCCAATAACGAGATTATTCTTGGCCTAACTTAGTGATAAAATACAACAAATTACAATAAATATGCAATTAGCAATATCAAAGAAAACGCGAATATAACAGAAGTGTAATTACTGAAAGTATAAATGCCACATACAAGACCAGTTTGTATTTGAGAGTTATAAAACACTATACTTAAGATTTATAAAAAAAAGAATCAGAGACATTAATTATATTGTGATTAGGAGATTGTATATTTTACTAACATAATTTTACGAATTATATCTTAACACTCGTGGATGTCTTTTATCTTTGTATTAAGTGCAAAACTTTTAATACATTCATATAACTTTCCATGTAAATACACATTCTCGAAGCCAACAACGTACATGTGCAAATAAGTGAATACTTATTTCTTTATTTCAATAAATTTATTTTTTTTTTTTTGTATACTATACGTGATATATGTACTTTATGTTCATTTTTTATGTTTTTATTTTGTAAACGAGTATTTTAAGATGTATACGAGAAGTAAGTGCAAAGAGAAATAAGAATCATACACAGAAGATTAAAAACAATATTCTGTTATTCTTTATTTCATGTAATTTTTAAGAATGAAGTGTGCAATAGTCACGAATTTTTCCTCGAAATGTATGAATATCATCTTTGTAAAAATCACGGATATGTAAGTTTTTACTTTCGTTAATTTTATTAAGGATTGAAGTATATTTGTATTTATCACGAATATTTTTTTTACAAACTGTAAACTTTTTTTAAAAAGGGAGAATAGCGAACGAAATATAAATGACTTTTATTCAATCATACGAGAAACAATTCTAATTTATCATACAAAAATTACACATTCTGTATATTCATACGAGCAACGGAATAGAAGAATATTTTATCCTTGTAACAATTGTTATTAATCGAAGAACGAATTTCGTTACATTTCATAAATATATTTGAATACTTTCATTTTATAAATACGCTATAAACAGTATTACGGTATTATATAAAACAAGTCCCCGTAACACACGAAATATAAAACATACAAGAGCCGAACGAAGAAGAAAGAAGAGAAGAAAACGTAAGAAGTAATTCGAAGCTTAACACCACAATATTCCTACTATACATCCAGTGTATTCTGTCAGATGTAAATCAAGCTAAATGTTCATTAATAAAATATCACTTCCTCCCATAAAATCGAAATTGTCGCTAGATCTAAACTAATAAAGTAAAAATCGCTATTGACGACACTCTTTTTTTCATTTTCTTCGCAGGTCACCATTGAACTCGAGGATCGAACCAACAACTCAACAGCAAGTGATCATGGAAAGATCGATAATTTTATATTCAATCATAAAAGAAGAGGACGACTATTCAACGAATCAATATGAAAATACATTGCCAAAGATTCGTTGCGCAAAAATTGAAAGTCTGACCAGAAACGATTCAAACGGCGAAGAAGAATCCAAAGAAACAACGAAAGAAGAAACGGTCTCCGACATTAAGCATCCTGATGCCTTGGCACAGACATTCTATCAGTGTGATATGTGTAAAAAGCTTTTCAGGACAAAGAATCTTTACGAAGGCCATCGAGTGTCTCACAGCGACGCTCGACCTTATCAATGTGATATCTGCGAGAAATCCTTCAAGAGGACCAACACACTAGCCGTCCATAGAAGAATCCACACTCGAGAGAGGAATTTTGTGTGCGACGTATGCGGGCACGCGTTTGTCCAAGCTTTCCAATTAACTACTCATCAGAGGCGCCATTTCGACAAGTATACAAGATACTGCGAAGTATGCAAGAAAGGATTCTTCACGAACGCCGAATTACACGGTCACATGAACGTGAAACACGGAGCTAAAGAACACGTTTGTGACTCTTGCAACAAGTCTTTCCCGAATAATCATACTTTGGTGAAGCATCTGAAGGTTCATGATCCAAATTTCAAGCCTGTGAAGCACCAGTGTGAATTCTGCGGCAAGACGTTTGTTTATAAGAATTCTTTGGTGTTCCACGTAAAGTCCCATATGGGTGAAAATAAATACGATTGCCATCTTTGCGGTAAATCAGTATCTTCTAAAGGATCTCTTCAGGATCATCTTCGACTTCATAGCGGGGAAAAATTGTTGATCTGTGATGTCTGCGGTAAAGCTTTTCGCAAGAGGAGCACTCTGGTTGTTCACAAAAGAACTCATACCGGAGAGAAACCGTATACTTGTGACACGTGTGGAAAATCATTCACGCAGCACTCGACGTTGGTCATTCACAAACGATATCACACAGGACAGAGACCGTACCAGTGCGAGATTTGCAGCAAATCGTTCGTTTCCAGGTCGTCGTTGAACGCTCATAACAAAGTGCACACAGTGAACGTTGCGGTGGACCAAATAGAGTGATCTTTAAAACTTTGAAAAGTTATAAAAAATTAGTGACAATAAAAGATGATGTTTTTGCAAAAAGAGTCACAGGAAATGAACTTTTGGTTTAGAGGGATATTTAGCAGGTTTTCCGAAGAAAGGTTGAAATTTTAAATGCTACTTTCATACCTGATGATACATTTATCATACTTGAAATTTTTCATTGCATATTATCGATTCTAATTCTCAAGTGCGATGAAGACGTAATTGAATGAAAAGGAATGTTCATTGGTGCCAAAGTTATAAGTTGCACAATATCAATTATATTTTTGTACCTTTTCTTTTTTTTTTTTTTTTTTTTTGTTTCTAATCTGCCGAGAATATCTTTTTAATTTCACCATTCGGGTAACGTATCGAAACATATCACTTTCGTATATTATATTTCCTACAGTATTATGTTAATCTACGTTATGACATTGTACATAGCGAATTTAGAATAAGAGAGTCTGTGGGCAAAGTGCAAGCAGCTTTCGGCCGATCTCTAAAAAATTTGTAAATCGGTCATATGGAACATGGTATTTTTTCAAGTTAATTAAGACATACCATTGCATGTACAATTCTGTTAAATAAAACAACTATTTGACATCGTCCAAGCAAGATCGCTCTTATTATTAGAAACGCAATTTCGAAATACCATCTTCGCAACTTATTGTTTCTTTTTCATACTACATATCGCTAGATCCAGATCCATCTCTGCATCACACACAACTTTCGTGTAACTAACTTTAATAATGCGATTGTCTACGATTTGCTAATCTATTCAGGAACTTCACATTGAAAGCAAACCGTAGAGCGTGCTGGATATCTCTTCCAGGTATACGATTTGAGAAAACGCGTTCCGGGCGCGGAAAGACTCCGACTATTCAACGAGGACATCTGATACTGATGTGTCCCTTCGAATTTTTATATTTCAGATACAACCAGTTACCCTTCTCCGAAGAGTATTACCCGATGGCGATGTTGACGAAGCTCGACCTGGTGAAGAAGGACGCGAATCCAGAGAGTTCGACGCCTGCTAAATGCGCGGACACGGCTGGTGGCAACAACACGACCATTCTGCCGATAAACCAGGAGCAAAACTTCATCAAGCAAGAAGTGAATGACGAGGACGATGAAGAGGATCTGCCATTAGCTTATCATTGCAAACTGTGTGGCGTGTTTTTTGCCTCTCAGGCGCTGTTGGACAGTCACGAGATCGAGCACAAGGGTAAACGCAAGAATACTTGTGCCCAGTGCGGAAGGGTCTTTAGAACGTATGTAAATCTACGTAAACACATGAAGAAACATACAGGTCGCAAAGGTGGACGCAAAGCGAGCAATACTTCAACAGTAGCCAATCGTTCGACCACGCTAAAAGTAAAGAAAGAGAAACCAGAGTTGGAGTTCCTGTGTAAAACGTGCAACAAGGTATTCCGACATAAGAGTAATTACCAGAAGCATCTAATGCGACACACGGTTGGCGATCTAACTTGCAAGCACTGCCCTAAGAAGTTCCGTCTGTTCCGTGATCTGACCAGGCACGAGAAGACTCACTTCTACCCCAGCTACATGTGCAAAGAATGCGACTACGAGACTACCGTATTAGCAGCATTGAGCATTCACATGTTGCGACACACGGATAAGGCGGACCTTCCCTTTAAATGCAACGACTGTGACAAACGTTTCCGTAAAGCGATAGATCTACAGGAGCATTACAATATACATTCTGGCGACAAGCCTTTCGTTTGTCAGTTATGTGGTAGCGCCTTCTACCTGAGACGACAACTCTCTGCTCACTGCAGACGTATGCATCCTGAAATGAAGGCTAATAAAGTAACCAGCACGGCCTGTGACATTTGCGGTCGTGTCTTGGCTACCAAAAGATCCCTGTTCCGTCACAAGGAGAGCCACAATCCTACGAAACTGTATTTGTGCGATTATTGTGGCAAAAGTCTTAGCAGCGCCGAGCATTTGAAGAAACACAGACGCATCCATACTGGCGAGAAACCATATGTCTGTGACATCTGTGGTAAAGGTTTCACCGATTCAGAGAATCTCAGAATGCACCGGAGGGTGCATACTGGTGAAAAACCGTATAAATGTGACCAGTGTCCAAAAGCATTTTCACAGAGATCCACGTTGACAATACATAGGCGAGGTCATACTGGAGAACGACCGTACGTGTGCCAGATCTGCAACCGTGGCTTCTCATGCCAAGGGAACTTAACAGCTCACCAGAAATCAACCTGCGTTTAAATTCGAGTGCCTTCTTCGTCGAGGGTAGAACTTTGAAAGAAGTGCAGTCACTCCCGGTACCATCGTGTCGTCGTCATCGAGATTGGTCACTTTGTTGGTGCTGATATCACGAAAACTGTAACTCGTTGACGACCGTGCAGCTTGTCATAGCCGATGACGAATCGAATGTGCATTGCCGTGTGGACTAGCTTCGACCAACGAAGAATGAAAGAAACTGATCCAATTTTTGTTTCTTTTTGTTTTAACGATTCATCATATTCTTTTTTCAATCTACTACTACACAATTGTGACTGAGGTTATATTATTTGTTCGTTCAATTATTATGTTCGATGTTTCTTGCAGTTTCTTTCGCTCATTTTGTTTGTCGTTTTAATAAGCTGAATGATAGCGGGTTCTTTATTGAGAGATAGTATTATTTTATCGAGCAAGTTTTATTTCGTTTGCGCGTTCCGATTCGCTGTGTAACGAGTCGAAGGAGTTTGTGGTTTACGGAAGACAATTCGAAGCAATTCAATTAAGAGAGTATACCGACTGCAAGTTCCACGTTAGTTATGAATATTGATACTCGTTATTATATGTTTAATAAAAGAACAATAATTCATTGAAAATGAAAAATCGTGCGTAACGACTTTCCGCTCCGATCGACCAACGTCTTATGCCTTTCTTCACTTTTCGTGAGTCAACGATTGTTTCCCTTTATATCCTCTTTAAAGAAAGAGAATTAGAGACACGTCCTGTGTGTGTCGTTACTAAAGAAACGACCAGCGATCTGGAAGATGTTTCGACAAACGATGCGAACACGTATAACATGTTGAAAAATCACGTTGTTGATTGCAGAACTCTCGGGGTCGTACAGTGGGACGTGAAATCCAAAGACTGCGGCGACCAGGCCATCAAGATCTTCGAATCAAGATCACCCATATCGTCAGAACCATCGCCAGAGCAAGTGAATCCTTCGTCTGATAGAAAAGATCGTACCTCGAAGGAGCCAAATTACGTTACAAATTCTGATAACGATTCACTGACAAATTCATCTACAAAGAGGAGGAAGAATAAAAGATTCGAAGATCAAGAACAATACATCTGCTCCACCTGCAAGTTACATTTTGACAGACAAGGAGACTACAAGCGTCACATGATCAAGCACAGCGATCTTCGTCCTTACAAATGCGAAATCTGCGACAAAGCGTTTAAACGTTCCTCAGAGGTGTCCAACCACACTCAGATCCACCGTGGTATCGAATACGCGTGCGAAGTATGCGGTTTCACCACGATAAATAAATTCTCTTTAAGAATGCATCATCGTCGAGTTCACCAGCGTGACTTTCGTTATCGTTGCGATCAATGTGACAAGGGTTTCATGTCTAATTACGATCTGCAGGACCACAAGGCCAGTCATCTAGGCAGAAAGACCTTCATCTGCGAATTCTGTGGCAACGCCTACTCCCAAAAATCCTACTTGGTAGCACACAAACGGGTAATTCATAGAATTCAAAAAAGCGCGCCGAAGGAGTTCCAGTGCAATATCTGTAACAAGAGTTTCGCTACCGAGCAGAATCTTCGTAATCACGTTGGTCTACACTCGCAGATGTTCCTGTGCGCTCAGTGCGGCAAAAAATTCGCAACCAATCACGCTTTGAAGCTTCACAGTCGAAAACACACAGGGGAGAGACCTTACGAGTGTATGGTTTGCTCGAAAGCTTTCGCCAGATCGGCTGCGCTCAGAGTGCATAAATTAACACACACAGGAGAGAGGCCGTACGTGTGTGATTTGTGCGGGCAGAGCTTTACTCAGAGAAGTAGCATGATGGTGCATCGACGAAAACACCCCGGAAGTCATCCTCCGCCTCCTCCTCTACTTCTTAGCAGACTCGAGAGCGATGAACATAAGTTATAGCGTTTTCTGGGCATTGAAGATTGTTTGGTGGAAATTAGAATACACAGAAATATTGAAAGTTCAGTGAATTTTAAAAAATTTGAATTATATCATGGAAGATATGTGTGGAGACTTAAGATTTCGCTTTCAAGAGTTTGAACTCTTTGTTTACGTAACGCTTCGCAGTGCGCTTCTAAGTTTCTTCTTTCGTTCGCTATTCCAGCATAGTAAGTCTTACGGTATAACTACAGTCCCTTTTCATTGAAATAGGACCACATTTTATTAATTTCGCTGATATATACAATCTAAATTAATGAAAGTATTATGATGAAAGATCTGATAATGATATTTGTGTAGCTCCTCTTTTGCTTCCATTACAATATAAATTCTTTTCAATTTGTTTTGTATGCACTAACGTGTCATCAACGTTTTACGTTATAAATTATGATTTACTAAATGTGTTTTACGAATTTATACAGAATTCCACAAGAAAGTCTGATCTGTGTCAATATTTTTGCTCGTCTCTGTAATTATTAATAATTTGGACATACAGAGACGATCATTTAACTGACATAGTTCATAAAGCGGAAATGAATTTGAGAAAAACGTGAAATTTCTGCAGGTGGTTCTAACTTGATGACCAGGAACTGTATTTCTCGTTCGCTTGACAAGTGGTGAAATTATTTATAATAACGGTACTTTTTATAATTGGACAAAAGCTGCTTTACCTAATGTCAAAGTTTTGCAGAGAGAGATTGTACGCCGTTCGTTTTACAATATTCATTTTCTGTTAAGCCTCTAGCGTTATTTTGTATCGTTAAGTCTCGAATTAGAAAATATATTGTGAAATATACGCAGGAGATAAACGAAGCTTTTATAGAACCGTATAAAAATGATAGTTCGAAAACCGACTGCAAGAACTGCTTTGTTAGCGATAAATATTCGAATTAGTTACTAATAAGACTTGAATATGTACATAAGATAATGTACTTAAACAAACGGTTTGTGTAAAGTACAGTGAATGATAGAAGGATTACAGAGGGAGCAGTGCAAATACACGGCGGTATAGATCGTTAAATATGAATCGAGCCTTACGAATTTCATGATGATTTCGAAAAAACAGAATGAAAGGGAGGGAGAGAGAGAGAGAGAAAGAAAGCGAGAGAATGAGAGCGAGTTTAATAAACGTCGGTTGTTCTAGAAGCTGTGAATTTTACTGATGTAAGTAGTGATACTGAGTGTAAATTCACGATCAATCCGAAAACCGAATTGTTTCAGTGCAATGTTCGACGACATTCATTGCTTGTACTGAATTCTTTGTTCCTTTAATTAAATCCTTTTCAGAAATCGCTCGATCGTTCTCACTATGTGGTACATACTCACACCGTTGTTTTTATCCATATCACGCTCCTCACCATTTTCGTTTAACATATATAGAACCCTGAAAGCTCAGAACACAGGGATCATACGAATAAATGTGTCATCGAACTCGACGAAGACCAATCTGCAACTCTGATCCTCTCGATCCTCCTTCCTATCTTTCTTATTTTTTCTTTGCCCCAAATTAGCATACTGGTCGCTTTCTTACGATTGACTAAACGAATGGATGTTTCAGGAGGTCTACGATCGCAGAAACGTTCCTGGGCCAGGGTAGAAATGATCGAGTGCAGTTCCAAGTTACTGTTCCAGCTTCTAGTCCCACGATACAGAATTCCATGTCCTTGAAGGATGAAATATATCACGACGAGAACAGTCAAAGGACAGTCAGAGACAATGAAGACGAATTTAACGATAGTAGTTACACTTTAGGAAGAGAAGTAGTTGATGATTCGATCGTGGACTCGGTGAAAACTATTTTGGTGTCTGTTAGAGATCCAGTGACGAAGGAAATTAAGAATATGTTGATACCTGTTGAAGTGAAGGACGAGTCTGGATTAAACATAATCAAAAGAGTATTAATTCCTTGTCCAGCAGAGGATGGATCGATATCTTACGAAATTAAAGAGGTCGTAGTACCTATCAAGTCGGAATTGAGTTTATTGCCAAAAAAGAAAACTGAGACAAAAACTTTATTAACAAATAAAGCTACAAGTAAGCAGGTGAATTGTAAGAAAAAAGAGGAGAAAGAAAACAAAGAGAAACGGGAGACGTCATTGGAAAAAAGGACGAGTAGCCCAGAAAGGGAAAAGATGGTAAAAAAGAAAACAGAGAAAGTATCAGAGTTAGAACTGGACAGTATATCGATAGATGTATCCAAGGAGGAAGTGGATGAAATATTGGACACTTTAAAAAACATTTGCCCATTCTGTCAGAAGTGTTTCGGAGACGAGAACCAAATGCAAAAACACGTCCTCAAGACACATAAGAAACCATATAATTGCGACAAGTGTCATAAAGGCTACTTCTCTGACTTTACTCTAGAAGAACACCAAAAAACACACGATGTGGTTTCGTTTTATCAGTGTTCCATCTGTCAGATGCAGTATAAAACCGCGACAGGATTAAAGAATCATAAGACCCGTGAACACAGTGACATAAACCCAAAATTTACGTGTTATTACTGTAAGAAGCAATTCAAATTAAAATTAGACCTAAACCATCACATCCACAAATCGCACATGAACGTAACTTACATTTGTAGATTCTGTGGCATGGAAGTGAAGAACATCGTGCATCACGAACTAAAACACGAAAAGAACAAGGAAACCAGTTATCTGCATCATTGCAGTATCTGTTCTAGGAAATTCAAAGCGTGGAACAGCTTGGAGAATCATTTATTAATGAAGCACAAAACTCCTGAGAAAGGATTAGACATGTTAAGGACGCTGTGTGAAAAGAAATTTCAATCCAGAAATGATTTTTATCATCATGCGCTTAGCCAATCGGAGGCCAAGCAGCACAAGTGTGTCATTTGTGACAAAACATTTGCTTCTGAGTGTAATCTTCGTAATCACATCGCTCTACACTCGCATACTTACCTGTGTTCCCACTGTGGCAAGAATTTTACCACGAACTACATGCTGAAGCTGCATCTTCGAAAACACACTGGCGAACGGCCGTATCAGTGTAAAATATGTTTAAAGACATTTGTCAGATCAACCTCGCTTAAACTACATACTGTAACTCACACTGGTGAAAAACCATATATGTGTGATTTATGTGGTCAAAGATTCACTCAGAAAGGAAGCATGATGACGCATCGTCGTAAGCATCCTGGAAGTCATCCGTCGCCTCCTCCTTTGAACCTAAATAAACTCGAAAATAACGAACATTAATTTTTGTTAAGGTGTCAGATGTTATGCAGATTAAAATATTGACACGTACAATTTTATACAATACTTGATGTAAAGTTGATGGTGGAATTTTGGGATACAAATACTTTCTGATAAAAGGTGGAATTATGGAAGAATAGCCAAGATTAATTCCTTTTTTTTTCAGAATCTAGGGACGATGCTCACTTAAATTCTAATAAATTGGAGGTTTCCGTTGTAAGTCTTGGGAAATAAGCATTTTGTTTTCTGTTTATTGAAAAGTATATTCGATCGCGATCTATCAACTTACAAAATAAGCTATCATCTATATTGGCAAAGAAATACAGTGAACAAATATAGATCTAATTTATTCCAATTGCCAATAACATTTTCTTAAAAATATTTTTATGAATTTTATAGTTTTAATATAATGTTAATATATTCTTTTGTTTCTTGTTAAAAAATCTATGTGAAACACGAGACGAGTCTCTAGATATTGACTAGCAGGAAGCGGCATATCTCACTTGAATTTAAGTGCAATAATTATACTAAAATTTAAGCAAGCATTATTATATTCATATTTTATTTCATCCGATTGCATTACACTTCAAAGTTCATTATTTCTTTTATCACTTAGATAATTGTGTTCAGAAAGTGTCATCTCCATTCTTCATTTTTTAATGAATCTTGTTCATTTAAAACTGATCGCACTTTTACATCGAAGTAAAAAAGTTATTTCTCAAGGTGTTTTCAATTCGATGATTTTCAGAAAAAAGTTTCTACTATACGTGTTTCTCTTTTCGAAGACCTGAAATATTAATCTGTATTTTTGTATCCTAATGACGTGTTGATCCTTCTGTTGTCAAAAGGTGCGTAAGGACTGTTTTTTTTATCAGACGAAATGTCAGTTTGACGATTCTCAAATCTCACGTTTCACGTAAGACTTAATGATGTATATAGTTCAGAAGATAAAAATACTGTAAAATACTGTAAAATAAAAGAGTAAATAGGAAATGTAAAAAATTAGATCGTTAGAAAGTACAATTCTTACGAAGAAAGGACGAAGAGAGCAAATAGAAAATGACGCACTGTTAAGCATTCACTTGTAAGTTCTACCGTGATTGTAAGAGTGGATGAAAAATGAGCTTTACCTATCCAATTTAGATGTTTTCGAGAAATTATGAAATTTTGTTGATTTAAAATACGAGGAACTACAAATTCACATTAATTTCGTTATTAACATTCGGGACGTTTATTGTTTGTACCGGATTATTTGTTCCTTTAATTAAATCCTTTTTAATAATTATTAAACATTCGTTATATAATTCTTATTTGTCCATTTATCTTCCCAAACTAACATTTATAAGATCCACAGGAAAAATCGAATATAAATAAACAAGATCGTCGACTGTTACAGATTGAAACCGTATTTTGTAACCAGATCCACCCAATTTCTAAGTGTTTTTTGTTCTCGTTGTGCACCGTTGATTCTTTCCTATGACTAACTGAAGGAATCGATGTTTCAGGAATTCAAGGATGGCGGAAAAGTCGAAGCCACCGAATTCAACGCAACAACTCGTTTTATTTGGTCGCAGAATCCCGGACCAAAAAAATATTAATCGAGTGCCACTCGATCTAAAAGCTAATTCAGTTTCTGAACAAAACGCGAAGAAACGTAAAAGATTTGTAAGAAGTTCTAAGAAAATGAGTAAATCACGAACGTTGAAGAAAAGTGAAAGCAATTTAATTGATAGTACGACACAGAATGGAACGAACGTGGATTTAATTTCGAACGAGAATATTATGAGTACTAGCGATTGTTCAAATCTAGTTAACAGTGATTCGTCGTTGATAGAAACGAATAACGATACGGCTGGACAGATTCCAGATGATCAGAAAATAAATACGGTGAAACGAGTGTTGATTTCAGTTAAAAGTCCAGTGACTAACGAGATTAAGAAAATGTTGGTGTCGATCGAGAGCACAGACACTGGCAGATTAAACGTGATTAAAAATATTTTGGTACCGGTTTATGATAAAAGTGGTGTTATATTGAACATGAAAAAGGTGGTGCTGCCTATCAAGCAAAAATTCAATTTATATGAAACGTGAAAGGAAGACAGTAAAATGTTAATAATTGATAATATAATGCAACAGATGGGAAATGTGCAAAAAGAGGACACGTCAACGATATCGATCGAAAACGAATTGAAAGTATTAGAAAACAACGAAAATCCAGTGGCACAAGTAGCATTAAACGAAAGTAGAGTACAAATGTACTGAGTAAATTAAAGATCAAAGTGAAATGGAGGAAGACAAACACGCAAAAGAGATCCTATTAGACGGTTTGAAGGGCGAAATAGAAAAGGAAAAGGAAAGACAAGACAAGACAGAATCACAAAAGTTTCCCATCCTAGAAACTGAAGACGAGACAGAATCACTAAAATTTCCCAACCTAGAAACCAAAGACGAGATAGAATTACTAAAATTTCCCGACCCAGAAACCAAAGACGAGACAGAATTACTAAAATTTCCCAACCTAGAAACCAAAGACGAGATAGAATTACTAAAATTTCCCGACCCAGAAACCAAAGACGAGACAGAATTACTAAAATTTCCCGACTCAGAGACCGAAGACGAAGAGATGGATGAAATTCTAGAAAACCTAGGAACCATCTGTCCAGTTTGTCAAAGGGTGTGCAAGAACGTGATCTTTTTAAAAAGACATATACCTGGGTTTCACAAGATGATTCATTCTTGTGATAAATATATATATTCATGTCACATATATTTATATATATATAAATATATATTCTAATATATGTGACAAATGTAACAAATGGTATCCATCGAAATTGCTCCTGGAAAAGCACAAGATAACTCACGAAGACTATCCGTATTTACAATGTCCTACGTGCCATTTAAAATACAAGCGTAAAGCGGGACTGAAGTATCATCATATTTGCGTGCACAGCAACGTGGAGCCAAAGTTCATGTGCGACCACTGCGGGAAACGTTTTAAATTGAAGATCAATTTGGTCGGTCACATTGAAAAACGCATCTAAACGCTCGTCACGTCTGTAAAATTTGTGGTAAGATTGTCAAGAACATCACGCACCATGAATGGTAGCACGACAAGGCTGCGAAAAGGAACGCTTTCAAGTATAGTTGCGATGTTTGCCGTAAAAAATTCTCGACTCGTAACCACTTGGACAATCATTTGCTTATGCATAAGGATGGTTTCAAGAGCACTTTATACGACGAAGTTTTCCTTTCGCCGTATTCTCTTTCTAGTCACAAGATCATGAAACATAGACGTAGCTCGACGTGTACCATTTGCGAGAGATCATTCCCTAGTACGACCAATTTTTAACAATACGTGCTCACTCACGAAGGTATCAGATCTTATAAATGCGATATTTATGGGCAAGATTTCACGCAGAGATCTAGTGTCTTGAGACATCGAAAGACTCATCCTGGACCTCTTCCTCCGTCCAGAGAAACCACGTCCATATTGCGAAGAATATATTGATGAGACTTTCTAACACTTGAAACATGAAATATCGTAATGTGACTACATTGTGAGTTTTATCGTAGAGAAATAACTTAAGAAAAATTCGACTAAAAGAAGACCTGAGAGTATAGAAATGCTTGTGAAGAAATATACGCGAGGAACACTGTTCTATATGAACTAGAATCTTGTTCTATATGGTAATTAATGATAAATACGAACCACAAAAATTATTACATTTACGAATTGATTTTATCGCTTCATTATATCGATGTCTATAGTAAGTCTATAGTAAGTGTTATTGAGACTGATTGTAATCGAAACGAATATTTTAACATTGTATAGAGAACACGACAGAAAGATTTCTTGACAAACATGAATTTTAGAAGAAATTATGATAGATGCGTGTATTTAAAGCATGCTATGTTTTAATGCCCTTTATTGTTAATTGCTGTGAGATGTCACTTTATCTAAATAAAGATAAGCTACCTAAAGTATTCACAAAAAGCTTATTGTTTTCATAGTAAAATCTACAGAAAATAATCTGTTTTAAATGATTGAAACACATTTATAAAAAAAATATAATTTTTAATTAATATTTTTAATTAGGAACAATCAGTATATAAATACGATTTGTTGAACTTAATAAATAGCAAAATTTATTTATTATGTGTAGAAATTTAAAAGTGTTTCGAAAACTGATGGTTTCATGTATTTTATGTGAAAATACTGACATTTAAATATCACAGTTTATACAATAAAGTGTATATTAAACGACGCAAAAGTAAGTTACATTTTTAATATATTTCAGATATTAATCATGAATATATATTATACTCTATATTATATATTTATATTATAAATCGTTCCTGTCGAAGAAAGCTTCTCATCAAGTAGTATTCGTATATGAAATAATTTTTTTACGAATATTCAAAACTTTGCTTTGTAGATTGAAATATTTTCATTTATTACATATACATATACAATTATTTTTATAAATAATATAAATAAACCACATATAATTCTCACGCACTGACACACAGACTATCCTTGTTTCAGAGAAGAACCTGTCCCACGACAGCAAAGAAACCCAGAAAGAAATTCGTCTTACTGTTTAATAGCGGCCGATAAGCTGTCAGGAAAAGGATCGACACAAACCACAATATCAAATCTCAAGCACACGGAATCAAAAAATCTAAAAGAATCACAGCAACGCAATTCATCCACCGATTCGGAATACGACTCTGAAAATTCACGAAATGCCAGAAGAAATTCAAGAAAATCAAAAATAGATGTGCAAACATCCTCCTGGAAGAGAGAAGCCGAATCCACCGCTTCAAAGAAAGACGAAGTCGAGGTGGATCAAGTTTTGGATAAAATCAAAAACACTTGTCCCTTCTGTGAGAAGCATTTCGATAACGCGAAGAAAGTTGAGAACCACGTAACGTATGTACACAGGAAACCGTATAAATGCGATATGTGCAAAAGGGCGTGTCACACAGCTCGAGCCTTGGAAGAACACAAGATGATCCATCGACCGGATTACTTCTTCGAATGTAAGATTTGCCACGTGAAATATAAAAGCGAAGACAGCTTAAAGAGGCATAATATGCGTACTCATAGCGATTACGAGTCGAAATACGTGTGTGAACACTGCGGTCGCAGCTACAAGCTGAAGATAGATCTGACGCATCACATGAAGAGATCACACGCATCAGAATTGCAGATTTGTCGATTCTGCGGTAAGGAAGTGAAAAACGTGAAAGGCCACGAATGGAGGCATCAGAAACGTACAAAGGAAGTGAAATACGAGCATACTTGCCACTTGTGTCGCAAGAAGTTTCTTCACAGGAGTAGATTGGATAATCATTTGAGGCTCCACGAGAAAGGCTTCAAATGCGAAGAGTGTGGAAAAGAGTATCGTGGAACTCGTGAATTAATGAGTCACAGAAGATTCAAACATGGCCAGGCGAAGATTTTGACCTGTATCCTGTGTCAGAAAGCGTTTCCTTCGAGCAGCAATTTTTATCAACACGTTTTGACGCATGCTGGAATTAGGCCCTATAAATGTGACGTTTGTGAAGAGGATTTCACACAACGTTCTAGCCTATTGAGACACAGGAGGCATCATCCTGGACCGCTTCCGCCATTACACTCGACTCATCCGCAGATTGCTGAATTGGCCAGGAGTTATCTGCAGAAACTGCAGAATAACCAGATCGATAAAAGTTGCGTTTTGGACGCGAGATTATGATCGATTTGAAATCACGTTCTTCGTGAGTGGAGAATTGTGATTTTGTATGTTTGATGTACTGCAGGGAGGTGCGGTTTCTATATTTTTGGCAGTAATTGAAATTTTTAATATTGGTGATAGTATGATATGGTTGACCATTTGAGATTTTTCATTAAAATACTAAGTGGCAACTGTGAGAATGAAAATTCTGATTTTTTGTAATTTTATGGAGATCCTATGGCATCTAGTAGGTAATATCTGAAGAGGAAAATTGTTCAGTTATCTGATACCATGATATAATAGGTATCTTAATCTATATGTGATATTCTATAGACTAATATATGTGATTATATTCTTTTTTTGTAAAAATATTACAATCAATTTTATTAGACGTATCTTTTCTTTAAAGAAAAGCTGCAAATTACAAATTATACTGTCTTTTACAACAGGTTTTTACAACAAACTACAACCGCCATATATATATAAGGCAAATAATATTTTTTGAAACGAGAGTTTATCTTAAGATGTTATTTTTATAAAAATACTGAATTCCATTGTCAATAGCAATATATGTACATATGCATAACTGTAATAAGTAGTCTCATTTATCATTTCTACTGATTACTAAGATCTGAAGACAGATAGATCATTTTTGTATATTTGTATATATTTAGATTACTATCTTTAAAAACAAAATCATAACTATTGTAAATTTTATAATGTCTAAAATATAACAATAACTTATCCTACATAAGCTCCAATTTTTTTATATTTTTGTATTACTGAATAGGAAATAAAAAATTATTCATAGCACCAGACATTAAATGTGGTAGCAAAATTAAAATTGCTTGTGACTTGACGCACTAAACAATTTTTATACTTACGTTTGACATTTTATCTTATTTTTAATATTTACATTTGTAATAAAAGAACTTTTATCGTTTTCTACATAGTATCGTTGGAAGAGAAAGATCTGTTAAATTTGTCAAGATTAAGTTATATTGTCGTACTTATAAAATTATATTAAACCAATATACATATATATAGAAAACAACTGTTGCATATTTCCTAAAAATACCCCAATTTTATAATATAATTGTACCATATGTAATGTACATGATTATTGTTATCTTGTTCTTCCATTATTTTCTACCGATTATTATACTAAAATAACTTAATACTCTTTCTTCTACAGAATAACTATACGTAAGTTGTGTAAAACACACAATGATTATAATCGAAACACATACCAAAAAATCTTATACGCATTCGAGGCTTCTAGAGGAAAAGCATAACAAATTTTACTGAAATCACTGAAGTGACAAGTTTCTTAAAACGACTACTGATCTTATATACGTACCAGGTGCATGCTCTCGTGCGCGGTTTAGCAAAACTGAAAGAAACAGAACAAAACAAAAAATTATACGATCCTCTCACTCATCCAATCACAAGAGTGACTATCTTTATCGCAATCGACTGACTAGCTTTATGGTTTTTTAGGTACAATGCGCTAGATCCACTCGCCCCAACTTTTCTGATAGTAAAACTAGAAGATAATTACTTTCGGATACCGACGTCGCTGAGTGTGTTCATGATGAAGGAACCGCCACCGGGTTCCACCGAAGAAAAGAAGGCTCAACCAGCAAAAGAAGATGACGTTCATTCAACAAAGACAAATCAGACAGAAGAAAAAATAAAAGACGATTCAAGTAGCAACGATTCCTTCGAAGATCTCGACGACGCCCCCTTGGACTTCCGAAAGAGAGAACAGGAGCAAGAACAGGAAAAAAATAAATCTGTGAAACCAATACTCCCCAAGAAGAAAGTACACACGTGCGAGATCTGTTACGCGACTTTCGATCGTAAAAGTAAACATACACGGCACATGTTCAAGCACAGTAACTCGAGACCTCATAAGTGTCCTATTTGCGCGAAAGGATTCAAAACCACAGCTCATCTAAGCAGGCACATGGAGGTTCACGATGAACCGGTAAACCTACATGCATGTAGTCTGTGTGACTTCAAAGCACGCACCAAGCCTTATCTGAAGATCCATTATATTAGAAAACACACAGAAGACTACAACTATAAATGTGAACAATGTGGAAAGATGTTTAAGGTACAATCAGATTATACGACACATGTGAAAGATCATGATACAGAGTCTTGCGTGTGTGATATCTGTGGCTCTTCTTATCCCAGCAAAAGCTCGCTGTACTTCCATAAGCATTACAAACACAAGACGAAGGTGAAGAAGTTCCCCTGTCAGACATGTAAGAAGAAGTTCAAGACGCAGAAGAATTTAGATAACCATATGGAGCTGCACAAGATTAAATACGTTTGTGAACAATGCGGGATGGAATTTAAGACGAAATATGGCCTCACCAAGCATCTGAGGACTCATTCCGGGGAGAAGTCTTATTTGTGCGCGATTTGTGGGAAAACTTTTGGATGTCTCAGCTCACAGAAGATTCATCTGTTGACGCACGTTGGCGAAAGGCCTTACGTATGCGACATTTGTGGTCAGAGTTTTACCCAGAGGTCACCCATGATGTTGCATCGCAGAAAGCACCCTGGGGTGCACCCACCACCTCCTCCGATTAAAATAACAAACCTGTTACATGGTGTACAAGACAAAATAATCGTGAACAAAAGTAGCAAGTAATTGCAAGACGAACGGACAACGTGTGACGAGACACTTTTTTTGTATATTTCCATTTTACATGTAACGTTAGGACGTGAAAGGCATGTGATCGAGGGCGTCGATTTCTCGAATATTTGTTGATTAATTGATTTGGAAACTGTTACGGTGAAGCCTTCCTTTGACGCATTCTGTGAAGTAGTTAAGTGTTTCATTGAATCACTGAATTTCTGTGAGTTTCGAATTACAAGTACGCGATCGATATGGCTGCACTATACTCACCAGGCTACGTAATACGTAAGTCTTTTACTTGTTTTGAAAAAATGAGTTTTGATTGAATGTGATAAATACTTGCAGTTATTATATGAGGTAGTTGAGTTTAAATTATTCTTTTCCTACTAATATTTTATTTAAAATACCATTTCTGTGTCCTATAGTCAGTTTCTCTCCTGTTTTTTTTATCTTTCGTAATACGGTCATTGTATTACCGTAATTTGTAGTACTAATATTAAATTGTTCCTATCGATGCATTTTCATTGAATAATAAAAAGCTGCAGGCGAATAGTTAATTATTAATTTTAAAGATGTTGAATGTTAATTCAAGCGAAGTGAAACTCTATGGAATCTTTTATATCTATAAAAGTTTGTTTCGTTGAAAAGATATTCATTTCGCTTGGAAGATACGTATTATATATTTGTGGACATAGACATTTGTGTTGATTAATTAAAGAAGTTGGTTTTCATAAAAATTTCGATCGCGATCTTTGATGCTGATTGTCTTCGATTCGTTCAACAGGCTAATGTAAGTACTCTGTACAGCGTAAATGTACATTTAATGTAACATTTAGACTTTGTAAATCAACAAAATTTTACACGAAAATGTCTTTTATATATATATGAATATGACAGTAATACAAGGAATGTAATATAGATACAGATATTCTTACGAGAGAAATTTATATCTCATGTAAATTTGAAAAAAAGAGACGAAAATATATAAGTATATAAGATTATGTAAAATACTTTAGTTCTCATGAACTGTATTACTGATATACTGTACAGAAGAATAATTTTTTCAATCAAAAATAACCCTTCTTGTTAGTGTTTAACATACTACTAATCTAGTGTACTTTTTTTAGTGGTGAAGGGACACCATATTTGTACACAACAATGTGCGGTCTTCTTCATTCTTTTTTCCACATTTATAGATGATTATTTTTTATATTCAATACTCATGAATAAAATATTGAATTTAATATTATCGTACATGTGAAATAAAACTAAACCAGCGTAATTAATTATAAGAAGAATCTTTCCATGTGTAACGAGCTTGGTTTAATTTTCTATTTAGTTTCCTTTCAGCATCATACACGAATATAATGTACATACTTGAAATACTTTTCAGCAGCTACGTAAGGCGTCCCTCGGAAGAAGGAAACACGTGTGTTTATTTCTATCCTAACGAATCTGCTAGGATAATAAATACATTGTCGATACAGTATCAGAAATATGTATCAATATTTTGGGACTTTCGGTTTGGTTTGAGGCGAGAGTAACACGTGGACGGGGAGCTCTGTGGAAAAAGTGAAGTGTGAAGGGAAAAAGGAAAAGGAAGCGCAAAGTGACACGAAGAAAGGAAAATAAAGTGTGAGCATACGAGGAGGGAACAAAGAAAAATACAAATAAGAAAACCAAAAAAAAAAAGAAGAGGTTAGGTAATCAGAAGCAAGGCAGAAAGTAAGGCAAGGAAACAACAGATGGCGACAAAAAGAGGAAGACCAAGGAAGATGGGTAAAGCGGGAGATAAAGAAGATTTCAAAAACACACTGGACAGGTACAGCGGGACAGAAAAAGAGTCACCAACCAGGGAGGAAGGAAGGGAGGTAATGACGGAAAAAGTGAAGAAAATGGAAAGGGGATTAGAGGCAATGATAAAGGAAATAAAAGGAATGTTTGAAAAGCAACTGGAGGAGTTAATGAGAGAAATGAAAGAGGAAAGGGAAAGAAGAGAGGGACAGAGAGAAAGAAGAGTGGGAAAGGGAAAGGAAGGAATTATTGAACAGGATTAGAAGAATCGAGGAGGAGCGGGAAAGGGCAGAGAGAGAGAGAGAGAAAAGGAGAAGGAACATAGTGATCAAGGAGGTGGACTGGAAAGAACGAAGCAACGAAGAGGCCGTAAAGGAGTTCATAAGGGAAAGAATGAGAATAGAGATAGAAGCAGAAAGGGCACACATGATAAGAGTGGGAGACAAGACGACAATAATGGTGGCGACGATGAAGTCGAGGGAGGAGAAAATAAGAATAATGAAGGAGAAAAGCAACCTGGAAAAGGGAGTCTACATAGACGACGATCTGACGAGAAAAGAAAGGGAGATACAGCAACAAAGAAGAAGGGCAGCCAGAGCAAGAAGGGAAAAGGGAGAATACATAAAGATAGGCTACAAGAAACTGAAGGTGGAGAGCAGATGGTACAGATGGAACGAAAACGAAGAGAGACTGGAGGAAGAAAGAGAGGGGAATCAAAGTGAAAAAAGGGGGAATACAAAGAGGATGAAAATGTGCTTTTGGAACGTAGCAGGACTAATATGTAAAGACAAGGAGGTGTGGGATTCAAACAGGACTACAAGAGGAGAATGAAGATGTTTGAAGCATTGGTAGAGAGCGTGGCGCTGTTTGGAGCAGAGGTATGGGGTTGGAACATTGAAGAAAGGCTAGATAGGATAAAAAGAGGGTACGTGAAATGGATCTTAGGTTTGGATAGGACAATACCAAACTACATACTGACAGAAGAGTGTAAACTAGAAGAAATCAAGGAAAAAGCATTAAAAAGAGCAACAAGGTACGAGGAGAGAACTCTAGAATTGGAAGAGGAGCTGGTAAAAGAGTGCATAAAGGAAAGAGAGAAACTGGGGAAATGGCCAGGAAGACAAAAGAGCAAGAAAGAGAAAGAAGAAACTAGAAGAGGTGAAAAGTGGAGGGACACAGAGGGAAGCAGGAGAGGAGCAAGAAAGTTGGACAGGAGATCAAATTGTAGAGGAAAGAAGGAAAAGAGAAATAGAAGAGAGGAGGAAAAGGATAAGGGAATTCAGATATAACATATACTACAGAAACATAAATATAGATGAGATGCCAAAGTACTTGGAAGGGAAGATGAAGTGGAAGGACAGGAAAATTATAGCCAGATTCAGGTATGGAAGCGAGACCAAAGCGAAGGAACACTGGAAAGAGGAGGAAGAAAAAAGGTGCAGATTATGTGGAAGGGAAGAAGAGGACCTGAGACATGTAATAGAAGAATGTGAAATAACGGGAGGACTAAAAGACATGGAAAAAACACTGAATGAGAATGGAGAAGGACTAACAGAATTAAAAGCAATAATAGAGAAGAGAAGGGCAAGGGCAATACAAGACGGGGAGAAGGACAAGAAGGTAGCAGAGCAAGGAGGCAAAAGACCAAAGGATAATAATGTGTAGTCATTAGTTTAGCGACTAGAGATAAGAATATGCTAAGGAGTGCAGTATAATAAATGTAAGAAATGTAAATCGAAAGTTCGTCCAAAGCCGAAAGGCACGGACTAAAATAAATAATAATAATAATAATAATAATAATAATAATAATAATATGTACCGATATTTAATGCAAATTGAATATCTTTTATCTCTTTTATTTTCCATATATTTCATTAATTCGTTACTCATGTTACTTCATTTGTATCATATGTATATATATATATACATATGTCGTATAAAAAACAAAATTTGTTAGAGTTTTCCAGCGAATATAACGAATAGTCCTGGTACACATGGTCAGCAACGTAAAAACTTTATACGTCCTCAACGAAATAAATATATAGCGAAAGCAAGCCTCCAATTAATGCAACTTTGTTTTTCGCTTTTAGATCGACACAGCGTGATCCGCTCGAGCAAACGTACCTCGTGGTGCAAAACGTCGACAAATATTTCCTCCTTCCCATGGAGCACAAAACATCGGCACAGAAACACGAAGAAGAGTGCATTACGGGAGATATCACCATCAAGTTGGAGGAACAAGACATACCCGAAGATACGACTGAACAACAGCTAATCGAATCGCCTGAGCGAAAAAATCCTCAAATTGACGAAAGTGCTCAGGTACATACGAATCTATTTGTTCAGTCGCCTGTACAATTTTCTCAGTGGTTGGACCAATGTTCCAATGGTTCTGAAAGTATGACGAGCAACGAAGAAACGTTTACTTGCGACTGCTGTTCGAAGATCTTCAGGAAGAAGTACGCATTGCAGAGGCATTTAGAGACTCATAGTAACGCACGGGTGGAATGTTTGGTGTGCCATCGACTCTTAAAGACCAAGAAGACGCTGAAGCTTCATATGATGCTGCACGAAGATACCGGTAAAATATTCGAGTGCTCGGAGTGCGGCTTTATGTCGAGACGAAAGCAAAATATGACTCGTCATCAGATCAGGATGCACTCGAAAAACGCCGATTACAAATGTCCACTTTGCCCGAAGACGTTTAAATTTAACGATGATCTTAAAAAACATCATGAAGCGAAACACGTGGTCGACCCATGTTATTGCGAGATTTGTGGAAAAACATATCGAAATAGTCATTTTCTTCAAAAGCACCGCCGCATATCCAAGACACATAGAAACGCTTACACTCGTGTATGTTACGGGGCAATTAGGGGTAATCAGAACATAGAGTGTGCGACCTCGCAAAACAGGGGTAAAGTGAAGCGAGTATTCAATTGCCCCAAGTGCAAATGGCGGTTCAGCAGCTGGAGGTTACTAAATAAGCACATGCAACGACATCTCCTCATCTTTAACTGTGACATTTGTGGAGCTGTGTTTAAGTATAAGGCTTCGTTTTTGAAGCATCAAGAATCGCACAAACAATCTGAACAGTTTTAAATCGTGCAATGGAAAATAATTTGTTTCTTTTGTGTGTGATTACTGAGGTTTGTTATTTTATCTATCATTCTTTGCTTTTCTTCTTTTGATACTATAGGATGATATTATTTTTCAAATAATTAAATTTATGTATAAATAATATTATATTAATTAGAATATTATGTATAAATCTTCATGGGAGGAAAGACATTGATCGATTGTGTAGAGCTTTACATACAGGTCGTTCCCAGTTTAAATATCAAAACATTGGGAGCGTGTAGGCGATACAAAAAGTCCTTTGAAGATTTGTTCGTTTCTACTACATTTTGAAGATCGCGAAGAAGGCCAAATGAAAAAGTTCGTTTTTTTAATTATTTATTAACATTTATTTATTCTGATAGCTGTAATTAGAGTGTTCAATGTTAGATGTAAAAAAAATTATTTAAACATTATTTTTGTAAAATAGATGATAACGTGAATAAATAAGTGAAAAAACGAAAACTTTTCTGCTTCTTCTTTTTCTTTTCGTTTTTCTCCAAAATGAAGCAAATCTCTAAAGGTCCTTTCTTTTTAACATATTGGTCCCTTACACGCTCCCGAAATTTTGATATTTAAATTGGGTACACCCTGTGTATCCACTTACATAGTATATAAATTTGCAATGTTGATATGATATTAAAGTTTAATACTAATTTTTGTTACGAGCAGATATGTAAGTACTGTTTATACTCTTCGGCTGTAAACGGAAAAGGGTGTTCATATTAGTTTCAAATATATATGCGTTGATAGACTGTAAGTATAAAATAAACGAATATCGTTTCTCTTAAAACGCATATTGTTTTTATTTATTTTCTCGTGTCGTTAACAAATTTTACAGAATAAAGGCAGATATTTTAATGTTATGATAATTTGTGAAATTCGGGAGTGTAAAAAGTAAGTATTATAATTTAAAATAACTTTCTATATTGTAATTTCACACGTTGTATATTTTCTAGGTCAACACGTTGATTAAGAAGTGTCGATAATGTTTCAAAAATATCTAAAACCGAATAATGTGTTTCGTTGAAAACGAAGATACATGTAGGTATGACAGATATCAAAATTATATTGTACATTAGTGAATAAGAGAAAAAAAATTAAACTCTCTAACAGCCTTTTTGCTTTTTAAGAATACAAGACGAAGGCTATTCTTTCTTGTAAGTTGAGCCTTTCATCTATCACTGTGACAACCTTTTTGTTAATGGCCTTTTCAGTCTGTAAATTTCACTTTCTGTAGTAGCAACAAATAGATCGAATGTCTAATTAATAGATGATTAAATTCCAGTCTCTCTACTCAGAAAATCGTACTTCAGCAAATACCTATGTTGGAATTTAATTAATCGCATGCCATCTTTAAATATTTACTATACATACATCTATTTACTGTATACATATCTTACTACATTACACGAAATGATTCTAAACTATGTTTGTTACAAGTGTTACTGCTTTTATGTTCATAAAATCTATGTTTCATTTGAATCATTATTCGTATAATTTAAATTTTTGCGCTATGAAAATAATTTATTCCCTGTAATTATATTCATTAGAATACATATACATATTGCGTTTCTAATGATATCTTTTCAGAGTTTTAATTTACAAATCTTTCAGCTAAAAATAATTTCTATTCTAGGTACACATTATGCATGAGCGGTGTTCATCGAACAATCAAATGATAAAAATTCCGCAGAAAGACGAATTATTCCTTCTCTGTATAATCACAAAAATTACAATTATACGATGAATATCATTGGATTTCATTCTCCCATATACGTCGATATTTGCAGTAAAATTTTCGTCTGCACTGGTGGTAGAATTTATCTTTTAACACACTTAAGTGTTGGGCCACGTGTTTGCATACAACAGAAGAAGACTTTCGGTCTATTTCATTACTAACGCCATTGCTAAGCAATAATCAAGAATAGATATGTAGACCATTGCATGATGAATGGAAAGTATATGCTAATATCGTTAAAAAAATATGATTGTTTTGTTTTTCTTTAGTGAAATGTTGAGGATTTATGCATCTCACTAAATATTCATTAGATATTGGGGTATAAGGTTTATTGGTTTACTTGTGTTATTAATATTTGAAGACTTTATTTAAAAGATTTAATAAAATCCAGATTCTCCGATCATGCTTTTGTAATTAATAAATATATCTGCGATTATATTTCTTATATACGATAACCTATAGATACATAAGTATTTTAAAAAGCAAATACTGCAAGAATTCATTTCAACGCATTTGATAATATGTACAATTATTTTCAACATCTAATAGATGCAAGGAAACAAATAATTTCATGTGAAAATATAAATGTGCATCAAAGAAATATCATCAACTTTCGCTAATACAGAGTACAAGAAGAAAAAATAAATGTTCCATAAATTTTTTCACCAAAGAGTAAGAATAATTTTTACTGACTCGTTTCATTCATGTTTTAGGAAATCAACGCAGCACTTAACCTCGAAGAACAAAGCCATCGCTCCTAAACAATCGAAAGACCAATTAAGAGCTTCTCGCAAACCATCGAGTATTCTTCAAAGAAGAATCGCGTTTCGAGCTTCGAAGAATCGCAAACATAGAAGCAACAGGCGTGTGAACAACTCTTCTAATCGCGCAGAAACGAAAAGTATTTCAACCAATAACACAAACTCCAAACATAGGAAAATAAACGACGACGAAACGATTTCGTCGAAAAATCCTACAAAGAAAAAGTTATGTCTAAATTTCAACAATTGTTCGAATCAATTACAAAATAACGAGAAACAAAGTACACAACAAGAAGATCTGTATAAAAAACTCAACGACGGTACTTATACCTGTGATATCTGCCAAACGACCTTCGAACAGAAGAGCAAGATCCTCCGTCATATTACCAGCAAGCACAGCTTCCACCGACCCTTCAAATGTTCAACTTGCGACAAAACCTTCAAGTACAAATGCGACTTGAAAGCTCATCGTCTAATCCATCAAGACATCGACTCCAGTTTATTGCATTGCTGCGACAAATGTGATTATCGTACGAAGACGAAGAACAACCTCAAGTCCCATTACATTAGAAGGCACACGGACGATTATAAATTCGCGTGTGAACACTGTGGGAAGCGTTTCAAAATGGAATGGGACTTGAAATTCCACATTGGAACTCACAGCAATTCGCAGCACATGTGTGACATCTGTGGAAAATTTTACACGAGCAACTATTCTTTGTATAAGCACAGGAAAGTAGCTCATTTGAACGAATATAAGTTCCAATGTAACGTTTGTAATAAAAGGCTCTTGACACAGGAGAATTTAGACAATCATATGCAACAACACAGTAGAACGTACGAGTGTAAAGACTGTGGAAAGGTATTTGCGTCAAAAAGGTATCTAGCGACTCATATGACTACACATACAGGCGTGAAACCGTATACTTGTCATATTTGCAAGAAAAACTTTAGAACCTCGCATATGAGAAATACGCATCTTTTAACGCATTCTACGGAAAGGCCACATATCTGTGATCTTTGTGGACAGTCCTTTAAGAGAAGATATTATATGATAGAGCATAGAAGGAAACATCCTGACGCTCATTTGTCTTCACCTCCTGTGCCTCTTGGGAAAAAGAAAAGCGTTACCGACACTGTGACTGAATGCCAAGCAGAGATTTCGCTGTAACATAATAATAACATAATATACATATAATAGTATTTTAGAAATCGTGATTAGACTGCGATTTTTTTATGCATTTATGAGAAAAGACCATTCAGATTAGTTACTTGAATTCAAGCAACTTGAGACCAATTTGTCAATATGAGCTCGTTATTTACTTTCTTCCTTTTAAATATTCTTTTCAATTTCTACACTTGTTCTCATTAGTCGAGTCTCTTGAATTCGTATAACTGAATTAATCCGAAAGACACGAAAATCCAGAGATTACATATAATAAATAAAAATATATAAAACATAAAATACTAGTTTTAATATTTAACAAAAACGAAACATATCTCTGCTTGGATCCAATTTTTTCACTTGTATCTATAAAGCTATGAATTTCTATAAATATCCGTGATCTACTGATAATACTTGTAATGATTTTAACGATACTCATTTACACTTTCGTACTTATCTGTGAATGCTTTGACAGCATTTCTTTTTCGAAAAATATTTTGTGCCATTTTAATTTATATTATGGAGCGTCTGTGTAAATCGATCTGAGATCGAAGCGTGAAGCGCAATATGAATGAAGAGAGAGAGAGAGAGATTGCGATAGCATCTAGAAGTATAATAGTATATAACATCGTATTTTACGATATAAATAAAATAATTAGCATTAAGTACGTAAAACACTGTAGAACAGCTTGTATATACAGGATGAAGTTCATAAAACGAGTGAGTATTTTCTTGGAAATACCAAAAGTTTGATAATATTTTTGATATTTTTGAAAACATATACTCATCATAACTTGAACATTTTATCCTGTAAATATATGTCATTATTTTCATATTTATTTATGTCCGTGTGTTTAACACGTTCTTCGCGTCTCTGCAATTTTTTAATTTTATACGTTCGTCATACGCGAGTTCGTATGTTTTAGAATCGAATACGAAGATCAATAAAATCAATGTAACCCCCAAAAGAACAGAATAGTGCGGAATAAAAAAAAAATCACTCCCAATCTCGCAAACCTCATATACCATACATTTCTATTCAGACAAAATCGCATAGAAATCTGTAAAGACGACTTAGATCAGCAGTAAGTAATGCCTATGTACCAAAATGACAAATAAAATCCTTCGAAAGTAATCATTCCTTTTCAATTGTGTTTTAGGGACCGATCTTGTGGAAAGCTCCTCACCACGGATTCTTCCGGTCGATTCATCGTTGGGGAGGACTCTGTACCCATGCAATTATGGCAGCACGTCGATCCCGATGGTAAATTACACTACTCGTTGGTGCCTGTGTTGGACGACAAGAAAATGCTAGAACTTTCGAAAGAAATTGGCGAAGAAAATTCCAGCATCTCTCTAACATGCGTAAAAATGGAGACCGATGAAGAAGAGAATAACGTGAAAACCTACGTCGGCAGTTTGGTGCACTTATACAACTTTTACACGTGTGACAAGTGCAATATGAACTTTCCTGTGGAAAACATGTTAAACAGGCACAAGATGTCCAACAAGTTGAACTCGTGGCTTCGTAGAAAACGACTGAACTCTAGACATCGATCGAAGGTATCTTCGGGAAAACAGATTAAGCAGGTGCAATCACAGAAATCAAGGAAGAAAAGGAGGTACGGTTGCACATCCTGTGAGTTTATCTGTAGCGAGAGGTCCATGTTAAACATTCATATTAAAAAGAAACACAAGTTTATAGTCAAAGAAGATTTAAAAATCTTGTGCATCATTTGTAATAGAAAATGTGGTACTCGGTCTAATTTGAAGAAACACATGGAGGAACACAGAGACCGGAAGACGACTTACTTCACGTGCAATAGTTGCAACTTCTTGTGTAAAAGAAGCGGCACTCTGATTTCTCATATAACGCTGAATCATCAGACGCTCAATAGCGAGGAAATCTCAAAGAAGAGATGCAACGATAAACCTTTAGAGAAGGAAGAATCTAGAGGAACCTGTTTAAAGGAGCAAGATAAGGACAGTTCGACCGTCTCAAGCACGCCGTTCGAGTTCGAATGCAAGAATGAACCTTCAGTGGCCACTCGCACGAGCAAGAAACAAAGTAAAAAGTCTGTCGAGGAACAATGCAATCTGTGTGACTTTAAATGTGCAAAGAAAAGTACGCTATACTCGCATAAGCGACAGCACAAGATGGACATCGGCGAAGAGTACTCGTGTAACGAATGTTCATTTAAGACTTATAAAAAATCGTCTTTATACTCGCATATAAAAAGGAAGCATAAGGTACCAAAATCTTGCACGTCCGATGGTCAACCGCAATTATTTTATTGCACTCAGTGTGACTATAAGAATAAGAATAAATACGAATTAAAAGTACACGTGGCCAGGAAGCATACGGATGATTTTAAATTTTCTTGCGAGACTTGTGGAAAGAAATTCAAAGTGAAAGGCGATTTAACGAATCACATACGTTTCAGTCATAAAGAACAACCGGTTATCTGTGATGTTTGCGGGAAAACGTGCCTGAACAGCAACTCATTGTACGTACACCAGAAATTTGCTCATTATAAAGCAAAATACGAATGTCAAGTATGTAAAAGGAGAATGGTCACTCAAGAAAATTTGAACGAGCATATGATCCGACAGCACGAGAAGAGGGAGAACGTGGTTTGCGAAGAATGTGGCAAGACGTTCTCCAGAAACAGTAGACTAAAGGTACACATGAGGATCCACACTGGCGACAAACCGTACACTTGTACCATATGCAACAAATCGTTCGCACGTAGAACAGCGTTGAAGCAACATTTGTTAATTCACACTGGCATCAGGCCTTACGTTTGCGATATTTGCGGCAAAGCATTCACGCAGAAACCTGGATTGATCAGTCATAGAAAATCTCATCCTGGATCGCATCCTCCGCTTCCAAGAGTGTTGATCGACCATATATTAAACGATGTGATGAATAATTGAGACTGTTAATTGTATAAACAATTGAAGTGGATCGTTTAAGGACGAAGGCTGGATTGAGAACTGTTTTACAGCGAACAGTCTCGTGCAATTAACGCTTTATGGTTTATATTATTATTAGAGATTATATTTTTGCGATCTTTCACGTTGAATTGGATTTGACATTTTATTTTATTGGATATTTTTCATTTCTAAGAGAGAAGTAGCAGAAAGTGTGTTTTTCGTTTCTTTCCGATCATAGAGTCAGTATTTATCTAAAGAGAAAATGGTACAGGTATTTATATAATGGCGTAAAATATATAAAGATTTTTCTATTAAAGTTTAAAGTAAAATTTTTCTATTAAAAGAATAAAAATTAACATTGCTAAAAATTTTCTCAAACTAAAGATTTCATCTCTTGTACCATTTTATCCTCATTCTGTTTTATTACGATTCAATTTAATAGAAGCACAGTAGAACATTCCTTATGGAAACACACGTTACCTCTCAACTATATTATCACGTTGACTGCCACGACACCCGTATTCGGGTGTCAGCAAAGTTTCTGATCAGGCCACGAAACCCATATTTGGGTGTCGCTTATTTGACTACTACTTGCGAAGGATCGTCGTAGGTATTTGAAAAGATATTCCATAATAATAAAACTGTTGAATTGTTATAAAAGTAATACGAAAATGGTTTATTAAAAAAATTATTTAGCATTTAAAACTTTAAAGCATTCTATACATAGCTGAGGTTGGTCGGAACAATTTGGTCAATAAGTTGTTGTTTTCTTCAACTTCTTTCATGCTCTTGTTCGGCCCATTCGACGTCTTTTACTTAAGCGCGTCTAATGCTTCTTCTGCAATCATAAGCCTCGTAAAAACTTTCTTTTTCACTGTTATCTAACTTACTAAGAAATAAGTTTTCAATTTTTCTTTTCGACATTGTATCGAATTAGGGCAGAGATTTTAAGTTATACCGTTCGTTGCTCGGCCAAGATTCAAACTGATTTTGTAGAAAGTGGAGAAATGAGAAACAAATGCGAAGGAATGGAAACAAAAGAAACGAGAGGTAAGACCACCAGATGAGCGACTCGCATTATGAAAATATCGATGGGAGCACCGAGCAGAGAACGCTTGGTACTGCAGCGCGCGTGGCCTGACGGAGATTTTTTTGAAAACAGGCGTGGCAGTCAACGTGTTATTCAAAAATTGATCGGTTTGATCGAACACTTTTGTCCCCCAATTAGTTCATACAGCGGAAATTCTACTGTATTTCAACAGCAGTACATGTTACTTTTTATAAAAGTATGAAAATAAATTAAATTTATTTTAAATGCGAGGCAAACCAGTGGACCGTATAGAGTCGAAGAACAATGTCAAAAGTTAAGCTATTACGCGTATACGATAGCCTATCGCCTATGTTATTTTGACAATTTGCTAGCGTTATTATGACACGCTATGGAGATTTAAAATTTCCAGAAAGAGAATCTCTATGAAATCAACTGTTTTTGTATGCAGCGCATACAATTCATCTTCTCTTGCGTTTGTAGTACGCACTGCGTTGCATCCTCATTTTTGAAAGTTATATGTTTGGAATATTGGAATTATTTCCACTCTTATTTAACATATCGAGACATTTAAAAACGCATTTCCAAACGATTGTTTAAATTTTTGTTTAAATTCTAATCATCCGCTTTAAATTATTTGTAAAAAAATACTATTTTATATTAAAATTGTTATTAGGCAATTTCGTTCATTTGTAACACTCCGAATATATATATATATATATATATATTCCGGTATATATATATATATATACACCTTGCATATCTATAAAATACATCATACTGCAAGATATTTTCTTTTATATATATATAATATATCCGACATTGAATCGAGTCTGTCATAGTGTTATATTCAACAATGATATTCATTAATCTTCATTACAGTTCCATTACAGCGAAATGTTTATTAACCGACCAATGAAGTTCTTCTATTTTCGCTTGACTAATTTCCTATAATTACGATAATTACACAGCAATTGGGCAATTTGTCTGCAATTGTAAGTCTGGCATGTTTCTTCTTCCTTCATCTGTGAGAACTTTATTTTAGATTCATGTGGACAAGTATAATTTCCAGTTATTTAACCACAATGACAAAAATTCTCACATATTCTCATGTGTTGAAGTTTCGCTTGTAATAATGTAAAAAGCAGGCGAATATTTCCGAGTTGTCGACAAAATAATTCGTTTGTCAAGTACCTAACTGACTGTTCTGTAATTTTCAGGATTCTGAATGGGGATGGACGTTTTATATACGGCAAGGAATCGATTCCGATGCAAGCGTGGCAAGTAGTTGACGTTGAGGGTTGCCTGTACTATGCCTTCCTTCCAGCAAATCCATCAAAACTCTCAGAATGTGAAAAAACAGTCGCAAGACCGACAGACGATACCTTAAAGAACAATGATGACGCGGAAGAAATTTTTATGATTCCAGCTGATGACGAGGCAAGCGATAATCTATCCCCTATTAAAATAAAAAAGGAAGATATGGATGATGTTTCATCGACGAACGAAGATCACTATGACGACACCAATGTTTATGCTTGCGAAGAGTGTAACATCTGTTTTCCGGTGATGCAGATGCTAAAACGACACAGAAACGCTGTTCACGAACAAGCCCAGCGCTACAAGTGCAAAGTCTGTTTCAAAATATGTCGCAGTCTGGTCGCCTTCAAGATGCATGTCGCCTTAGAGCACAAAACTGAGGAGGAAGAAGCGAAGGATGTCGAAAGTCTGACGTATGCCTGCAACTTCTGCAACTACGAAAGCACAAACAAATCTACTCTTCATTCTCACATTAGTAGAAAACACTCGGCCAAACGTATAGGTAGAAGACGAAATAGCTATAGGTACTCCACAGAACCTGAAGAGTACTCTTGCGACGTATGCGAATTTAAATGCCAGAATAGACGTAGATTAAAGGAGCATTTAGAACGTAAGCACGCGTCAGAATATAAATACGATTGCGAATATTGTGGAAAAAAGTTCAAGGTCAAAGGTGACATGAGGTTACACGTGCGTTTTAAACACAAAGAAGGACCCATAGTTTGCGACGTGTGTGGGAAAACGTGCTCGAATAGTAATTCTCTATATGTGCACCAGAAGTGGGCACATTTCAAACCAAAGTATGAGTGTGAAATTTGCAAAAGACGTATGGTCACTCAGGAGAATCTCGATCAACACATTTTGCTGCAACATGAGAGACGGGAGAGTTTCGTGTGTGAAGAATGTGGAAAATCGTTCACAGAGAATCATCGATTAAAACAACACATGATGACGCATACTGGGGACAGACCTTACGATTGCCACGTATGTGGTAAAGCTTTTGCGCGTCGTACAGCTTACAGGCAACACTTGCTTATTCATACGGGCAAACGACCATATATCTGTGATATTTGCGGTAAAACGTTCACGCAGAAGCCTGGCCTGATTTGTCACCGAAAATCACATCCTGGAGTGCATCCTCCATTACCAGTGGTGCATATAGAACATATCCTTAGCGACTTTATGAAGAAAGAATGATTTTATCGTGAGAATAGACGCTGTATCGTGTACATTTAATGATGAACTGATATTATAGAACATGGAAGTTGATTTTCTTAATACAGCTATTTTTAAATTCACTACATACTTCATATTTCTTTGGAATAATCTAATTCGTTTCTCGTTCAAAGTCTAACATTGCTCTCAGTGACTGAGTAATTTCTAAAGCTACAATTTGTATTTCCATGAATTGCAGATATCAAGCTCCCTTACTTAATGGTTTACCAATTAATAATATTAGTGAGTGATTTATGATTTCTAATTTCAACTTCGTGTTAGAGTTTTTCCCATTTTCCTAATATTCCTAACATTCAAATCCGATTGAAATGGAAACTCGGAATTCAATTGAAATGGAGATCAGATTGAGGCATTAAAAATTCGACGGTTGTGGCAGAGTCAAGTGGACTGGAGAAATGACTTTCTTGCAGAAGGATGTGAAGCAGTATGAATACCTGTTGTCAGAAATAAACTTTCCTTATGATCATCCTTCTGGAAGAATGATATACATATCTGGATTAAAAAAAAGATTCTCGTGTTCATCACACTAGAAAATTTTATATTAGTTAATTTAATTAAGCTCAATTTGTTGAATGAATTGTAAAATTAGTATAAAACGAAAATCGATCTTCCTCAATTCGTTATTAACACGCTGTGTCATTAATTGTATTACATTTTTATTAATCGAGATGGAAAATTACGAAGGGGAAATCTTAAATTCTTAATATCCGGTTAATTTTTCACTTAATTTCACGTAACCTCAATTATCTAATTTTTATGATTATGATGTTATTATATTCCGAACGTGAACGTCGATGTTTGTATTTTAATATTTTCAAACATTTATTTTCCCATGCTTTCGTTCATTTTCGTGTACATACTCCATCCGTAAAAAAAATGTATAATTTTGTACGATTCGTTTCTATCAGATTATGTGAGTATCGTAGAAACGCATCATTTGGAGAAATAAATAGGAAGATCCATTGTGAAATATACTGTATACAAGATGAGATAAGAATTTATCTTAAGCACAATCTCGTGAAAGATATATATTTTTCTTGACTATCCAAAATTCTCCATAATTGTTTATTATTACCTAAAATAAAATGACATAATTTGCAATGCGATCAAATACTTATTTTTGTAATATAATTATTACGATATATATCGATAACTAATTTTTATTTTGTTTGATTTACTTAAATAGAAAATAGATTGTATTTTTTTTTCTTTAAATGAAATTATCTTTTACGCAGTGAACAGTGCGCGATTTCTATTGTATGCAAATGTAAATGAACGTTGATTTACGTTGTTGAAGTTTTGGAAAATGTGAAACGATTGACATGCCATTTTACCTCAGGTGAAATGAATTAAATTGCAGATAAGTATTGTATAAAATGTATTACAAATGTTAAACAATTTAACGTTGATTTAATTAAAGTTTATAAAATAGTTATAGGTAACTATATAAATAAGTTTCAAGGTACACGATGCTTTGACCAATGAGCTAATTTTAAATTTAATCGTACTTACGATTTTATGTTTCAGGAAATTCAGTACAACTATTTCGGGAAGCGGCAAGTTCATCTCTAACAATTAATCAATAATTGTGCATCCTTGAAGTGCCATAAAGAGAAACGATTGCCTCTATTATGGATTTTTGCCACTTGATTACACCATCAATAATATAGTTAAAAATACATTGCATAATATCTTTGAAACATCTGTTCAACATGCGTTCAAACTATAATTTTCTTGAAATTTTTCTAGCATCCTTCGTTCTATTGATACAAAAATTGAATATCTCACAATGAATATAACGTTCAATAATGAATTCAATTATTTTATATCAATGAAAATTTATTAGACATCTTCCCATTTGTTGGTTGAATCGCAATTTATATTCTTCGTGTTTAATGTTTTATAAATCCTAAATGACGTTTCAAGAATTACAATGAAATTGGAAAGTGTAATTATATCTCACGAATTATTGTCAGCCATTTATAATCAACTATTTGTACCATTTTCCTGCCACATCGAATAAAAACATGAATCATCGTTATTGTTGTCCCCAAACAATAGAATAAATACTACTGCTAATTTTACTATTTTCACATCAAACTCGTCGTGACTATTAACTTCGACTGTAAGTAATCATCGTCAGTAAGTACCATCCTTGTAGAACTCTAATAAACTTTAGCCATTTTCCTGTTTTAGGGACGGACTATCCCAATCAAATTCCATCTACGTTTCAAAATTACCTACACCTGCCGGAGGAACCGAACAAGAAACAAACTCATCTCAAGAGGACGACTATAAAATCTTACCAGCCTGTGATATCTGTCAAAAGCAATTTAAAAAGAAGTACTTATTAAAAAGGCACAAACTTACTCACGAAAATCGAAAGAAGAAGGACGTATCCTCAAAAGACGATTCTTTCATGGAACTAGTATCTCAAAAACAGGAAGCTTTATCATGCACAATTTGCGACTTCCGCTGCAACAAAAGATCCACAATGATTGCTCACTTGGTACAGAATCACGAAGATTCAGGCGAGAATAGATCAACTAGTAACAGGAAATTCGCCTGCATTATTTGTGGTCTTATCTGTTCTCGAAAGGAAACTTTGAGATCTCACTTTGTACGAAAACACACACAGCTTTATGAGTTCTCCTGTGAGCAATGCGGCAAGGAGTTCAAGATCAAAGGTGATTTGACGACTCACATGAGACTGAATCACAAAGAACCTCCTGTGATATGCGACGTTTGTGGCAAAACTTGTAAAAATAGTCACAGTCTGTATACTCATCAGAAACACGCTCACTATAAAGCGAAATACGAGTGCCCGGTGTGTCACAAGAGATTGGTAACCAAAGAGAACCTAGATCAGCACGTGTTGACTCAGCACGAAAAGAAAGAGAAGTCTGTCTGCGAAGAATGTGGGAAAACATTCTTTGAAAATCACGATTTCAGGAAACACATGAGGATACACACTGGAGATAAACCGTATAGCTGTTCTGTTTGTGCCAGAGCGTTTACTACTCATAGCAGTTTGAGTCAACATTTACTGTTACACACAGGAGAAAGGATTTATGTCTGCGACGTGTGTGGAAAATCGTTTGCTCAGAAGGCTGGTCTTATATGTCATAGGAAGATTCATTCTGGGTCATTGCCTCCTCTTCCTGTCATGCATATCGATCACATCCTGAAAGACTTCATGAAGAAATGAAGAAAACTGTGTGTTAGATTTAACGAAGATTTTATGGGCTTCTTTATTTCACCGGGAATTACGTCGAAGATTCACATCTTGAAGAAGTTGGTGAAGAAGCGAAGAAATCTGTTATCCGAAAGCTGTGTTTTAGATTTAACCAAGACTTTATAGTTTTCCTTTTCTTCTTCTTTTATCGAGAATTGCACTTATTTCAAAGAAATGTTTCGAAGACTGATTTTGTTTTGTCAGCGAATAAGATTTAATAGATTTACCACTGTTCAACGGTTTGATAATTTCTTACGAATGTTCTTTACTGAAAGTTGTTTATCGAAGTTTCTCGAAAATTGTATGCATCGCCCGATTTTTAACGTAGATTATATTGAAAAGAAAAAATGCCTAGCTTTAATTTTTAAGGCGATCTCGACTTTTTATGGAATTGAATCGTATTCCTAATAGAGGATCTTATTACTAGATTGCGGAGTTTTACGCAAATTTATATTTTTACGCACACTTAATTTATATTTCGACGAACTAGAAGAAAAATAGAACTTAAACAGAATTTTGTTCTACCTATTAAATATTACAACAAATACTCTATCTCGGATATTTTACATATTATTATTGTACATACTTTTTTTCTATAAAATTACCCATAAGTGCATAAAAATCCACTATAATTACTATATAAAACGCTTAAAATTTTTATTGTATTTTCTTACGTGTTCTGCAACGTTCTCCGCGTACCCGAAATAAAGTAAATATAATTTCCCCACTGACGACACGTATCGATTGTCGATTAATCCTCTCATGCTCTGCTTTATTCTAATCTCACTCTCTAACATACTTCACGACTAATCTCCGAGTAGTACCTAAGCCAAACTGCAAAAACCTCTTTTTTTAAGTTTTATTATCTCTTTTACAAGCGATATAACCCAAATCTTTTATCAGCGTTTTAAGAGTAACAAACGCGTGACGAACCTTTTAATCCGCGGGAAATTTGGCACACACTGCCATAAACAATAAGAATGAACGAACAAAACGCTTTTCAAAAGCTAAAGCTTGCAGTCCAACAAGCGACCGAGGTAGCCCGTTAATAACGCCACTGATCGATGATGTTTCAGGTACGAGCTTGACCACCTCAACTCGCGCGGTATCTTTATCTACGACAAGGAATCGGTCGTGATGAAAAAATGGCAGATCCTGGAGTTTGACGGGAAGCCGTACTACGCGTTTGTACCTGAAGACGACACGCCATTGGCTGACGAGGATATTCCCGAACAGATGGATGAGATAGGACACGAGGATGGAAAACAGGATCTTGTCAAAGTCGAATGTCTTTACAACGAAGATGAACTACAGTACGATTCGACGGACGAAAAATTATACGAGGATGAAGATCTTTTAAACAGAAGTGCAGAGCAGAAGGAAGAAGAAGACGTGAAACCGATAATCCTAAACGGCACGATTGACGAAGAGAACGATAAAACGATTGGAGATATTTATCAGGTGAAAGTTCAGGGTAGTATGGTCACTATAGAGAAGCTAACATCCGGCGACATTGAAGAGGCGAAGGAAGTGGTGGAGTATCAAGAAGTGGAACATGAGGAGCAAGAGGTGCAAGACGTGTATAACGATCAAGAGCAGTTGGAACAGATAGATCAAGTAGATCCGGATGATCCGGATCAGATAGAACAGGTGGAATACTTGGAGGAAGAGACCTTGGAGTTGCCGAATAATCATGTGACACCAACGAAGACGCGTAGGAAAATTTCCAGAAGTCCGGCCAGCGCACTGAAATGCAAACTCTGCTCGGAGATGTTCAGCTCGGCCATTTCGTTCAGGAAACATGTGGCATGGACGCACAAGAAGAAGGTGTGCATACAGGAAGATGGCGCGTATATCTGCGCGGTTTGCGATTACAGGACGCTTAAGAAGAGTCTTTTTGCGGCACACTTGGAAAGGAAGCATGAAACTTGGTCCAGGAAACGACCCAATAACATGTTATTCCCTTGTGCTGCCTGTGGCTTCGTGTGCAGATCGAAGCACTCGTTGCAATCGCACTTTATTAGAAAACACACCGATCGGTACGAGCATCAGTGCAAGTTTTGCCCAAAGAAGTTCAAAGTGAAAGGCGACTTGACCAACCACATACGGTTTCATCATAAAGAAAAACCGATTAACTGTCCCGTGTGTGGAAAACTATGTCAGAATACTGGCTCTCTTTACGTACACCAGAAATGGGCACATTTTAAACCTAAGTACGAGTGTCATATATGCAAACGACGCATGGTCACACAGGAAAATCTCGACCAACATCTGCTAACGCAGCACGAGAAAAGGGAGAAGATAGTATGCGCCGAATGCGGAAAAACGTTTACTAAAAAAGATTCTTTTAAAAGGCACATGGCAGTGCACACAGGCTGTAAGCCACATTCCTGTCTAATCTGCAACAAACCATTCGCGAGGAGGTCTCAGCTGCGTCAACATTTGCTCATCCACACTGGGAAGAGGCCTTTCGTCTGCGACATTTGCGGGAAAGCATTCACGCAGAAGCCTGGTCTGATCTGTCATAGGAAAACTCATCCTGGACCTCATCCTCCTTTACCTGTGATGCCAATTGCGGATATCGTGAAAGAGTTCACCGAAGGTTACGTACAGGAGATAAGCGCACGTGAAAACGAGGAGAGGATCGAGGAGGAAGCGTAGAATTGTTCCAAATTTGTTGATCTTTCGATTTAAGCAAGCGTTTCCTTTGATACTTAATCAACAAACGTTTCGATCGCTAGGAAGATGGTGCGATTTTGTTGAATTTCGCATATCGAGACAAATATTGCATAAGAGAATTTTGGTTTTAAATTATGAAATATTAGACGAATAAGCTTCGATCGTAAAGGGTCGTGGAATGTACGACGAAGTTTTCGTTTCTGCTCGTCGTTGAAGGATAAATTGCAAGTACGTTAATCAGTTGCACATTTTCTAGCGAATATTCGTTGTATTATCGATAAACTAGCGCTAGTGATTCTGTAGTAATACTCGTGTTCCTACGAATAGTATCGCGTTTCTTTGGAATCTAAGAAAATATTAGTATATTTCAAATATTAAAATAATCTTAATGCAGGATATTAGTGATTCTTGATTTCCTTGTAATTCTTTCATATCCACACCACAATTTAAAATTATGATTTTTTGAAAGAGTAATTATTACGATAAGCATTATCTATAACTACTTTTCTTATTCGTAGATTATAAAATTTGTAAATTTTCGAATATGATTATCGATAACTAACCCTGTATCATAATCGTTATTTCAGCGATTTGTCGAACACTTTCATTCCCATATATTATTAACCTTTCGTTACGCCCTATCCTGTTCTTTATTAACATCGTGGTACTTTTGGGTACATTTTCTCCATCCCGAAATTTTTTTCATGTCCTTGATTTTTAAAAATTCAAAGTTGACGAATAGTCGAAACGGACAGATTTTTTAATACAATATATAATTTTTTATACAAATTTTATATAATAGCAATTTGAACACTGTCGGGACATTCGAACGAAAGTGAAATTTCGTTTGTATCTAAAAGGACTAAAAGGAAGGTTAATATTATTAATGAAAAAATCAGTACAGAGTTATTTGTATAAGTTGTATAAAATTGTAATCATTGTTTGCGATCAACTGTATACTTCAACAACGAGTAAGAGCAATATTTTCTCACCCTGATTGTTCGACCCGATTGGTCGAAACAACTACAAGGTGCGAATGATAGAATGCCAGAATACTTTGTACACCATCGAGGTTGAAAGATTAAAGACACTAGATTGATTAATAATTATTTTTAGACGTATCGCGTGTAACTATAAGTATAGAGATGTAAGATGTATAATATAATAACAGTCTTGTAAATTGAACGTGAGCAAATATGAAACGAGAAACGAAAGAGTATAAGATTCCTTTCTAAGTTTTCCTTTCAGTTTATTAAAAAGTCTTAATCGGCTTCTAATCATCAAGATAATACTATATCTTAACTTAATTTTTAGTTGAACAAATATTTAATTGGTTCAATTGTTTGAGAAAAATTATAACTCGTATTATTATTATTAGCATAAACATGCAATAACGAAATAAACGTTTCCTGAGCTGGATGTAAGAGAAATCGCATACTAATTATGTAACATCCTTTAAAATATTAAATTTCCAATTAGCGAGCAGATAAAGTGGTGTTGCTTCATCATTAACGATATCGAATAAAATTAAAAACTGACTACGCAAGAAGCGCTAGTTTCCTTTTGTTAATTATAATATGCTATGATTGCCCTGAATTATAGGTGATATTAGTGTTATTTCAATACAGTGTGATAAATCGGTAAAATAAAAAAAGAAACTCGATCATGTTCTATCTCGTTAAAAGCTTTTTTCTTACGCATTGTACTAAGAACGAAGATATTTCACAATTCCTCGATGAACATCCTCGTGTTGTTTTAATGTATATCGTGAACCTTCGGTCGTCATTCACGCGAAATCGTTGATGCGTTCGCGTTGTGATATGTCTTAATGACACTAATTCTATTCGCGAGAGCTAGTCCTCCTAAGAATAACTGTAATATAACGTAACATGGTAATATGCTCCGTTTCACTCTATATGTAAACGCTCTATATGCAATTGTCCAAGGGACAAGCGTAAAATCCGTGAGAGAAAGGAAGCTCGCGCGGTAGAAAGCACGCCTACGACGGCTATTTTTCTAAAAATCAATAGCTTAGTCTAATACTTAAGGATACTTATGCGCTGTGTATAGCTTTGAGTTTGAAATAAATATTTTTACTGAACCTGATCTCTTCGACTATCCCCGTAATAACGTTAGACGAGAAAAAAGAAATAAGCTTGGATGAGCTTGGACGAAGAAAAAACTGTTATATCGTTTGACGTCCTTGTATCTAACAATTAACGATATTACGTAAAGTTTATAATATTGCGTTTTATACGTAAAATTTGTCAAAGCAGAGAAGAGAGTAAAAATATGGTATTCAAGTATACAAGATAAGTATATCTGATGTATTAAACGATCGCGTTGAAACGGTGAAATAATTTATATTATTTTTATACGTTTCCAGGCTACGACTGTTCTGGATCGCATTAGAAGAGCGAGAAGGTATGACGAATACAGATACTAGAATTATCTTCTGAGATTTTTATTTTTATAAAGAATATTCACAGAAAATTACGTTTAGGTTTCAGCGATTACTAAATCAATAAAATATGGTTGCTAAATATATAACACGTTTGAAAATAATGTTTCAGTGAATACAATATATTCTAAAAATAAATAAGTTTCCAGAATGTATACGTATTTCTTAATTTATTCGGAAGAAAACATAATTTCAGAATTTTTAATGATAAGTTTCTAACCATACGATATCCTACGGTTTCCTAGACCAAAGATAACATGATCTGCTTAATTTTCTGTTTTAGAATCTTGGATCCTTTGAGCGAAGAATTCAAGACCGACTCGCAGGCTCACTTACCGTTAGAGCTCCCCGAGGTATACGAGAATTGGATCGACAAGGAAAACTTCGAGATCATGTCCGCTAGCCAAGAGGAAACCGCAGTATCTCTTCAAAACAATCCCGGCCAACGATCCAAAAAGAAAACCTTGACTCGTTTAGAATGCGACCACTGTCGACGGAAGTTCTTAAAGAAGAGTAACTTGGCGGAGCATTTGAAGAAACACAGACACAAGTGTTCAGACTGTCCGAAGACTTTCAGACTTCGTCGATACCTAGCTTCTCATATAGAGAAGATCCATCGACGTCAAGTTTATGATTGCAGTGTTTGCGAATACAAAAGCAATAACAAGGGAACACTGAAGAATCACTACATTCGTCTGCACACGACTAATTACAATTTCGCTTGCGACACTTGTGGCAAACAATTCAAGATAAAGAAAGCATTGAACCATCACGTGAAACAGAATCATAGCGACGCGCCACCGATAGTGTGCGACGTTTGTGGCCACTTCAGTAAGAATCTTCATGCTCTCAAGGCTCATATGAAATACAGACACTATAAGCCTGAGTTTATCTGCAGAATCTGCAGAAGAGGGATGACGACTCAAGAGAATTTGGAGCAACACTTAACCTGGCACGAGACCAGGGAAAAGGTGCTGTGCCCCACGTGTGGAAAGAGATTTCGAGGTCGGGATTTGGACTCTCATATGCGAGTGCATACAGGAGTCAAGCCTTTTCCTTGTCCTGTTTGTGGAAAGACATTCAGAAGGCAGACTGCCCAAGAGCAGCATGTTCTCATTCATACGGGAAAAAGACCGTATGTTTGCGATATCTGTGGACAAGCGTTTGCTCAGAAACCTGGGCTGATTTGTCATAGAAAGCGCCATCCTGGACCTCTGCCTCCATTACCTGTCGTATCCATCAAGAATATCGTCACGGAGTTCACTAAGGAATACACTATGAAGAATACGATTATTAAAATTGAATAAATGGGTAATTCGAATGAGCGAGGTTGTAAGAGGTTTGGGATTGATGTAAAGAAAAGCTGTGAATAACTACGTTAAATCATTCAGGGTCAAACGATGAAATAATACGCAAAAAATGCGTAGATCAGCATCGTTGGAATAGTAGCAAGTCGAAAGCACGCAATAAATTTCTATGATTTAAAGAAATATATTATAGTTTATCATAGTATTACAAATTTTCAATTTCTTTAAATTTCAGAAAATTATAGATCTAGGGTCCAAGTGCAATATTGTAATCCTTCCTCGCAAACAGTATTCTTACAAGAGCAAAATTTTACAAAGCAAGTTTAACAAAATGTCGTGAATGGATTGAATTTTATTGGTCCTTAATGAATTAATAGGATAGCGGATGGATTATTGAAGAGTGTTTCGATACGTCTGAAAAATTTATTTTTATTTCAAAGAAATATATGTAATTTGAATATTGAACCAGCGTACTTCACTCTTTTCATATGTTTCATGTCGCTGATTGTTGGATGTTATCGAATAAGCGAGGAATTTTATTCGTTTTGTTTTACTTGTGTACAGAGCTTCAGTTTACCTATTAATTCGTGGTTTCTACGAATTTTTCACTATAAAACAGTGCATTTGCAATTTTACAAATTAAGCGTAACGTACAATTTTACGGCATTTTTTTATAAGAAACCTTAATATTACTTTTTAAGCTACCACGTTTGAATTGACATTTTTGTACTAAGAACGAGTATTTGGGTTTTTATAAATATTTTTAAGATTTTTAAACAATACAGTTGTTTCTATCGTTTCTTTATCGATGAAGCATGAATTTTTATATTTTAAAAATGTTTTCTACGAATGTTGTTTGTATTTCTTACTGTATTCCAAACTTTTTAATAAAACTGTGGTTAAATAAAACTTGTAAATTATAAATATCATAGTATACTTCCTATAATATTATTTCATATTGAGAAAAATGTTAAGGAAAAAGTAAGTATGAAAAATTTCCATTATAACAAATAAATATCTTTATCTTCGCACAACATATGATAGAAAGAAAACTGACGAATTTTCATCAAAAATATTTCGAAATTACTTTGCATTGAAATTCATATCGTGAGAAATCGAACGGTGTGATGAAAATTACACATTAATTACGATTGAATTACCTACAAAATACCTATCTTAGTATACACAAAATATTCCATTGCTTCATACAAAGATCTCTGCTGCTACGCAAAAATATTTCTAATCGAAACTTCGTGAAACGTTCATCTGCTAAAGATGTAAGATTTCAAGTAAGTAAGCTCTCCATACAGCAGCATTGTCAAAACCACTCTGTAGATACCAAAACCTAACAACTTTACTTCAATCTGTTTTAGTTCTCCTGCACTGGACCCTCTTAATGGTAGCGACACGAATCCTCTGGAAGAACCTTGTTTCATCAAAATAGAAAACTCGTACTCTTTGGCAAAAACGGAACAAAGGCGACAAAGGGAAAGAATCAGAAGAATGAACTTAAAAATTCGCACTGTAACATCCGTAGGTTGTACAACGAAAAAGTTGAAAATCGAACCAAGTCGAACCAACAAAATTGAAACAAGAATCTCGAAAAAGCAAACTGAACCTCCACTGGAGTGTGACTTCTGCGGCAAACAGTTCAACCGGAAGTCGTTTCTAGCGTCGCACATGAAGCAGCACAGACATCGCTGTAAAACTTGCAACCAAACATTCGGGCTAAGAAAAGACTTGAAACAGCACTCGGAGCAAGTTCATGGTCCTGTACTATATCCGTGCAGTATCTGTGAATATAAAAGCAACAACAGGTGGACGTTGAAGGATCATTTCATTCGAAAGCACACCAGCAGGTTCGACTATTCGTGTGCAGTCTGTGGAAAACAATTCAAGATCAAGAACGACATGGTGCAGCACGCGAAGCAAATGCATAGCAACGCATCTCCAATTATTTGCACAGTTTGCGGTCACGCTTGCAAGAGCGTGCCTTCCTTGAAGTCTCACATGAAATACAAGCACTACAAGACTGCGTACCAGTGTAATTTGTGCAAACGTTGTATGACGACGCAGAAGAACCTGGAGCAACATCTGTTGTGGCACAAGAGGAAGGAGAAAGTGGTTTGCCAGACTTGTGGCAAGACTTTTGGTCAAAAGAGAGATCTGGACCTTCATTTGAGGATCCACGAAGGTATCAGGCCGTTCTCTTGCCCGGTTTGTGGCAAGAAGTTCCCGAGAAGAACTGCTCAGGAGCAACATATTCTGATACACACGGGTCAAAGACCGTATACTTGTGATATTTGTGGACAGAAGTTTGCGCAAAAACCGGGACTGATCTGTCACAGGAAGCGACATCCTGGACCTCTGCCACAGCTCCCTGTGATCTCGGTTAGAAAGATCATCGCGGATTTTACTCAGGGACTGAACGATGCCGCGATGGAGAAGAAGGAGAATTAGGTGAAGTGAGTGGAGTAACTGGGACGTTCGTGTGTTTTTGAACTTTGTGAATCTGTTCTTGTGGTTTTGAAGTTTGTGTTGTCTGGTGCTTCTAAGCGTAAATAGTGTTATTTTTCTGTTATTTCTAGGTATAATGTAACTTGTTTTGATATTGATTATCATTATGCCTAGACTGTGAATGTCTATGAAATTTGTGAATGTAATGAAAAATTTACAAAGAAATTTATTCCGTGTGTTATTATATTATGATGATTATTTTACTTTAAATATTTTACATATAAAAATATATATGCAAAAGCATGTCGTGTATGTATTGCATACATTTTGTAGATTTTTACATTCTTAAATTTCCCAAAAATGCAGCAACATCCGCAATCTAATAGTAGTGGTACTTATAACGACTGAATAGTGTAATTTGATTCTCGTTATGTTTGTATCCTTATATTTATTAAAATTCAACGAAGATAAGGAAAAGAAATATGCTTTTTCTTTTTCTTTCGAATATTAAATCTATTGACAAGTAGCAAAATATTTTATTTGCTTCTGTATTTTAATTTTATTATAAAGATATAGTTTACATTTAGAAGCTACAGACAATATAAGTTTCTGAAGCATTAGTGTTAGATAGAAAGACAATTGTATAAGGGTGAAACGATCAATTAAAGTTTATATTGCGTCGAATAAGAAGTTATAGAGAAATTTTCACGAGACATTGTTTCAGACTAGATTTAATTATTCGTTGTTTATTTTGTTAATATTCATAGCACAATTTGTGTTAGATAATTTGACATTTAAAGTACTTCGTTCACAATGCAGGCTTCAGTCTGTTTGTGCTCTACGTTGCATACGAGCAACATTGTATTCTCAAATGTTATTAAGTGAGTAAACAATAGGTGTATTTGTTTATAGTAAATTTGAATACATTATAACTATGTCTTCCTTACAAGAAAAAAACCAGAGCAAATTTATTTGTATTATCGGTAACTACGAAAAAGTTCTTTTTCTACGATTTAAACAATATTTGGTCACGAATGGATTGATTATAATTACATATTAAAACCATACTGTTTCTCAGAGCATCTCGAGTATTTATCACCTATAACTTAAAAATCAAACTCAAAAATTAAGACGTAAAAGATTTTAGTAATTTTGAGACGAAAACGTTCCACAAAGAATCAACATTAAAAAAACATTATCTTCAACGAAAAAAATGAATAATTCTCCGAGACTTGAATATTAAATGAATATTAATCACATGTATTTATACGTTAGAAAACTTTTGTAACAGAAAGTGTATGAAGCTTTATGTACATTTAATAATTGGTTATAAAACATTTAAAAACGATACGCATACATATCGTCTATTATTTCTTCTAATAAATTCCTACTTCAACTTACTAAAATTTGATTTTCTTAAAATAATATTCACATTTCATTTCTACAAAAAGAACAATTTTTCATATGTATAACGTGTACGAGATTCTCATAACATTTCATTGCACACCATCGAATATCGGTAGGTATATAGTAAAAATTAACGAAGGACAACAAAATCCATCGCAGAAGAACATTCATTCTAAACAAATAAGTATCATAATAATTCCACGTAGTTGCACATTTATTCCTTCATTATCTAAATTACTTCGTGCACTTCATCGTTGTTTCTGTTTCAGATCGCGAAGAGCAATTTCTCGAGCAATTCACGAATGCATCAAATGTGGAGCCTGCTTCTGTCACATGAGGAAACTGGTAGAACACCTGAAGAATCTCCATGGTATCGACAGAGCCTTCAGTTGCGACGAGTGTGGCAAAACTTTCAGAAGTCCGATGAACATAGCTCGTCACAAATTAATTCACACTGGTTTCAAAAGATTCGCTTGCGACATATGCGACTATAGATCAAACCAAAAGTCAAACCTCGAGAGTCATCGTCGAAGACACACCAAAGACTATTCCTTTAAATGTGAACAATGTGAAAAAGGCTTCTTCCTGAGAACAGAATACTTAGAACATATAAATGTTCATACTAGGAAGCAATTGTACAAATGTGATCACTGTAGCAAGTCATACCCTTACAAGAAGAACCTGACAAATCACTTAAGAACGCATCATGCGAGTGTCTCGCAGTTAGAATTAAGAAATGACGTGACAAAGAAGCACGTGTGCACAATTTGCCTGGAGGGTTTCACGCGAAAATTGTTCTTGGAAAGGCACTTGAAGCAACGACACGGTTTGTACGAGAAAATGAAGCATTTATGCGATCTGTGCGGGGCAGTGTTGTCTTCCAAGAGGAGGTTGATGGTGCATAGGCGGGGCCACGTTAACGAGAAGATCGTAAAATGCGATTTATGCGACAAGCAGTTCTCTAGCAAAGAAAACCTCGCTGTTCATCGGCGAGTGCACACTGGGGAGAAACCGTACGGTTGCTCGCAGTGCGGAAGAAGGTTTACACAGAGAACTTCTTTGATATTACATCTTAGGTACCATTCCGGGGAAAGGCCGTATCAATGCGCGGATTGTGGGAAGGGATTCGTTTCTGCGAGTTTCCTGAAGAAACATCGAAAGATTCATGAGAAAACTACGCAGCTCGAAACTTAATTGCGAACGAGATCATCTAATAAAGAGATACGTGTGTGAGTTCGTAATTCTTTTTGTTACCAATGAAATTTGTTCGTTTTTAATAAAAGGATGATGATTGATACGAATAGAATCTTGTATTTTATTGAAAATTGTATGAGATGGTGATGGTGGATTTAGGTACGCGCATTTACAAAAGCATCGGAAGCTTCGTATTTTAATGTATGAATTTCAGTGTTGATTCTGATTATGAAACCATACATGATGCTTTCTGTAAATGTGTAGCTTTGTCAATGAAGGTTCCCTCATTCCAGCCACTGGGGCAACGATCACGACGTGCTTAGCAGCTGCGAAGATTTCAGAATCAAGAACGAGGATATTCTTCTCGACGCTGGGCAAAAGTGAGTTTTGTTAGATATTTTCTATGATCAGGATTAAATAAAGTAGTCTACGTTGTTACGTGTACATATATAAATTTTGCACAATCATTTTGGCTACACGCAAGCAATTCAAATTGAAATAAAGGTTCATACACACAAATTCGAATAAAATCCATTTAAAAGACAAGAATCTTTTCCGATGACTTATTACAAAACTGGTCTCTAAATAATTTCCTTAAACGTAAAGATAAAAGAAATAACAATTGAATGATAATCGATTTTGATAAAATTCCTTGATGGATAAGAGTAAATAAAAATCGAACGATTTTCAATGATCCCACGGAGACAATTTCGATTCTAAACTAAACCTTTCAGGTTCGAGGGGAACGAGAAAGTGTGCGATCTTTGTCAAGAAAAATTCCACTTCGTAACCAGATTAGTAGCTCATCTGAGGATCGTCCACGGTATCCATAGACCCTTCAAATGTATCACGTGTGGGAAGACATATCCGCAGCAGTTTATGCTAAACGCCCATGTGAAAAAATCTCACACTCCTAAAACGATCCCCTGCACTGAATGCAGTTTCATGGGGGTGAATGCCACTGACGTGGAAAGACATACGAAACGACACCATCGAGAAATGAAGTTCACCTGTGAAATCTGTAGCGAGAACTTCGTAGACAAGGATTCCTTGATGACTCACACAACTATGCATAACTTTATGGAGTTTCAACAATGTAACGCTTGTGGTACTACGTTCAACGACGCGTACAGGTATGATAATATTGTCCTATGACTTCATTTTAATATATAATCATTTTAATTGATAGTCACGCGAAGGCAACACTGTGGCGAGAATATATGAAGGCTACACATAGAGGATACGATAAGTTTATGTTGCAAGTCACTCGATGACTAATTAATTATGATTAGTCGAGAAGAGAAAAATATATTTATTTTAATTATAGATGATAAACTGAAAAAGTTTTATATAAAACCAAGAGAATAGCTAATCTCACGGTAATCGATATTTGTAAATTATACAAAAACAGATAGATAGCAAAAATATGCATTTGAAACTATAGTTGATAATGTATCTATTGAATTTTAAAATTACTTTAGAAAAGACAGAAGATGTGACTTATCGTGTTTCTCTCCTGCACCCTTCATACGTAAGTGGGGAGAGTCCTTGTGCCAAATTCTCAACAAATCTGACTCTTCTCAAATTACGAAACGCGTCATATATCTCAATACCTTAAACCATTAAAAGAATTTCACAAAATCCTAATCTTTCAATTAATTAAAGTAGAGAATGTTAGAAAGTCTCAATCTTTCGATTATCATGTAGAAAATTTCACAAAATCCCAATCTCTCAAATTAACGTAGCCTAAAGGAGCACAACCGTTTGTACCACTACGATCCAACAACGTTGATTCAAGAGAAGCTCGAAGGTGATAGTCCGCAGAATACCACGGAGCACAAATGCGACGTCTGTGAGAAGATTTACAAGTACAAATCGGTCTTGAAGCAACACAAAGTGAAAGCTCACGATGATATGCCAAATTACGAAAGACGTCGATATTTATGCGCTCTTTGCGGGAAAGAATTAAAAACTGCAAAAGGTCTCGAAATTCACAATCGATCGCACACCGGCGAAAAGCCTTACACCTGCGAGGTGTGTGGCAAGTGTTTCACCTGTGAAACATTGCTCAGGACTCATAATGTCACGCACACTGGCGAGAGAAAATATTCTTGCGACCAGTGTGGCAAAGCTTTCACGCAGAGATCCACGTTGGTCGTGCATAAACGTTATCATACCGGCGAACGACCGTATGTTTGTCCTCGATGTGGAAAAGGTTTCGTCACCAGGACTGTCCTGAACACTCACATGAAGTCCTGTCGTTGAAGCCGACCAGACGATTGTTCGATATGTGAGGAACATGTTTGAGACAGAATAGGGGCTTCCGGTTTTGTTGGAAAGAATACGGTGCTCAAGGTAAGACTGGGGCTATTTCTACAAGTTTTATAAGGCGAAAGTGTCATCCTAATTATATATATTGCAGAGCAATAAGTATTAGGACTAATGGGTATTGGTACTTAATATCTGCTGATATTTATGATGCATTTGAATGTTTTTCTAGCTATCTTATTTTAAATTATTTACCTCATTTGCGACATTTACATCGTAGAGCAAAGTAAGACTTTCTTTGGCTTTCTTGATGAATGTTATGCGTAGATATCCTATTCGAGAATTTTAGATTTACTTAAGGCTCATTTTTATTCCGTATTTACGATATTAAAAAGATGGTATTTTTTCTAATTTAAATGCAAGCAATTTGAAGTTACAGTTATTCAAGTTTAAATCTTGCAGATATTCCTCAAATAGTTTACGTGAGAAAAGCCATTGTTCAAACGTAAAATCGAAAATGTTTTCGTATATTGTTTTTAAACTCGAAATTATATATAAATGTACAACGATGGTAAAAATCTCGTAGTATACGTGTTACTTGAATTACTACAAGTATTATACGTATTTCCAGACACGGTGTTTGAATATTCAAAATCGATTTTAATAGACCCAGTCTTAAATTGAAATATTTTAATTCCAAGATAATACGAATGAAGGTTGCAGTATTAATTAGGCAGAAAAGAAAAGAAACTACGTTAGATGTTGAAAAGTCATAGTTCACAAGGAATTTTAAAAGAACTCGTAGAAAATAAAAATCAGTGCATGACAATAAATAATAAAAGAATCCAATATGATAGCGTCTAAGCGTACAGGAAACAGACCTGCGATCCCTAAAATATTAAATTCAATTTTGAAACTGTGTCAGACATTCTGTCAATAAGAATAGCCGACATGTATCGTATTCCCGTTGTTTCTTATTTCTACTCATCGAGCAGATTGACACAGCTCGATCGTTTAATACTGGGAGACCCTTGTGCAATTTATGACCCTTGAGGTACTTTTAGAAAACTCTCGTAAAATCAGGCCACCGCTTAAGGATATAATCACCATTCACCTCAAGCGGATTAGCATCGAAATCGATCGCTTTTAAAGAAGACAGCTTTTATCGTAGGTTCTTCTTATCGATGTAATTTACGTATATGTATATGCGTTCTCTTCTTTTATGTAAAAATTATGAAAGCGAATGTTCACGAAACAACGAAAATAACGATACGAATGATATTTGTATTTCTTAAGAAATTTTTACTCTTTCTAAGAGATACTACTCTTAAGAAAATCTTAGAAACTTTTCTTTATAGATACATACACGTGTGTTTTTAATGTGCAGAGTTAGCAAATACTTGGAATCTCTGCGACCATAAAGCCGTCCTTGATACTAGTATTAGGGTGCAACAAGCCGTTTTTAATCTAGTTACACTAGCAAACGTATCGTGCTATATCGTGGATGTAAAGTATATCAATCGAAGGTCATAGGGAAAAATATGAAAGATCCTTTCTTTTTTGTCTTTACAGATCAATTTTCGAATTTAAGAGCACTGCAAAAGGATATATTACACATCACTAGATCTCGTTTTATTTTGTTCTGGTGTTAAATATGTATTTTTGTTATATATCTGAATGTTTGAAAAATATATTTCCTTTCAACCACCGAGCACGATTTAAAAATCAGCTAAAATGAATTTGTCATATTTTTTCCTGCGTCCTCGATTAACATCATGCATGGTACGATTTTACGATGATTATAAGAAAAATATTTTCTTCGTCGATAATACAACTCGTAGAATTCTTCCTTAAAAGAAACACTTGATTTAATCGATCGTAAGTCAATCATATAACAATCGATTTTTATAAATCGAATAACAATAAAAATTCTTCAGCTATTAGATACTCCCTGTTGTTCGATAAGAATGTAATCCAACTAAAAATTGACGACTTACTCATCGATTATTAGTTGTACAAAAAAAGACCATCATGAAATAATGTGATATATTTAACATCGATTTAAACTTGTACTTTTTTATACACGTTTTTTAAATACTTTTTATACATGTGCTGATTACGATCATTCGACATTCACGATGTTGTACAAACAGCGAGACAATTTTTCCTACATCCCGTTTACTGAAAGCTCTGGCATAATGGCGAATACGAATTTTTTATTATTATTGACTGCTTCTAGATATTTCTATAAATTGTTACTGCCAGACTCTTTTACAATGTCATATTTATTATTAAATTAACTCACCCGATAATACTGTCAATGATTTTGTATAGATAATAAAAAAGCGAAAAAAATGATTTCACAACAGTGTAAGTTTATTATTCGATTCTCTGTTTCAGTTATTATTTAATAATTAATAATCCTTCAACATTGAAAGATTCAATAGTGTATCACATATTATTTTACATAATAATAAAACGTAAATTTAATAGTGAAAAGGAAATTCTGTGTACTGTAAAAATATTTAACAAACGACAAATGTCTATCGAAATAAATGCCAAAGATTTAAAAAAAAGAATCAAAAAGGACAAAAAGAATGAATCGCAAAGAGATAGAGGGCATTGTTTTATTTTTTGGCTGTAATAATCAGAGACATGGGTGGGACAGATACCGGTGGACAGGTGGGAAATTAACATTTTAATAAAACACCAAAACTGAGGCTGGATCTTCGATACGAAAATCTACTCCTTGTTCCATCATCTTGTGATCGTAATGGTAGTTTATGTCATTCAATATGGCACGATTTCGGGCATTAACATTACGTGGCTTCACGTGGATCGTACGAAAAACTATTTTTTTTTTTTTTTTTTAAGATGAATAATATTTTAATGCTGTGTTAACTCTTAAATGAAAATATATAATTTTAAAATTGAGATTGATTCTATTGAATAAATGTTTGGGTTCTTACGCGTCTTGCTTTCAGCTTGAAGCTGACAGATGTCCCGCAGGGTATCAAGACTTCTTATTATACCGTCGTACTGTAATCTCGTTAAATGTTTGCAACGCATCAGCATGGAGACCAGCAAATCATCGAGCATCTCACGATTGTTTCTGAGTTGTAACATTACTTCAGCTGTAACGACACGGCCATTAATCGTAATTATTCTTATAACAAACAAATATCATATATAATCGATTAATTAGAAATATTTTTCTGGAATCCTTAATTTCCTAATTCAGATTGAAAAATTACAGTAATAAAATTTAATGAAATTTACTAAGATATTTAACTGAATGGTTTATTTAACACTAAACCTACCGACACTTCGTGTATACCTATTCCTACCGTGTGCGGTCAAAATGACCGATGATTAAAGAAGTAATAGTTTTTATGATTTAACTTAGATAATGGTCAATTTATAACTAAATGTATATAAAATGATGAACTTTCATAAAATTTCGTCCAAATTTACTTTTGTTTAATTTCAATTATAGACCTAAATAGAATTACACTTTTATTTATATAGAGATATATCTTATTCAACTTTGCTGCATTTTTTACAAATTATCTTCTTATCAAATGTACATTTGCCGCATAAATATTTCCCGCATCTTAAACAAATTTTCGTAATTTTGTAACCTTTACTTGAATATAAATTTTTTACTTGACAAGTTTTTTTGTAGTAATGAATCTGAACTTGTTGATAGTTTTATTGCATGACTTTTTTCCCGCGATTCTTTATATAAAAGTAATGTATGCACTAGGTTTATAACAATTTTGTGAATTCACTGGAAATTGGCCCCATACTGTATTTGGTTCGTAAATTTATTGATTCGTAAACGTTGGCTTCTTTCGCTCTTCTTATCAAATTCTATAAACCTCATAATTTCAGCAAAGTCATTCCTGCTCATTGTTTTTGAAAAAAATGCAGGTCTCTAAATTTTATCCTAAAAATATGAGACATCTAAATTTTTTGCCTGATATGCACCGCGGGCATATAGCAGAGCAATAAATGCATCTAGTTTTGTTGCATCTAACTCCATCTTAGTCCCCAATACTATAAATGCTTCTTCTTCCGTACATTTTATTATATGATCCCATATACGGTGACCAATGATAAAATAAAATGCCGTCTTTACTTGTCCTTTCATTATATGCCGTTTAGCATATCCTTAAAAATATTATGAACTGATGTCCTGCCAGATTTGAGACTTGCATCTATTTCTTTCCAAACTGTTCTATCGGGCCCAGTTTCACTCTCTGCCGTCAACGATAATTTCTTTCCTTTTTGCCCTTACGTAAACGCTTATTTATAATATTCAACTGTGATTCGGTTGTAAATAGCTTTTCATGTGTTTCCATGCCGTTTTCAGTTGCTGAAAATTTTTTTTTTGAAAAATCTTGATATTTCTAGGGTAAATATTTATCACAAAATAATACCATGTACGGAATACAAAATTATTGTCAAATTTGATATGCTTTACTTTTCCTTTTATAACAACTTTACACAAAATGCTCTGAGATGCTTTCTGTCTGAGTTTTAGAGATAACAAATTTAGATGTCGACTAATTGATTAACAAATCGAGATGTATTCTAATCGAAAAGACAATAGCAAGTAAAAATATGATCTTTGACGGCGATATTTATATGAAAATTTTGATGAGTATTGACCATTCTCCACCAACAGTTACTCGACTGTGGAGTTGGCAAAGCTTTTCCCGTGTTTTATAGCAATGAGCTATAACTCTAAGAAACTTCTCGACTTTTAAAATGTTTGTAACAATGGATTGTAAAAAGTGCTAAATTTTGTGGCGATTAGGATTAGGATTAGGTGGCCTTAGGATTATAATGGGCCTGAGTTGATATGTCTTGACAGTTGGTGGCTATCTTGATCGAGGGATGGATTGTTTTATGACAAGATTACGGGTTTAACAGCTGTTATTATTTGCTATTACTAATTTTGTTTGTCATCTGACCTTGAGATAGCCTTTTCTTTGTACTGATTGCATTTATTTTAAGAATAACTAACATATTTTGTCGAGGGGTCAAAATGACCGCTCGCGTTAGGCAAGAGAGAGTACAAATTTTTCTCAGAAAATAAAAGAGCAAACTAAAATTAAATACCGAAAGATATATTTTGTATGCATGTTTTAGGAAAAGTCAGAAATTATGAAGTGATATGATAAAGTCTAAATATGATTAAATTTGTGTAAAGTCGCGAGAGCGGTCAATTTGACCGCGCTGGTAGGTTTAGTGTTAATTTAGTAGATATTTAATTCGATTTAATAAAATATAATTAAATTATGGACGTTTATGCAAATTCATATTTCTGCAAATATAATTAAGGAAATGGTCACTGAGCCTTATAAACCACCTTGTATCTACATTTTCATATATTTTATATCTCATACGCTTTTTTGCATCTTCAAATTTTCAACAAATGCATAAACATTCACGATCTAGCTGTAATCGTTCTATTTTTAATAGGAGAGCTGCTGAACGATACTTTTGACATTTTCAAACCATTAAACACAGAAACAGTGGTTCGTTTCAATAATGTGTAGAGTTACACAATTGGAAGGAGACAATGGCCAAAGTACCGAGATTCAGCGAGCTTTATTGCGACAGTTATCGCGTCAAGAAATAGATCATGCGAGATCCGCATGAGGAAACGTCTCGTGGACAGTGTTCAAAGCGTGTAGGATTTGGAAGAATTTATAATACCGAGCGTGTTGGTATAATGGGTAATAAGCAGTCCGACGGTGCTTCTGAAATTGCGAGATCTACTCTGATCCCACACGTGACCGCTGAACATTTGAAACCTAGCCAATGGCACACTGGGCAGCAGGAAGTAACACATATCTTCGTAATGGGATATGTTAACTGAAAATCAAACTTAACAAGCTAAATTATGCATAGGATCACCCATTCTCGTCGATACATTGAGCGATTCTTTTAACATGATTTGTGTCTACATCGAAGCGTTTAATTATTTCTCAGAGCCGATCTTACCGATTCTTTTCCATTAAATATCGTTTTGCTATAGAAATCTTACATCCAATTCATTTTTACTTTTAACCATATCAATCGTCATTCTTTAGTAATGCAACAGAGTATCGATTTATTATCGGAACATCTACTACTGGAACGAGGAATTATCAAAAAATTAATTAGCAGAAAATTGGTGAACGATCTCTTGTAAGGAAAATAGAAGAATAAAAATACAAATATAAAAGATTGTTTGATTTTTAGTAAAAAAAAAAACTTGTTCTTATACAATATTCATGTTTATAAAATATTTCGAGATAAATGATCTTCTCTCGGCTAAAAACATATAGCAATTTCATTATCTGAACAGCGTGTGATTAATTTAAATAATCAAGACTCTATTGTATTTTATTTACTTTTCACGTGGAACTCATTAACAAAATACATTTTCAGAATAGTTGAAATTTCTATAATAGCTAATTGAATTAATTTAAAAATTTAATATTGGCTGCTTGATCGGTCATTAATGTAAAGAAATCAATTTTAGGAATTTTCTTCGCGATCGTATCAGAAAATCATAAGAATCGCTTAATGCGAACAAAAGCATATAAAATATGAACGCCGAAATGTTTTAAGAAAACTTCAATAGCTAGGTAGAGTGGCGTAAAAGCAATCATCTATTTTTAAATCGAATTTCTCAAGCATAGTTGTACTTGATTCTAAATTGCTCGAAGCACAATGGAAGCCTTCGCAAATTACAAAACGTAATAACCGTGAAGCACCAGCTCGATATTGCCTCGGCGTAGGCGGAAGGAAATCAATGATTACTTTTACGTCACTCTGTATCATATTGTACCTATAGTATAAGACACTGTGAGCTCAGGGCATACAAGCACTAAATTGTGCCAGGCTGTGTCAGTGATCGTGTGATGTCTGGAATCCGAATCTCTCACTGATATATGCAATGTCTTCAACACTCTCGGTGCTGCATTGGTCAATGCGTTTAGAGTTTGGTCGGATAGAGCTGGATAATCGAGCCTGAGTATCGTCAACGCGCGAAATCGGCCCAACAGACGCAGATATCTGTAAAATTTGGTTTATGACAAAGATTATACTTGTCAAAATTAATATTTTCTTTAATCATTTCGAAACTAGTAATAGTGTAACAGTATGGCTCAAGATACTGTTTATGTATCAAGGTAAAGATAAGAATTATTAGAATTTTTCTGATAACAATGAGATATACTGAAATATAGGATCTTATTAGAAATAGAATGAGATTAACCATTTTTAATACTATCAGAGTGACAAGAAAAGAACACTTACAGTTTGTCGTGGAAATTTTATAAATTTATAATAGTATAGATATATATTGTTTTATCAGGATATCACGATTAATTATTCTTATAAAATAACACGTCGACGTGATTACAGCTGATAACATCAGGAGAGAAAATAATGATATTTTTAAATATTATTCACAAGGTATAAAAATTCATGACTTCATTCAATACAGTACTTCTGCGATGTAATTGACGTGGCACTGTCAGAAATTGTGTAATATAATAAATATCTGTGTTAATCATTTTAAATTGAGACTAAAAAAACAATATGTCTCGAGATAACTTTTATCCTAACTTCTTAGAAAGAAGCTGGATTCGAAGAAAATTTCATTTCGAAGAGATGAATGATATCAGAATATCTTTTTATACTTTCTGGAAGAAACAATAATCGACAAGGATCATTTCTGTTATGAAACTTTCAATTCCTTTGAATAAAATGATAATTGCGAAGACATAGGTCGATCGATGGAGCTGCTTCACGTGCCTTGGATTGCTATGGGGCGCCTGCCATTCCCGAAACGCACCCCGAAGATCTAAATACGCCAGGTGCTCGGTCGACCCTTTGGAAGCACTTGCGAGAAGTCGCAACACGTCGCTTACTCCTAGAGTCGCATTCAGCAGGCTTAGCGTTTCCAGATTGTGCTGACAGCTACGTACATAAATGTTGGTTACGTTAGTGAGGATCGATTAAGAAAAGTTGAGCAACCATGGCAATGGTTAGTGTAACATGGCAATGGTGCATCAGAACTTAAATAATGAATAAACCCAGCTTAGGACGTGAAAAAGGTATGCTTCAAATTTATGTAAATTAATCTTTTGTAGGTAAATATACCTTTTCACAGTGCATAGACAAATTGGATCATTTATGTCCAAGAAAACTGTTCTTTTTTACTCTCCTAAGCTCTCATCGAATACAGTCAAAAATATTCAATAAAAACAAACACCTTGGAATTAAGTTTACAAATGAAATGTTGCAATTTTCTTACGGAAGTTTTAAATTATATTATTTCGAGTAGATTTTATAGAATAAAATCTGTCAGGCTTCTAAGAAATAAAGAAACAATCTTTCTATAAATACGAAGGTAATTACAGCTTTTTGGAAATTTTAAACTCTGTTTTATAATATTTCATTTATGAAAGATGCGACATTAAATATTTGTTTCCTGCAGAAAAATAATTCTTACGCCTAGTAAGCGATTTATTTTTAGTATCTGTCTCTGTCGCAATTAGAGATCGACTTTTTCATAATTGGAATTAGTTATAGCTACGAAGTAGAATCAGCAGCTTTCTGATTAAATCCTCAGATGCAAGGCTGATTAATTACCCTAAAAAGTTTGCAAGAGCATACAACAGTTTGCTTCTATTTCCCCATTTACAAATGAAGATCCAATCGGTGAGTATCAGTTTCTTCAATTGGACGTTCTTGGCTCGTACAATCGTAAGAAAGTCAGCGCCTGCCTCAGCTTGAATATTACGAGTTATGCGAGCTTCTCTTGGCAAGAGATACGGTCGTGACCAGGCGAGTTCTAAACTTCGCATATGCTGTCCATATTGTGCCTAAACAAAACGTAATTGTCATCGAATTTCGATAGATTAGATGTGATAAAACAAATTTCATAATCGTATTTTTCTGTACACCTGATTTTAGTACTACTGTCAATTCCGTTTAGAGTAAAAAGAATGTCAGATATGCAAATATAACCAAAAATTGTTATCGTCTTATCAAAAATAATCTTTGTCTGTATTTTTAATTCTGGTTAACCCTTTTCCAGTGGATTTTCCTTTTAATTATGAATACAACAACATAATAATAAATAAAGCCTATAATACGCTAAAATTTGAAAAAATGAATAGAATTTTTTAATTTATTAGTTCATTTAATTTTATATTATAATTAACGCAATTACCAAAATGATCAAAATAACCAATGTGTGTAAATTTGTAAATTCATAACGATGCATTTTTGTGAATTTTAAATATTATTTTTGTAAAATATATGGATAGGAAATCATTCTTCTCCTTGCATTACATACTTTATCATTTACGATAGAATCCTATGTTGCAAAAGGTGTCAATGACTCCGAAAAGAATTAAAACAATTTAACGATCATTTTGAAAGTCTCATTAATTATATGAAATGTATTGTTTCGTTAATTTTGAAAGGGTTAAACACCGACGATTACTCTTAAAAAAACTCAAAATTTCAATTTCACACGTTCCATTAATGAACCATGTGACTGTAGTATAAGAGAATGAATATTAGATATTTTATTTTTCGCAAATGTTTGCGTACGGCTAATTCTCCCGCCAAAGGGAAGTCACCACGCAGATCACGGTCGATGAAGACTGTGATGGAACGCCAAAGAACTGGCGATGAAAGTGCACGGTTCCATAGCCGACAGACTTGTGCAACATTGGCACGGTCTCCATGACCGAGGTGACTGAATATCTGCGTCAGTATCAGCTCCGGCAGCTGATCCCACATCTCCCAGTATCAGCTTGGCCCGTCTTCATCGCTACGTAGCTGGGGCAGCTGTCGCAACCTCGTCAAGTTCTCTTGTCCTGCTTCGCGATATCGATTCGATCGTCATTGAAAATTGTACGATCGATTAAGTCGAATTCATGAGATACTAAACGCTTGAATTTACATTCAAATAGATATCGATTGTTATTAAAAATCGTACGATCAATTGAATCAAATTCGCGTGATATGAAACGCTTGAATTTGCATTCAAATCGAACTTGATTATTTCTAAAAATCGTGTGATCCATTTATTGAGTGAAATACACGAAACATTAAATGTTTGAATTCGGGTTCAAATCGAATTGGATTATTATTAAACGCTTGAATTAGCATTTAGATTGATCGACTATTTTCGATAAATTTTGATTTAAAGTTGCTTGGAATTATAAAAGGAAAAAAAATGATAAAGAAAGTGCAGTAATATATAATTTAATAACAATAGAAATATCATGTGTTCATGTTGCCGAGGTCCTCGATGCAAAATATAATAAGAGGTATGACCAGACCCAATTGAACTTCGCATTCTATAGATGAAATTAATAAATGTACGTGAGCTTCGTTACAATGATATCACGTTTCTTTTGTAGCTATTGAGCAACTGCTAAACGAGGACATTGAACAAGGATAAGATTCTTTTCTTGTTGCTACCTTATATTTTTTTAATTTATCAAAACTTGGAATTTTAGAAAGCTGTCTTAAAAAGTTATTAATAGCTTACCACTTTGACATAATTGAATTGAATTGAATTGAATTGAATTGAATTGAATTGAATTGAATTGAATTAAAAAATCTTTTAATACTTGCTAGCGCTCTGCTCGTAGATCAACAGGAACATAATAACTTTATGTAAGATCGAGGATCGTCTAAATCGTTACTAAATTAATATTTTATCTGCTCCATAGGATAGTAAATTTTCCCGCTTATTTCTTCAATGTCGCGGTAAATTTAGTATCAGAGAACGTCATGAGATGGCGTTGCGATAAGCAAGAAGTTGCATACGCAGTATGATTCATAATTAGTACAGGTCTATAGTGCATTCGGTGCACATGTACCGAGAAATATGTGGGATTGAACATACAACATAAATTTACAACTACGCAGTGTCAAGGTCCAAACTGATGACAGATCGTAGTCACTGTCGTCACTGAAAAGCGATATTATATATCTCTTAAGAGAGAAATAAGTTCGCCAAATAGTTACATAATCGTATAATCTTGGTCTTTGACCCTCGGTTCTCGGTTCTAACCTGTCCACGTGCCGTCTTATTGTTAGCACGAATAAGACGAACTTTGTTCAACGTAACGAATTGTGAATTTGTTCCAACATTGACGAAATATTAGTAACGTTAAACTATAATAATATTGTCAATTTGTTTAGAATATTACATGCGTCCGTAAAAAGACGGTTATTGACGCTGTTAAAACGCGAGAATGAAGGAAGAGGTGAATAACAAAGAGCTGGACAAGGATCACTGGAAGCTTGAAGCGCAAACCATTATCAACGACGTAAAACAGCATGTAACGGACATCAAAATATCAGAAAAATTACGAAATAACAATCATTTCCTCTACTTAAATTTGATTACATTAGAGGGCTTGAAGTTTTGCATAGAACTATCAAGTGCTGGTTTTACCATCGTTGGTAACGAACACGACGACACATCAAAGAGAGAAAGCGAACACTACGAAACGCCCTACAGCTTGTTGAATTTCGTTAGCCCGCAATATAGGGATTCCTTTGGGAATTCGCTTGTTCATAAGCTTAAACAATTAAGTAACTCACAGTGAACAAATTTAATCAGAATTTTTTAATAGTGAAATGAAATACAGTTAAATATAAATGAAAATAAAGTGCTAATTCCAATTGTTTGAATACACACACATACACACATCTTTCAACAATAAGCGTTTGAAATCCAAAATAAATTATGATTCTCGTCAAATGCGTTTTCTCTTTGCACAGCACTCATTCAATCCGAATCTAGCCGAAGATATCCGGTGCACGGTAATTTGCAAGGACAGTGTCGTACTCGATACATAATACCAAATCTTGTAGCTTCCTTTTGGCATTATATGCGCATACATATACTACCAAGAAAGTTTTCTCTAGCTGACAAAATTGTATCCAATTATCTACTGCTGTTGAATATAATACATTAAACAAAACTTGTAACATATACGATACATTATTGCTATTTTTAACTATTGGTACATAATTTTGTTTAATATATAAATTACTTTCATTTGTCTTCAGTAAATATAAATACATTAAGTGTACATATCTAACACAACAGAAGAATCGGAACGAAAACAAGAATCTGATATGCAATAGACAAATTCATCATGTGATATTTAAATGAAATAAAGTAACTAGTGAAATTTATTTGATTACACTGTAATTAAAAACATATGAAAATAAAATCCATTAAACTTATATAAATACGAAGTGACACGTATATTGCTAGATACGGTAGTGCAATACCAATCTCATCTCCATAGAAAATATCCCTAGGAATCGAAAGATCAGTCGCTGCGAGTGGTAATATATCAGTTTTGTTTACCCCCTCCTCTACGTTCGTTGCTCTGTGTTCCGTTTGGCGTATTCCACTGTCGAGTTGTGAAGTAACGAAGCGGTTTCGCCGAATGTGTCGCACCGTGTGCGTGTTCCGTCATGCTTCTGAATGAGTTTACTGTCGATTAAGTGCCTAAAGACGAAAGGATGTATCACGTTTGTTGCTATTAGAGTGGCTAGTGCTACGATGTTGAATGGTGTACGATGACACGCCCGTGAAAAACGATAACAGAGCCTATCATTTGATTGACCAAAGAGACAATTGAGAAAAACGCAATACGCGAGAAGGAACCCTGCTTTGTGTATTCTCAGTGTGACATTCGTTGAAATAAAAACCATGCTTCAACCAAGAGCTACATACGTCAGGCGATAAAGAAGGTGAGGGACGAAATATATTTCGGTAAATCGAATGTCAAACAACCGCGGAAGAGCTTTGACAGGTCGTTTGTTTTTGTTCGATAGTCGTACCCCGTTTCTCAATATCAGCATGAAAGGGGTGGGACAATTACTTCCCATATCTCTTTTCAACCTATATAATCATGGACGATATTGTATGTGTGGAAACGAGTCGCGATAGTAACGTAATATCACAGGTCGCTAAATATTCGTCGATTCTTTTCTGACGTACATACATGCGTATTTTAAATCTTTACATGTTTCCACATTTTCTTTCCGTTCTAAATAAATATTATATTTTTTCAATGAAACTGTATTTGTTAAATAGGAAAATTTAATGAGACTCTCTGTGTTTCACGTATTTGACAATTACGCGAGGTGACATTGTTATTTTTGTCAGAAATTCTTAGTTTATGTAAGAACCGTTGTGTATCGGAATTTGTGTTATTCGGTTCAAAAGATTTTAGTCGACATCTTATTTGTATCGCATTCGTTTTCTGCTATCTTACGATTTCTGTGAAAATTAAAGTATGCAATGTATGCATTTAAATTTTGATAGTAGTATTTACCACTACATAAAATATGCATTCTTGTAGAATTAAAATAAAATGAAAGATCCCGTAATGGCTGCAACGTTTAATTTGTTTATAACATGATTTAATATAAAATTCCACATTTAATGTCTAATTATGTACACTTATGTATATCATGTTGTTTTGCACTTTAATTATTACAAAGTACCATGAATAACTTTTTTTAATGAATAAAATGAATATTTGTGCTAGATTGGATTGATATTTATGAAATGGATAAAGTGCCGATATTTTTTATTGTTTTACATTGCACGTGTTTTTCCGCGTAATATGTTCGTCATACTTCGAAAGCAATGCCGATGTTCTAATTATGATAATCAGAATGATTCATCAGTTAAAGGATTGGATTAAAGGTGATAGAATGTGAAAGAAGTAACTGCATGTAATTTTTTTCAAATGTTTTCTTAATGTCAAAATGAATTTTGATGCTAGACAATTTGTTATTTTCTTCAAAATAAATATTTTTGGTAACATTGTTAAAGTACAATATCAATATTTGATAATAACGTTTTTTTTATATTCAATAGTCATGCAGTTTTATTTAGTATGTGCTTACTGTCACAAAAGTAGGCCAACAAATTTGTTACAAATGTTAATTAGATATGGATGACCTCTGTAATGACATGAATAAATTATAATGAATACGTTATAGCAAATATGAACTGCATCAGTGTTTCAACTAAACTTCCTATATATGTACTATTTTTGGACAACACATATAATTGACTATACACACAGGATTTAGATTAGATAATATCACTCTTAGAGAAAATTGTAGCTCAAAATAGGTATATAGGGGTCAAGTAAAATAGAACTATTCTGTAGTGTATTCTTTCATTTTCTTCTAACATTGTGAATTTTTTTATTAATTTTCTATTTCAATAAACATCATGAGTTTCATGTAATTTTGTAGTATATTGATTTATTAATTTACTTTATCATATTTTCTTTGTATACATTTCATTCATATCATGAGAAATCTTATGATTAATATTGATAACATTTGATAAACATAGCTTTTCTTGATAATGAGAACATACTGTATTTATTTGAACGATAATAATGATTTCAGAATGAATGGTGCACCTAATCTTTTAGGGATTAATATATTTTAATTTCTTCATTTATTATATCTTTATTTAATGTTTAATAGTAGTAATACTGAAAGTATCATTTATATTGATAAAGAAGAGATATATTTATTGATAGAAATATACTTTTACATATATATAGATTACATATACAACAAATTATTTAAGCTCATATATTAAGAAGATTTACAGTCTTACTAACACAGCTAGGTAATAATTTTTTCAGCAAAAGGAATGGCTAATTTGATGATAACTACGTCAAGTAAGAATAGTTCACGCAGTACATCACCTAACAGAGGAAATACATTGACCTCACCTCAACAATTTTCAGCTACTTTGGAACATATTTCAAAAGCACGTAATGCTTCACTGTAAGACCTGATTTTTTGTAGATATTAATATGTATGCTTACATAAATTAAGATTAAAAATTCTTATTTTTTTTGTAGTATTTTACATGAAACTGAAACATTAAGCTTATGCTTCAATATGATATAATTAATGATACAATATTTTGTACTTACAAATAAGAAAAATAAGTTCCTAAAAAAATAAATGAAAAATAAATAAAAGGAGCACAGTACAAAATTAATTTGACTTCGCAGTTCCCAAACAGGGGAGGGTAGTACAGGCAGTGGAAGTAGTGGTGGTGGAGGCAGCTTCAGCATGAAAGGTAGTAGGCAAAAATCACCAGGAACTGTGATTCGAGTAGATGCTATGGATGAACCAAATACCAATTTAATCACTGCCGAACAAGACGAGTTTGTGCCAAATATTCACCTACCAGCCGATGATGAAGGAGTATGTGTTTTAATATTATAAAATAATTTCATTTTCAGAATGTTTAATACTTTTTAATGTGCTGTAATGTAATTAATATTTTCATTTTTAAATAACACATTCATTTAAGTTCTAATAATTTATAACTCTAATAGTGATATGTTATTATATTTAAAATTGTTGTTAAAGTACTTAGATCAACAAAATCAATACCATTGTGTTTTTTAAATGTTTATTACAGTAGTAAATATGATTGTATATGCTTACATAAAGTTACTTATGTAATGTGAAGTTGCGGCATGTAATTACACTGTAATGTACTACAAGGTCATCAATCACTACTGTATAATCAGGGTTATAGGTTAAGAAATTAAGTACCTACTTGCATAATGTTGTAAGTGGCATCAAAGTTAGACTATTTCCACAGTTTCAGAGTGCAACCAAATTACGAGTTAACGAACAATGTGCTCAAGGAAATATGTTTTGTTAGTCATAATTTGTTTCTTTCTTAGGTTCGTGTATTTTAATATAACACTACATTTGTTTACAGGAACAATATCATGCAACACAATCGTTCCTATCAAATGGCTCCTCTGAATTAATAACTGATGATGTTGACTCTAACTCTGCTCGTGTTTGTCAAGCTATTGAGCATATCCAAAGTAAAATTGCTAAAACACGAGAACTTATAAGAATAGAACAAACCACACGTGATGGTAATTTTCGGCAATTATCAGTTAATTAGTATAGTGCTGAAGTGTTAAAACAATTATATGAATTATATGAAGGCCTTTATATAATCGCAATTTATGTCAGAGTATGTATTATAAATGTAAAATTTATCTACTGTCTTTTTTATTCCAGAAAATGTAAATGAATATCTAAAATTAGCTGCCAATGCAGACAAGCAGCAGCTTACTCGAATCAAAGCAGTATTTGAAAAGAAAAATCAAAAATCAGCGCACAGTATTTCTCAGCTCCAAAAAAAATTGGATAGTTACACAAAAAAATTAAAACATTATGAATTAAATGGTGCACCTACAAGTCACAGACAACCCAGAGAAGTGCTTCGGGATATGGGACAAGGACTTAAGTAAGTATATTTTATCTTTTATCAACTGTCTGTACTGTATTTTAATTGTGTTGTTACAGCAATAAGAAATCAAATCAGAAGTAGATATATATATATATAGATTTTTTATTAGTGTGGCTGATATATTTAAATAATCATTGATAGATCTAAATCTGAATTAATTGATATAAATTTTTATTTATTTTTATTTTAGATATTTATCAAAATGTATATATTATATTAATAGTTTATAAAGCATATTTTGATTGTACGTATTATAATGTATATTTTATAAAAATATGATGTATGTTATTCCTGTCGTTGCTGTATGTGCTTATGTGCTTATTTGAAAAAGTAAAAGTATTAAATTAAGATAAAAAACTAGTATTGCGTATTATATTTAATATGTTAAAATAAAAATTTTACACTGTAGTGACAAACATGAAGAAGTGTTCCTTTAGTGTAATTTCTTTGTGTTCTTTTCTTCTTTTTATCCAATTTCTGTTTTGTTATCCTAAATATAGGGTATGACACTTTCATCTAATTTAAGATTCACTTCCAGAAACGTGGGTGGCAATATTAGGGTTGGAATCAGTGGTATTTCAGGGTGAGTGTTGGTGTGAAAATAGACTGCAATGGTTTTTTAATCACTTCATCATAACATCTATTGTTATAATTAAGTTTTGACTATATTATCATTTTATAAAATAAATATGCAATAAATGAAGTACAACATTTATATATATGTATAAATTTATATATTTAAGCCAAGCACATTCAAATTTTAGTATGTTCATAAATATAAAACACAAATTTACATGTGTTAATGTATAAGATATTTTTATATAAATATAATAATTTTTCAAAGTCAATTTTTATAAAATTGGAATATTAAAGCTATTCTTGATCTCTATCTTTCTTATATGTTTCAGAAGTGTAATGTCCAAACCAAGAGAATTTGCACATTTAATAAAAAACAAATTTGGCAGTGCAGATAACATAAATACTTTATCTCGTGAGTAATTTTTATTACAAATTGTTTTTTAATTAATTAACACAATTTTGTCCAGATCTTATTTATTATTTAATTTTTTAATAATATTTACTATGGAAAGTGTTAATTAAATCTTTGTGTTTTAAAAGCACTATCACTAAGCACATATTGACCTATGCTAATAAATTGTGATACAACAAGCAATAGTATGCACGTTTCTTTTATTTAAAATACATATACATATATATGTAAATACACTATTTAAATCGTTATATTATTACTTTAGTTGCTAATATGTTCATTATTCCAGAAATATAAATTTTTATTTATCTGGAATAAGATGATAGTATATATATATATATAGTAATTTATAATGTATTGTAGTAATAGTACAATATCTTCTTACTCATTTTAACATTAAACAATAAATAATGTTTAATATTTTGCGCTGTCATGGCAGTTGAAAGTAGTAAGTAACATTTGGGCTAATTTTCTTACTATATCTGTTTTTTTATATTCCATAAACGTCCTCTTACTTAGTAAATATATCATACGTGTCTTACTTTGTAAAATCTTAATAATTTTTAACACTGTGTCCTTTTTTGTTGTATATGATAAGGTACATAAATCTTATATATTTACACAATTGATGAATACCTATCAGATAAGCAAATTTGATGTGAGAATGTTGTGTTTACATATTGTAAGCTTTATATTTTTATTACTACTTTGTGTTACTTAATAATTTTGCCTTGTCTTTAGTGGCTTTCACATATTCAGATGTTTGCTATTTTACATATTAGTTATCCAATACATCAGCGAAGTATATTAAACACATGTGGACATGAATTCAAAGAACAAAAATTATAAAGGAAAAACAATTTTTGCATTAAGTTTACAAAACATTTTGTGACACATCATTGATGCATTTATATACAACAAAAATGTTTTTGAATTATCATTAACTGTATTTGAAAGATAGGAGTGTTGCAATACGAAAAAGCATACAAATTGATTAGTTATTAACAAAGGCAGAATAGTTTGGTATTGGATAACATTCTAACTTGCGACGTCTGTGTCCCTGCAGATGGCTCAACTTTTTATGTAAACGATACACCGCGTGCAGGTAATGGAGATAACGCTAGTGTTGAAGATGAAAAGGCTCATCATGGATCAGCGACGCTGCCTGGTGGGTGTAGTTTGGGATCAACTCATAGTGCTGCGGCAATGAAATTTCCGTCTGAAGAAGGATCCGAATGCTCTAGTGTTACAAGTGAAAGCGGACCTGGTAGTAGGGGGCAAGCACACACATGTCACAGTAGTAATAATGCTACACTTAGTCTTAAATCTATTTTCTCAGAACTACAAGAACATAGAGAAAATTTGGAGAGAATGAAAGATAAATTTGAAGGTTTGAAGGTTTGTTTCTGATGATTTAAGAAATAAGCAATGAAACAGAACAAATAAAGAACGATAACATGTTTGCATACATCATAATTTTAAAATTAATTTCTTCCTTAAACAATTTTAGAGTTTGCAACAAGAAGTGACATATCTTTCCCATGCTTTGCAAGAGGAACGTTTTAGATGCGAGCGTCTGGAAGAACAAATTAACGATTTAACTGAACTGCACCAAAATGAAGTAGAAAACTTGAAACAAACTATAACAGATATGGAAGAAAAAGTGCAATATCAAAGTGAAGATCGATTAAGGGATATACACGAAATGTTGGAGAGTTGCCAAACTAAAATTTGTAAAATGGAACATCAACAACAACAACATCAACAATATGTCACTTTAGAGGGTCTGGATAATAGCAATGCAAGGGCGTTGGTTGTAAAGCTCATAAACGTTGTATTAACTGTGTTGCAAGTTATTCTACTTCTTGTTGCAACAGGTGCTGGTATAATGATGCCTTTCCTTAGGACCAGGTATAGTTATTTCATATTGTACAGTTATGTTTGAGTGTTATTTTTACAGGAAAATAATCTATTAAAACCAAAACAAAATATTGTACATTTCAGCTTAATTGCATAAGCTTTTTGAAGTAAATTTTGTTTACTTCAACATATATCATCTTTTTTTCTTTTTTTCATTTATAGTAAACAGATAACTATCATATTTTTTATCAGTATATATTTCTGTTCCATCATCCTTGTTCCGTTTTCATTCTCATACATTTCAATTCATACTTCATCACGTACATCGCCATCTGATTTTACTTTTGCGCACTCATTGTTTTATTTTGTTTTCGCATCTCTGTTGCAGTTGTACTAAGCCTCATTGTTTCATGTGCAGGGTGCGCATATTAACAACTACGTTTGTTGTATTGGGCATAGTATTTGTGCTCAAACAATGGCCTGAGGTTCACGACGTCGGCAGTCACCTCATGCGCCATCTTAAACAGACTCTCGCCGTTAAGTAGCATCGTAAGTAAATCATTATTATTTTTATGAAAATGTTACAAATTATAAACATACTAGTAAAGAGATATGGAACAATATTTTATGTCCTTTAAGAAATCTATTTCATGTAAAAAATTTAATATTCTATTAATTTAGAGTATAAAAAATAACTTATTTTAGGGTGGTATACTTAAATTTACCATACCCTGTGATGAAGAAAAATTGTACACAATGATCAACATTTTGGACCCATTTATCAGTGCTGTAGTTTTGGAGCAATAATAGTAGGTATATGCGTAAATGACTTCATTTATATTTTAAATTTGATCATGTTCACCACTCTTATATTGAATCAGACAAGTGATTAAATCTATTTGATACTGTTAATAGAATTACAATACACAAAACATATTTTGCTGTGCAAAAGTGTTTCACTTAGGAAGAAGAGATTTAGTAGAAATAATAAACATAAAAATGTCTTTTGTCTCTTATGCAAATGTTATAAATTTATTTTGCGATATTTTTATCTTTATTTGATTAATTTTGCTAAAAAATGATACGTAATGATTATGATTTATGGTAAGAAAATAAAAATTTCCATGAAATATGAAAGAGGCAGTAAATATATAACGCTGTACACTGATATTGCTTGATTACATACGGCACATTGTTAGAAGAATTTACTCTAATGTCATGCGATTAAGTTCATTTTTACACGAATCATTGATTAGCATGAAATTTAAAAAAAAGAATATTGAACAAGCGAAAGTACTGATTAAAAGATAGAAAAGAAAATTGTTCTATCATTAGTGTCTGTGGGAGGTGTTACCACCATTTTTGGAATTATAGTTCGTACATTTGATATTCTAGTAAATTTAAATTTGTGTAAATTTATCAAAATGCACATTTTGAAATAAAATATTTATAATTACAATCGTCCAGTTGCTAAACAATGATATAAATTAAGAAAGCAAGAGAACACTTAAATAACTGTAGATATTCTTCATGTCAAAATGTATAAAATATGTGATATATTCCTTAGTGTTGGCAATGAGGTGGGGTAATTTGATCCTTATATGTAAGTTACAAATTATACATTCATGAGAATACAAAAATGTAAAAGTGAATAGAAATACTTTTAGAACACTTAACATCAAAAGAGGACCAACATGTTTCATTCCTCTTATTCTACATATAACATTAATTTGTTTCACATACAACGTAAAAAGTATACACGTTTTGAAATAAATATCATTAACTGTTATTTGTACTCTCACGAATGTTTCAAACCACCACAGACACAAGAATGCGTACATATTATATTGAATATAAAGAAATGAACCATGACAGATGTTGAAATGAGAGAAAGACTGATGGACTACATCGCTGTTACAATTGTGAGTAATTTAATATTTGTGGCAATTTTGTGTTGCTATTCATTTAAAAAAATGTTAAAACAGTAAAGTGATTGAGGAAAAATTTTTTTTAAAGTGCAACGGTAATTACAAAATGGTACAATTATACAAAAAGAGATAACTCTTAAATTAATATAGGAGCTCAAATCTGTGAGTGTATAAAATATTTTGGTCTACATAATTTTTTGATTCTATTATCGCTACTTAATGGCGAAATGTCATTTATTTCACTAGTTTCCTAATTTTCATCTTTCTGCAAGCACAGTATCACGAAATATAAAGTTTCATAGCCTAATATTATTTTGTGAATATGTGACAAGTAAAGAAAGAAATTATTTTTCGGTAATTATAATCTTTTTTATTGCTTAATACGTAAAATTCTCTTTATGTTTTATATAAATGCATAGTTTCTAATTTGTATTAAGTTCGTGCATTAGGATTTTTGTTATTTGTTGGATTATGTACCGTTATCGTTTCATTGACCTTGATGATATATGGGAAATTGCTTTTAATTGACAAACAAAATCTGTAAATAAAATAATGTTTATGTAGCAATGTATTTTCTTTTTTTTGGAGCCTGTTATTCATGAGTACAACATCAAATTTCCGAATTTTTTTATTTAACGCTATAGTTCTTTGAACTGCTATTTATATATGTATTATTGTCGTATCTCGTATTTTATTGTTATAATCACTGCTTGTGTAATATTTGTTCAACACAAGTTTTATAGTTTTTATATATATTCAATGCGAATACTGCCAAAAAATTTAACATGAAAGAAATTGATAATTTACGAGGGATATAAAAATCTAGTTAATTAAAATTTTATGTTTATATTAAAAACCGAAAAAACAAGGAAGTTTGATCGTGTATTTATAACTTGATCAGGCAAAATTTTGTATTTTAACGGACTGCATATATTTTTTTTCTTCAGATTCATTTTTTTTACAATTGTATTATAAAAATTTATTCAATTAAATTTATTCATAATTAAAATAATGTTTCCTTCGAATAATCCTCTTGCGTTCCTAAAAATAACCGTTTCTTATGTCTATAAATTTATAAATACGTCGCTGTGACTATACTAAGTTTACATATAAGCGTAAAAGTTAAAAATCAGTTTTGGGATCAATATAATGATATGTACAAAATTATAAAATAATTTTGTGTCTCTGTATTCTTGTACTAACTCTACATTTGCAAAAAGGAGTAAACAATTGCAACAATGATACATTACTGATATATTAAGTCTATTAGATTCGATGTTATATTGATTCTGCAAAAAGATTTCTAATTTTTTACGTTGTTTAAATCAGATTTTGACTAAAAATATATGTTTGTTATTGTATAAGTGACAACTAGACAAAATATATAGGGTGTTAGTGTGCTTATATATTACTATAATTACCACTATTGCGTAAATTTTCTTTCGAAGATTGTATGCTACTTATTGTTAATTATCAATATTTATCTTTATAGTAAAAAGTTCTACCTATATGGATAAGCAAACGATCGAGAAACATAAAGTGCAAGAATTGTACGTCCGATTCCCTGTTTGTAGTTTCGTATTCAGTAAACGACACCCTATATGTATTGTATAGCTTTAGATCGTGGTGCTTTGTAAGATACACATATAACCCAATATTAGAGAACTTGTTATCATCGACCACTGATTTAACGAGGGCCCCTACCTGCACGCTTAATAAGGACATTTATATAATAATGTGTGGACGTAGCAGAAAAGAGAAGCGATTAAATTAATACAAAAGAAAGAAAAAATAAGGAAAGAAATTATAAATATTTGTATAAATAAAAAATTGCACACATGTCAAACAACGACGGACGTATTTTGTATCTTACAATGTTACATTTTTCTATGAGTTTTTCTTTTTACCGCGGCTATTTACAATTTTATATGTATTTTGTATCAAAAAGCTTCATGGGGGATCGTAAAGCATATGCTTAAATAAGTTGCGTAAAATGTTAATGTAATCCTGGAACTTGATAATCGTTACTTACACTTCCCATAATTCTAGGGGCCCCCTATATAGTTATAGTATAGAAAGGAAAAAAATAACGAAACAAATATATTGTCATCGATGCCTTGCATAGGTAGTTAATGTCAAATTATAGATTAAATATTTGTTGTCAATTGTAGGACGATGTAGGAAATAGGAACAGCGATTGTAATGGAAATTGTTAACACGCTAGACACATACACATGCATATATATGTATATTATGCATATACACGAGTGTACGTATGTAATAGCTGCATTACAGGTCAGTGTAATAATGTAGTTAAAGACAAAAATAAGTTTATGTCCATTTAAAAAAAAAAGATCGACATACGCGCGTAATGCTCGTATTATGTTATTGCTGCTAAATTTTAAGCCCAATATCAATTTAGCAGCTCTTGTCATTAATATTATTATTTAATACCGTTTCGAAATAAAAAGAATTTTTAATAAAATTCATTTTTTTTATTACTTGGCTTAACCTTATTATTAACTAGATTAATTAGATATTTAGAGGGTAAAAAGCAGATGACATGTTACTTTTATAACTAAAACAGTAATAAGTAAAGAATACTAGTCACGTGTATAGGTGTATAAAATTAAAAAATATATTCTAAATCTGGTTGTAGAATTTTTTATATTTTTTCTGATAGGATTTGTCAATAATATTACAATCATCACAATTTTACAAATGTAATCATTTTATTATTACATATCACAATTTCTACTATGTGTAGTGCTGAAAGCTTTTTTATTTAAAAGAAAATCGCAGAGATGCCACAGAAATATGCATGTGTTAAAGGTGATTATATATAACTTTACACTTTTCTTAAATTTAAGAAATTACATTGTTAATATGATATAACCACCATTCTATAGCATTTCCTTGCAGTAAAAATAGCTATCAGCCTTTAATTTGATAAATAATATTTTAATGTTTTACTAGTATCAATAAGAAAATATTTGACTTTCTTTATGATAATCATGTTTTTTTGTTATATAGTTAGTAAATGTATCATTTTATTTTCTTTTTTTCGTGACATTTACAACAATTTATAATGCACACACAATATAAAGAAAATTCTTATGTAATGATTCAAACGAGCCTTTTTTCAATTTAGTATATCTCTAAATAAATAACATTTGTGTTATTTCATTGACAATGCATTGCATTTCTTAAAAATATGCTAAAAAATAAATTATAAATTAATTCATTTCAATTTTATTTCATATGTCCATAATTTGAGCTTTGTTAGAATAAATGTAGATATTTAATCTTGGTATCATTTGATCAGAATTTGAGAAACTACATACTATACTATATAATCTTTTTAACATATGTCGTTGAAAAAATGTATTATCACAAGCTAAAAATCAAGTCTTATAATGCACATACATTAACTGTAGAAGCTTGAAAATAATATTTATCTTTTACATGACTTAAACTTGACAGTATTTTATGGCTTGATTAACAATAATTATTAATCTTTGAAAGATTCCAGAGCAAAACAAACTGTAAATAAAAAAGTAGACAATTTGAAAACAGCAACATACTTCGGTAAAATACCAATATCGATATTTTAATGATAATGTAAATCATTATTTAATTTTTTCTTTACTTTCTATAGGTATACATGATTTTAGAAAACATTGTCATCCCTTGCAAAGAATCCTCGAAAATATATTCTTTGTATACAATTTTAACATATATGCTATAGTAAAGGAATACATTGTGGTGACTAATGCCGCTTCTTATAAAATGCAGACTCGATATTTCATTTTTTATCATGCATTGTTTGTATCTATTTACTTCAACGTTTCCTGATTTTTAATCATGCGTTTCAATCTGCGGTAATTTGAATTCCTTCCTGGGAATCTCGGAGTACAATTTCTGCTGGTAAGATATTTTTTATTTCATTTTGACGAGGAACTGGTTCATCTTTTTGCACAGGTGGTGTACCATGGTGTTTTTTTTTATGACACATCATGGTTGATCTCGATACAAATGTTTTGCCACATGCATCACATTCATATGGTCGCTCTCCGGTATGTAATCTTTTATGAATGGCCATAGGAGTGAACTGTGTGAATGTTTTACCACATACATCGCATCTGTAAGGCCGTTCTCCGGTGTGTAATCTCCTATGACACCTTAACGCTGCCCTTCTGGCGAATACTTTTCCACACATATCGCATTTAAAGCTTTTTTCTCCCGTGTGCATTGTTGAATGAATTTTAAGATCGACTCTTGTTAAAAATCCTTTACCACAAACTTCACACAAATACGGCTTTTCACCTGTGTGAATGCGTAAATGAGTGTTCAGATAACTTTTACTAACAAACATTTTATTGCATACCACACATGGATACTGACGATTATCCATACCCGAGTGTATTTTTTGATGACTTTTACAGAGTCCTTTGGTTATAAAACCTTTGCCACAAATTTCACATACATATGGTTTAACCCCAAGATGTCTATTTTGATGATCTAATAATGATTGTTTCGTTTTAAAATGTTGTCCACAAGTGTTGCATGGAAAAGGCTTTAAATCTGAATGTACTCTTTGATGAAGAACAAGATAACTTTTAGATTGAAAACCTTTACCACATGTGGAGCAATTGTAATCATATTGCCCTGTATGTGTAGCTGCATGTTGTGCAAGCCCAATTTTACTACGAAATGCTTTTTCACAAGTCACACACTGAAAAGGCTTTTCACCAGTATGTTTCCGCATATGTTCTTGTAATTTATAATTCGTCCTGTACTGTTTACCACATTGTGTGCAAACTTTTGGAGTCCATTTCTGCCTTACTGTTGTTTGTTTTTTTTCTTCTATATTTACTTCATCTTGAGAAGACACTAATTCAGGTTCTGTGATTTGTTTTTCTTTGTCAATCGTTTTACTTTTATATACATCACATCTTTCCTTATGTACATTTAAGGCATCTACACTTGTAAAATATAAACCACAAGGACAACAGCAAAAATATTGTTCAAAATGTGCTATCATATTATTCGAACCTAATGTTGCTTCATTACAAAATGGACACACATACCAATGTGAACCTGTTTCATCAACTGTAGGATTATTTAATGCTGTTTCTAATAATGCATGCTTGGCTCTTTTTGTATATTCTACTAAAATTTCTGAACTTTCAGTTGTTATTTGACTCGTTGATGCCATAGTATTTGTTTGAGAAGTTGTATGCCTAGGAGTTTCACTTTCAACTACACGTGCTTCTTCTATATCACTACCAGTCTCTGGTTGAGCAGGAGCAAAATTCTCATGTGATACCTATAGATTAAAATTATTTATTAAACAAATTTGTATATTATTTATATTTCATTTCTATTTAAATAACTTACATTATTTTCAAGTACATTTGCAGGATCTTCTGTGGTTAATCTATCTCGCAACCTATGATATTCTTGTTTTATTGGTACTGATTCATACTTTACATTATCACAATAATGTACAATTGATTCTCGATTTTGATCTTCAGGATTTATTGAAGTAACATAATTTATTCCTAATTGACTCAAATGACCACTTACTGTTAAATTTCCAACTACAGTCATATCACCCTCCAAATGCATTGCTATTTGATGATTAGAAACCTGCAATACAAGAATATACACATTTAAGTTACATTTAAAGCATTATTGCATTCAGAAATAATTTTAAATGAAAATATTGTTGTAATAGATATAGTACAATTTATTTCAGCAAGCATATTAGGTTTATTTGTTCATTTACTTCTCGTATATGTTCATCCACCATTCTAGCTGTATCCCCATCTAAACAGTCGATACCAGTAACCTCAATATCTGTATCTTGTTGTCCCATTTCTTCTTGTGTAACAACTTGTTCACCCGCTGCCAAATCTATTTCATCTATGACTTGCATAGTATGTATAGTAGGCTCTGCTGTTTCTTGGGGAGTTACATGATTTTGTACGTTTTCCATATTATTTTGTATTCTGTCAATATTCCTCTGAATCCTCTTCATTTCTTCTACTTCTTCCAAATCCCTTTTTGATATACGAACAATCTCTTGCTTGGCAATTTCTTTTAACATTTCCATGAATACTGCCTCAGTATGTAAACATTTTTCACGAAAATCAAACAATTGATCCAATTTATAAGCACATTCTTCGCATACCACTTTTGGTAATTGATCAGTCATAGACACCTAAAAATAATCAATTAACTGACAACACTAATATATATATATATTTTTTTTTTAAAGAGCATACGGAGTGCCATCACAATCTTCAATTTTTTAGAGCAACTGTACAGTTAATTAAAGTTAATATATAGCTTCCCCTTGTCATGAGGAGTTTGTGAAACCTTGCACCAATTTTCTTCCTCTATTTATAGTTAAATTAGAAAGAGGGGGTGAAAACAGAGCACTGAAGATTGCAGTGAAATTACTACTGTTTGTGCATGATTTTACCTGCACTGGCAAACATGCGGCTATTTTCTTGTCAATGTTGCGCATCTGATCGCCGGCTTCGAAAATCGGTAATCCCATTAGAATACCCGTTTTGGTCGCACATAAACGACATAAATAATCAAATTCCTCGACGACGGCCATATCAACAGAATGAAGAGGATCGTTTTTTTGCTAGATTAAACGAAGTACTTGAACCGATCGGAACGATTTTACTTTAAGAAACCCAACGGCCAAGGTCTTTTACGTGATTTATGCCGTGCATTACGACATTCCCTAATTCGCCTCCTGCTGATCTTCAGTTGAAAACTTCTCTACTTTATAGATATGCATTATCCGGGGATATTTGTCAAGCGAGTCTGCGTTCACACCATCGGAGACAATCAGTCGTGGCATCCGTAGCGGGGGAATTAACTTGCGTTGCTCTCTTTTCATCTAAAAAGAATTTGTTTCGTAGGTGGCGCGCTAAACAGCCAAAGGCTGAAGTTTTTTTCAATCGACTAACAAGCTATCGAATATCGAGTTCATTTGCAATTGCATTTTTGAATAATACTTATTTCAATAAATTTAACTAATTTATAGGCATCTGCAATAATGCTAAAAACAAGGATCTTTATACATATTGCATTTCAAAAAATTATTATGTAGTTGATAATTCATTAAATTATACATAACCTTATTAATACTGCTTCATTATGGAAAAAGTTTCTTGATTTAAAAAAGTATTTATTTAAAATTTCATTTTAAATATATACTTTTATTAATTTATTAAAACTAAGATATACTAATAATCTTTTAAATGAGGGAGAATATATTAAATGTTTTTTTTAAATATTATATTAAATATTGAAATATTTTGTAAAGAGAAATAAAGAAAATGTATTAACATAGTTATGTGTATGATATAAATCTATCTCTTTATTTAAATATAATAAAACAAAGTAAAATTATTAACGCCATTTTATTTTTTAATTACGTTGTAGGTTAAATATATGTTAGTTTCTATGATATTTGCAAACGTTAGTTTTTATTAATAATTTTTACATATTAGTATTTATTCATTACTCATTTACGAATGTATCGCTATATAAAAATGATTTACCTGAACTGCTAACAAAAATGGCGACAAGTAAATCAGGGAATCAACAAAAAAGAAAATTAGTGATAGAACGAAATAATTTAGATGAAGAAATTGCCAGTGAGTATTTTTGATTATTTCCTGCATGAATTAATTATTATTTACTTTAAATACCTATTATAAAATGTCACAAGTTTATTGTTTACATACTTGAATTTTAAGGTTAGGTGATTCCTTTATTTTAATCAGCTTGATTAAGCTATTCTAAGTAAAAATATACATTATTTTGGTATTTATGGACTTGACCTTACGTTAAATAAATTTAATCTTTTCAAAATATGTAGTTTTTTTTTTTAATATAGTTTCTAACCTAAAAATAATTAAAATACATTACGATTATTTTTTCTAATTACAGAAAAAGCTAAAATTATAAAAACAACTTCAGAAGCTCCACGATTGTGCCCTTATTTAGATACAATAAATCGCCAATTTTTAGACTTTGATTTTGAAAAACTATGTTCAGTATCATTGTCAAAAATTAATGTATATGCTTGTCTTGTGTGCGGAAAGTACTTTCAAGGTAGAGGTACAAACACTCATGCATACACACATAGTGTAGCTGAAAGTCATCATGTTTTTTTAAATCTACATACATTAAAATTTTATTGTTTACCTGACAATTATGAAATAATCGGTAAGAAAATATTTGACTATTTTGTTTATATCAAAAGATAATGATATTTCTTAATAAATAACTGTTATTCAGATTCATCATTGGATGATATAAAATATGTTTTAAATCCAACATTTGATAAAGCACAGATTGCACAATTAGATAAAAGTGATAAATTATCGAGAGCCATAGATGGATCGCTATATTCCCCTGGTATTGTGGGAATGAATAATATTAAAGCAAATGATTATTGTAATGTTATTTTACAAGTGAGTCAGTTTGAAATATTTAAATTTCTTTAATTCTATCTTATGATATAATTATAAGAGTTCAATATTTTAGGCACTTTCTCATGTTACACCTTTAAGAGATTTTTTCTTAAGAGAATCTAATTATTCTCATGTCAAAAGGCCACCTGGAGATTCTTCTTATCTTTTAGTTCAACGATTTGGTGAATTAATGAGAAAATTATGGAATCCCCGTAATTTCAAAGCTCATGTCAGTCCACACGAAATGTTACAAGCTGTTGTTTTATGGAGTAAAAAGAGATTTCAATTTACTGAACAGGGTACAAATAAAATTATATTACAAGTAAATCACTTTTTTATTAATAACTTTTATATATTGAAAATATAATTTTCAGGTGATCCAATCGATTTTCTTTCATGGTTTTTAAATGCCCTTCATTTAGCATTAAATGGTACAAAAAAGCGTGATTCTAGTATAGTGTATAAAACGTTTTTGGGTCATATGCGGATATATACACGAAAAATACCACCACTTGAATTGGATGAAAGTCAAAGAAGTGAATTACTTCATACAGTAGAATATGGCGAAACTGTAACAGAAAGCCCATTTTTATATTTGACATGTGATCTTCCACCACCACCTCTTTTCAAAGACCAATTCACTGAAAATATTATTCCTCAAGTAAGTATCAAACCATAAGCTTTGATCATCACATTATCTGAAAACTTATCTTTTTCTTTTATTATAGGTCAATTTGTACACATTATTGAATAAATTTAATGCTGTAACTGAAAAAGAGTACAAAACATATAAAGAAAATTTTATGAAGAGATTTGAAATAACAGAACTTCCTCCTTATCTCATACTTTATATAAAAGTAAGTATATAATGGTGTATTAATATTATATGTTCATCTTTTATTTTATTTTTTTACAGAGGTTTACAAAGAACACATTCTTTGTGGAAAAAAATCCCACCATAGTTAATTTCCCAGTTAAGTAAGTAACTTTTAATATTATTATTATATGACAATGTGAAAGAACTTAAAAATATATACTGGTTTCAGAAATGTAGATTTTGGAGATATTTTAACACCTGAAGTAAAACAAAGACATCCATTTACAACATATGATTTAGTAGCAAATATAGTTCACGATGGTGAACCTGGTCAAGGAACGTATAGAGTTCACATTTTACATAGAGCAACTGGTCAGTGGTACGAGTTGCAGGATTTACACGTAACTCAAATTTTGCCACAAATGATAACATTAACTGAAGCATATATACAAGTATGTATTAATAACGAACATTTTGAATAATAGAGGGAAAATATACACATTTTTTTCTCTTTTTTCAGATTTATGAACTAAAAAATGATGTATATTCGGAAAATGGCAACAATTAAAGCAAAAGAACGATGTGATAGGCGTAATTTTATAAATAAAATATTTCAATTTTTCACTTTACCTTATTTTTTATTTCATAATATCCCTAATAAATCAAAGATAATAAATAATATAATAATTTTAAAAAGTGACATAAAAATACAGCACATGAAATAATTCACTACAATTTGTAATAATTTCTATATTTCAAAATCGCAGATAGTTTGTTAAAAGTTATACCTAAATTAAACATTTATCAGATTTTCTCGTGTGAATCATTTTATTAATAAGGTTATCGTAAATTCGAATTTAGTAAAAAGAAAATTGTGACTGCTAAATCCTTTTTACATGTATATGCATAGCGTCTAACCCTACGGGCCGCCGATCGTGTCGAAAGCTGCCGAACTTTGCCGAGAAGATCGGAAGTACAAACTGGAAGTAGAGTCGTGACGATCGGTGGGGAGAATCGGGTTTGGTGGGGATCGGAGTGTCGCGCCGAAGCCAAAGCGAACCGGAGTAGAGTCACAGCCGGCCACGCGAGACGGTCATGAGCGAACGTTTTCTATGGTTCGCGGTTTTTCCATCGTTCTTTCCGTCGTGCTTTTTTTTTCTTTTATTCGTAGTGTACCGGGACAACATTTTTCGTATATCGTATTCAAACGCGTTAGTGATACTGACGTTTCTCTCTTCCTAGTCATATAGTCGATTGTCGCGAGTGATTTTTTTTCTGTGTGTACATACATTGTGTTGGCTAGTAGTGTGTTCTCAGCACGTGGATTATTGCTGTTGGGATCGACGTTTGCTCGAACGGTGAGTATCCTTTCTTGTTTCCATAAAAACTTTGTTTGAAAAAGTTCTTTAAGGTTCCTCGCGCATGAGTTATAGCTTGCAAGATACATAGATTTACAGATATTCGTGAGACATAATTATTGGAAGATAGGATGTATGTTTAAGAACTTTCGAAAATTGTAATAGTTTGTTAGCGGTAACGGTTTTGTAATATTTTGTGTGACCGACACTTGAGAATTTCTATCACCTTTAAAGCGTTCCCGCGTAAGGTTATACAGTGGATGCGTATTTGAAGAAACTGTTGTGGTGTACTGACGTGTGGAACATCTACAAACCGAAATGCATACACTAATAAGAATTTACTGTGGCTACTTTTATTTTTCAACGCAGCGTCTTTTCTTATCAGATTCTACATTTCATTTTCATAGTATGAAATTCTCGTAGTCATATGAAAGTGTTAATAAATGATACGTACATAAATGGTATAGTAAGTAAAATAGTACGAATATTCTTTATCGCTACTGTTTATACATATGTGATTGTTTTGATGTACTGAGTTAATTCGAATACGCATTCATTGTAACCATAGCCTAAGATTGTTTTGTATACAAACGCGTAGAAACTTATTTCACTATCAACATGTGGAAGACTCGAAAAATTGAAGCGGGATAAGAACGCGGGACCCACGTTTCAATGCTAATTCTCTTATGGCTCGGTTATTCTTGTACACATTGACCACGATTATTCCGATTTGTGTCGGCGTGTTGGCAATACACGCTACCTTCCAGTAACCGCCCCGAATACCTGTTTCATGCGAACCTCAAAAAAACTGTCTGATTGCGTGGCCTCCGTGGCGGAGGAGCGAGTTTGAACGTTCCTCGGTTAAAAAGAGGGGAGGTACGTTGACTCTCGAAGAAGCTGCGAGTTTCGGATTCCTAGCATCTCACTTGGTAATCGTTGCATCGCGTAAACCAGTTTCCGCGTGTAAGAGGATCTTTGATGACATATTGAATGTACGTCATCGGCGTCGCGTATTATGTCTGTGAGATTGCCGTTTTTCTCAACTTTGCGTTTTACATACCACAGGTAGTATCTATGTATGTAGATATGTTACTACGGACGTAAAATATGTTGAATGTTGATTATTTTTTGTGTATTTTTAAATTAGGTAGAGTTTTAAGATAAAGAGATTAATGTGGGCGGGAAAGAAATATGGCGTCCGAGATTTTTGTACACATTGACGATTAATACCTAGTATCTTGACAAAGATACAGATATTTTAAAATATTTTATATTTTGAAGGAATTTTACAATATAGCGAGTATGTCTGCTGTAAATATGATCCTGGATTTCGTTGTTAGAAAACGATATTTATTTTTTGAATTAAACATTTAATCAATATTCGAATTTGGTACAGGAAAGAAGATAAGAAACGTTTATACGAACCATTAGTAATAATTTTATCGTGGAATGTTGTTAATCTACCAATTAAAAAATGAATTGTTACATCGAATACAAATACAACCAATTAGAGTAGGTGAAGAAATTGGTACGAAGAATACCAGATAGTGTTATTCATCGTCACAAAGATGGGGTATATTTCGAAAAATGAACGATAAGTCAAAAGAAGGGGCAAAAGTCGCGACGATAATTGGGAGTTGGTAACAAAGGGCAGGAATTGCGCGGTTTTCCTCGCGTATATGTAAAACAAGGGCTGGATGGGAAATTCTGGAACTGCAGAGGATGTCAACGACATGACTGTGGAATGTTTTAAACGTGGGTAGTGTATTAAGCAGAAATACATATCGTATGATGCACCGTTTCGCTTTAAGATCTTCCCCTGACGCTCACGTTCTGCTATGCCTAATATTTCAACGTCCCCGTATTTTGTTAGAGCCGCGTATGTAGAGAGAAGAGCAAGAAACGCGCCCGTTCTTCTCTCATGTCGCTTTTTAAGTTCGCGTACTTCCCCGCGATCCGCTCATGGACGTAAAAACGTGTCAAGGATGGAGATCATGGTTGTATTCATCTACGAGAAACATCCTTGAGGCACTTAAATATCGATTGAGGATACAGGAGTGCGTTGTCAAACGCTTCCTGTCGAAGCTGTTCGAATATGGGTACTTGTAACACACCTAGTTCATTGTTTCTTTTACGCACTATTTTATTCAGTTTGAAAAGTGTAGTGATATTTGAAGCATTTCTTTCTTCTCTCTCTCTCTCTCTCTCGCTTTTTTAAGGAGCGTATATCAGTTTACTATTCTTATAGGAAATTTTATTGATATTTTTGAGAAGAGTTTATAAATTTAATTTATTGTTTCTGCGTTGCGTTCTATTATTATGTCTTAAAAGCGTAACTTTTCTCTTTTTAAGAGTGATATAAATCTGTCACTTTTTAGATAATCTGTATTTTTGGAAAGAATTTCTAAATTTTTTTCTCTAGATTTTAGTACGACATTGAAAATAAACTGGATTTAGATGGTTCTTACGAGGGTGGATTTATATATAGATATCACTTACACTAAATATTTTTGCCTTTGTATTAATTAATATCAACAAAAATTGTTAATGATTACTAGTGATAGCAAAGAGAAAATATTAGCTTTTTAATGTAACTAGTTTTAGTTTATTTCCCTCCAAATTGGATTTACACCAACCTTTGGAAAAGAAATATTATTATATTTGTCCATCAATATTCTGTAGCATTCTGATGCAAAACAAGGTGATAGTTCTAATTTGGAAGCATTGATGGCTAATCTATAAATACATAATTGGAATGGTATTTAGTGACTTTTTTCCGAGTTTTTAAGCCCATAATGAAGTCGATTAGACAAAGGTATCTTCTCGTTTCTGGATAATTAAGCAGGACGATCGTATTTTTGGTAGAGATGGAAGATGTTGAGTATGCAGCTTAGCATGTTTTTACCGACTTGAATCTTAAGCCTATTAGGATACTGACATCACTATCGAGTATTCAGTCGCCTAAGGGCATATAGCCTTTTTTCTTTTGAAAGTTAGGCGAGACCGTTTAACATGTTTCCATACACGCGTATCGAGATACGTACGCGTAATCCATTCAGTATCGAAGAACAGGAAATATTGTGTATTTTACTCTGTATTAGTGGATATGGCTCTTGAAGCACATTGTATAATATGTTAATTCGAAATAATGAATTATTGAATTCTAAGGGAAACAGAATATTTCTTCTCGATACGATGTTTCTTAAATCTAAATTATATTTATCCTATTTCTTCCTAACTCTTTCAAGATTAAATTCTTTTTATCCTGTGAGAAAAATTATTTTTTCATCAATTATACATCATAGAAACATATATCTCGTGATTTTGTAAAGAAGGCACAGTGTACTACAACTCGAGATCAGCTTCGATCAGATCGAAAACAAATACATTCATCGGTTAGTTAATTAGTAATTTATTAAAGTTCAATGTTTCGTACGCGTAACATTCCCAGTTTAATTATACGTGTATAAGAGCGTAAAATATTATACAAGAATATTTGATACACATCTTGAACCGAGTTAGACAAAGATCCACAAGAGCAAGTGCAATACGAAACCGTGAAAGTTAAAGATTTGCAATCCAATTATGTGTAAGATATTAAAATACAAGAAAGATGCTATTTCAAGACTATAACAGCGTAAAATAGTCTGTGAATATATTTAGTTCAAAATGGATTTGCAAGTGAAAATTTCCTACGTGAAACCAAGTTGAAACTAGAATAGCAAAGAGTCAAAAATCTTCGGTTTAAGAACAATATATATCAAAGTATAAATCGCTATTTTCAGTCTACAAAATCGTAAAATATTATATCTCGACTCTTATATCGAACCTGATCCAAGAAGAATCCACAACCGAAAATTTTCTATATCAAACCGAGAGTCCCAAACAAGGGCAGAAAGTTAAAAATCCAAGCGGAAAGAAAACGACGAGCGATCGTGGCGGAAAACTCGGGTGATAAGAGAGTCGCAATTACAGAAAGAAAGTTGGTGCCCGTAGGTATTAAACAAGGGGTCTCTTCTTTTCCTTCATTCATCGACGATTCACTACGAGAGGAGGCTACGATTGTTTTCCCTCGGTGCAGGAAGTCGCTTGCACGCGAAATAAATCTGCAAGTCGGAGAAAGTCGTGGGTTTTGTCGTTGCCTTCATCGTGGCATCCTGGTTCTCCGTTGGTCGTTGAATGTGGAGTATAATGTGACACAAAGAACGTAGCCCTCGTCGTTGCGTGCAGGTAGATAGAAGGGAGAAGAAACCGCACGAGGAACAGCAGGTGCCCAACTGTTACGTTGTAACACCTATACGCATCTGCCTATAGGCGAACGATTAAGGCTACGATGGAGTTTGTCGTCGGTGAATTGGGTTACACTGGTCACGTTCGCGCGAAGATTATGAGGTTCTGAGCCGCGGAGTACCCAGCAACTCCTCCGTATCTCGAAACAGTTAGAAGTCGATGGTCCGATTAGAATTCCACGCAGAACCCCGTATTATCGCCTGCCTGACCGTGACTCGAACGGAGTCTGCCTTTTGTGTTTTTACTATATCGTTATTTCATAGTGATTCTGTTACGCGTTTGTAGATTCCACGAGGCATTAAATATCCGTGCTAGATATAGTTTCGTAAAGGAGAATGACTGTTTAATCGAAGAAACTTTCCGCAGATTTTCGTACAACAGGCGTGACGCTTTAGAGTAGAATCTTTGGAGTTTTATAGGGAAGTTTTTAGTAATTTTGCTATGAAGTTGTGACATATTTGCGCTAAGCATTATTTTACCATGCCGTAATTGAAGGGATTTTTCTTGTATTTTTACACAATGGAGATGATGCTGTAGTAGAATTTTCAGGTTTTTGTAGGAAATTCTTGGCAGTTTCGCCACGAAAGAAATGTTTTTTCCTTTATTCGCGAAGAAAACTTTCGAAGTTTTATTGGGATTAAAGAATTTTTGGTAATTTTGTTATTATACCATCTGAGTATAAAGGAGTTAATTATTCGATAAGGGAAATATTAAATAGATGTGAAACTTTGCTCCTCTGAATGAAAATTTTTGTTAGTACTTTATATTCACTGGACAAGAAATAGCTGTTCCAACAGAACTTGCCTATTAAGAACGTTAATTTGCACGCTTTGTGACGTAATCACGTTATGCGTATGCGATATGCAAACGTTGAAAACGCTTTGATTCTCGTGAAAAGATACGAATACGTATTGTAGGAAGCACATGTTATCGTACCTAATATCTAGAGAATCTTCCATGCATAAATACCAAAGTCACACACGCGTATTGCACCGTTAAATGTTGCAAAATTATAACAAATAATCGCAGAACTATTTTTTGAAGCAATGATTTAAGCGATTTTAATGAACGATTGTTCTTCAGAATTTGTAAAGAAGTCTCTGATCTATTTAGCAGTTGAACAGTCTTTAATTAGAAATACTTACACTTATTTTAAACGTCCGATTAGTTTCTTTACGATATATTAAACATTGAAATGTTAGAACATTCTCATCAGCTGTCGCTGCATTAGACTGTGTTAATCGTCGTTGAAACTCGTTTTGCCAGCTTTAAATCCGCAAAACTAACGATGGCCGGTGTTTTCTGATACAACAGACGTGGAACAGCTTGTAATGGTCAACTACTTCCCGATCTTTTGACACTTTCTTTTTGCGAGAAGAAAGTAATATTTGCCAAAGGATTTACGTCTTCCTTAATAGCAAATTGAAGCTGTGCAAAAGTAACCAGGAAATCATTTCATTAATCCCTCTTGAGAAATGCGTGTCGCTTAATGTACCATATAGTAAATCGAAGTTCAATTAAACGAAGGCGAACATGCTTGTAAAGAGTAGTCAAAGATAAAAACTCTTAGAACTTCGTGAAAGACTTTATAAGGATTCTTGTAAGATTTCATTTCATCTTATAAGAAATCCATAGAGAAACTGAAGATAAATTCCAATCTAGTCAATTGCAAAGAAACAAATGCATTTTTCATGACTGTTGATCCATCGATAACATGAAACTTCTGTCTCAAAGGAAACAAAAAGAATTAGAAATGAAGAGAAACAGGTTCAAAGCCACTGTATAATGAAATAACGCGTTTGCGAGCGTCTCATTCGTTTGTTTCCAAGTTACACAGCTTTATTTCCTCTCGAACGATCGAGATCGAAGTTTGTTAGATAGTTTGCTATACACGAAGAGAGCAGAGATTGCGTCGGCAACTTTGGAACGTCGTGGATAGATTTTCGAGCGAAAGAATGTCGCTCGAAGGCAGTTTCGTTTTTCCGTATAGCTATCGGCGAATTCATTTGGAATTCGCGTATGTTACCTGTACGACGCTTCTCGCCCAGTTGACTAGCGTTCTAGAATCGTCCACAAACTGGGACAAACAAGCGCCTTTCGCAAATTTTGAAATCTAGGACGACCGTCTAAAAGGAAAACTTCTTCTTTGATGGAGACCTCGCGCTGTTTTTGCATAAGAGAGAAACTGATTGGTTTTCGTTCGGGTAATAGCAACGTTAATAGCCAGACTCTTTGAACAGATGTTTTGGTGTGCGAACAAGTGACGATAGAAACAATGGGGAAAGGTTGTTAGTGAAATTTATTCTTACTTTGATTTCTGTGATAGAAGTGTAAATATTTAACCATTAACTGGTACGGTTCTTCGATGCTACATCATGTTAATTGTGTTATAGATGAATCTTAATCCACGCTATAATATTAATAATAAATAATATTAATAATAATATTAATAATATTAATTTTAAATAATTACATCAAACTATCGAGGAGCCATGAATAAATTTCTGACGAAGATAATTTTCTATTTTGCTGAAAATGGGAATGCACGATAGGACGAATAATAGAGTTTAACGGCACCTTGAATCAAGAAACTGAGATCGTATCGAGTACGTTAGGCCTGCGGGTCGCTTGTTTGCGTAATCTCTAAGTCGACGTTAGGATTCTGTAACAAGTTGTACAGGTGTTGAAAACATAGTGTTTATCCTTGTTTATACGTATAAAGTAGGATGTTGTAATTATACAATTCGAGGAAAAATCTCTTTGGTAACATCTTTCTTCTTTACGTACGTAATATTAAAAATATTATAGATATACAATATGAGATAAATTAAAAAGATTATGTAGAATATGAGAAATTCGGCAGAGCGAGAACACGTATAAATAATTTGCTAAAAATTGTTTTCGGGCGAAGAACAATTTTTAATTAATAGTTGTAAAAATTTCGAGGACGAAAGCATTGCATATTATTTTTTTTGAAGCGTTATTACGTCTCTTTTTTAGCTCAACAGCAAACAGCAACATATATTGCAGTGATTCATTCAGTTTTAACGATTGTCACTGATTAACCTCATTTAAGCTAATGACTTAATCATATGTATTTTAACGATGTATTGTAGCTGCACCTTCTTCGCTATCCGACAACTTCAAACAGTCATTTTTTTCCAAGAAACAATATCGCTGAAAAAAATAATGGTTTCAAGCTTCGATTAAATTCTTCAACGTTCGCTTCGGGAGAAATATACGATGTAGAAACAATACGAACAATAGATCTCGTTTTTTATTCTTAAAATAATATAGATAAATAAACAGATGAACAAATATAAAAATGTCGTAGAATTTTATTCTTTGCGCAAGCTCTATCGGAAAATAGCAAGTACATCATTCATAACTTATATTTATTCGGAACTATTGTTACTTTCGAAATTTCTAGGATATCAACTTTTTCGAATAATTTATTCCAAACCTTCTTGAAAATAGCAAATGATGCGTTGTATTTTATATTATCCTAACAGATCGCATACAAAAATAAGGAGAAACAAAGAAGGATCGAATATTTCGTGTGCATTGTAAAACAAACTCCCAGTATCCAATTACGCGACACGCAACGTACAGAACCCAACCTATATATATATATATACTCACTGAAACGATAAAAAAGATAAGATTATCCAATAGCCTAAAAGGAATTGATTCTAAAAGCCAAAAAGAAAAAAAAAGAAAAGAAACTAAAATAAACTGTACGCTATCACAACTCCTGTCAAGAAAATCATGGCAAAGCGTGTCGACAAAAAAGACACTCGAGCGAGAACAACAGAATGATGCGAATAAATAGTCGACAGGTGGAAAAGCTGTAAGGGCGTTGTTGGCCCTGTCGGCGCGACGTGACGCGCACACTTTCGGCGCTCTTCTTTACGCGATGATTAGAAGCGGAAGGACACCGTCGTGACACGTGCAGATTGAATACAATGGTCACGGTGTACCCTCATTTACGTAATGCACTACGAGAAAGAGACAATGCCGTCTGGCGCTTCTCTCGTTTATGATTCGTTGCCCGGGAGACACGAAAAGAAAAATTACAGGGTGGTTCGTTGCCGTGTCGTTACCGCCTTTCGGACGTGAAATCTCGAGAGTTTCTCCATTTCTCTCGGTCCTTTGCCTCGTATACATATCCTTCCTCTCTTCTTTCAACATGCTAACGCGTATTTGCCTTTTACAGAGTGCAAGAGATGGAAAGAGATTTAAATGCATCCTCGTAGTCGAGCGTGTAGGTGTAACCGCCAATGACTCGATTTCTCTGGAGACTGTTTTTCTTTTTCTAGCTTCTTTCTCGTCGTTTTTTTTTTCTGTGGTCGTCTGATGCGTTGCTACGCCACCGACAAGCGGAAATCTGGTCGGCGGAATTGCAATTAATTAAAAAGTTAAACGGCTCTGATGATCGCACGCCGCTTCTAGCGCGCCTCTTTCGTGATAGTTATTACGATTTCTTTCTCTTTTACTTCTTCTTTTAACGAGCTCGCGTTGTCGGCTCCGGTAGACTTCCTTTTATTTTTCTAGGTACGATTAAGTAGCTCCCGAACGATTAATCTTATTGCGATGAAATGGATGACAAGAATCACGCGATGTTGGGAGAATATTTGAACGAACGCTCTTTTTTAGCGAGATTTACCTTTTCTTCTTCTTTGCGAGAGTAGTGGATTACATATTACTGGTTTGTTACATGCTAAAAATATTGCTAGTTTTGGCATATCTTTAGAAATTAATCGTTTAATTAATGACGAGCTAACATGAGAGTATACTCTTTTGTCTAATAAAATTATACTATAATATTTAATAAGAATAATATCATAGTTAAAAAATTGTATTAATCTTTTTTCTTTTTCTTAACAGTAAGGGATTTCAATAAACGGTATCTTATTGAAATGCTTTTATTGAAATGTAAATAATAAGACACGTTATTTTTATGTCTTTTAATACGCGTAATTTAAATTTATAATCCGCTAATTTCACAAACCAATAACAGATCCTGCATTTAATTATATTATTAATTTATCATTAATTTGTACATTTTCGTCAAATTCAAATATTATTACTATTCATAATCAACCAAAGTAAGTAACCTAATACTTAGGTTGTGTATTAAAACGGTAGTGTATTATTCAATTGATCTTTAATTTTTATTATGACATCTGTGAACATTAGCATTAATAGATCCGTAAATGGAAGCAGAACTTGATTTTTATTAATGTTTGACGTTAATGTTTAATGGAATTACGGCGTTAGAGCTAGTCTTAAAATAAACGCGTATCGCGTTGAGCATTTTGAATCAATGGTAATAACAAATTCTCTTCCATAAATGATACGCGAGATGATCCTATTAGACGTTCGACGGGTGCACATTGCAGATGCATCGATTTTCTCTAAAATTGCTTTGCACCTGTACGATCGATAAATGACACGACATCCATGTGAGGTTACGAGGAAGTGCTTCCTCGAAGAAGAAAGGCGGAAGATTGGCTTCTTCTTTCGTGACAGAAAATGGTCTGAATGAGACATCACGGAATGGAAAGGTCTGAGTGGCAAGGAATAAGAGACTTGTATGCGTGTATATATGTAGTTTCAGCTATCGAAAAAGCGATCGTGCTTATTCTTTGGAACAAAAATCTCGTGATACAGTCAAATTTCCTGTCTTTGGTTGTTATGTAAAGGAACAATCGGAAGTGAATTTGCGCTAGTAGATATATGGTAGAATTTTAAAAAGTAACCAAAGTAACGTCTAATTAAAATTTATGCGATATTTTTTTTAGTACAATAAAGGATGTCTCTCTTTTTTGGAGTATTTGTGGGCTTTTTAATAATTTTTTAATTTAGTTCGACGAAATTCTGATTTCGTCTAAAAGTCCACCTATATCTATTTTTTATCATTGTTTAATTAATTGAGATTTGGAAAATTTTAAAGCGAATGATATTATCTATCAGGTTATTTCACGAGTAACGTCGATTCGTTTAATTAATTCGATTAAAAAATTACCAAAAAGTGGAAGGAATAGTTCTCGATGATAACAGTGATACGTTATTTTTCAAAACAATATTTTTGTGTCTTAAAGTTATAGATATAAGCATAACGTTACTTACGAAATGATTTAATTATATGATTTAAACTTTACTTTCGTTAAAAAACCCATCTGGCAAAAGTTTAATGATAATAATTACACGTTATCTTTCAACTGTTACGTATGTTTAAACGATTTGAGTGAAACGCAATTGCGCTGGTTCGAAATACGAAACTCATAGTCTGGAAACTCTGGAGTGTTGATACTACGTCGTTTCTAGATGTTATGTGTAATAGTTGGTCGAACAGTTTTTAATTTCGCTGAAACAGAAGAAAATTTGCCGTCTCTGCTTGCTTTTACTATAAAAACATCTAATAATACGACTTCCTTTCGTCTTTTCGTTATGTTTGAGAACGTATCTTGTTCATCTCTCGGTACTCTCTTTACTATGTGTAGCAAATAACAGGAAGGCGTACGTAGGGTTTCATATAGAATATGTATGTACGTAGTTTCCCATTGTGAATATAAATCTTTGTTACGAATTTATACGATGTCGGATCTCTTAGTATTTCTAGGTAACTAAATTTTCTTCATAAATATACATCGCTTGACAGCGTATAAATAACAGGAGAGACATAGCAGTAGGTGGAATGTTTTGTAAGGATTTTATTGTAAAAGTTTTTAGGGAGACATTACGCTTGCAACTTTGGATTAGTGGCGAGTTATGAAATGTTAAATATCTAGGATCCACTAATGTTTAACCACTTGTATTGTTGCCAGAAAATTAAACAGAAATTTTTATTTCGAATATTTCCTCCAGTATCTTCAAAGAAGATTAGCGACTTTTTAACAATTAAAAAGGTTAATCTATGTTAAACTTGTACATATTAAAATACAGTGCAAAAATGTCTGACAGATATCGAATAGCAGATACGAATACATAAAATTAGAAAAGTCCCTGTTCTAATTTCATCGTTACGCTGATTGTTCTGTTAAATATACGATATTTTCAATCGTGATAATATTCAGTGCACTTTCATTTTTTAAAATTTAAAAACTGCATGCCTGATGTATGCATCTTTGAGAAGATGTGTCTGGATTTATGTAGTTCCAAACAATTTGGACTTTATGAGGTACAAATTTAAATAGATTTGATTAGAGGCAACGCGTGAAATTAAAAAATTGTATCTATAAATTCAAATTATTTAAAAATTAAGCGCACATTCACGTTACTACAGGTTTATTACTTTAGTGAGCCTTCAAAGAGTTAAGTATGTGGTTATTATGCGATTTCGTGTATGAAGAACAAAACGCATAAATATTAAGAATAGATAGAGTTTTGATAGCACGTTCGATAAATTATGTATCTGACTTATGTGTGCCATCTGGGAGTAAAAAAGAGACGAGTTATTCGAAGAAACGGTTGATGGAACGAAAGGAAAGGTAGTGGATCGATTGGCTGTCGGTGATGGCGTGCACCGGCCCTTCAGGCCGCCCTCCGTGAATCCGATATAAAGGCTTCTCAGTGCACGTGTATGCACACGTCATAATGTATGCAAGCGTACAGATGCAAGGAAGGAACTACGTGTATGGGTGGTTCGTCATATGGGTTACCTCGAAGCAAGATCGCGGCTAGAGGGGCAGGCTAACGGAAGTGGGAATTTTTCTACAGTCGCGTTTCAGTAATTTCTTGCGGAAAATAGGGAACTTGAAATATTTCACCGTGGTAATTGGTGTCTTGATAGCGTTCTAGCCCTTGGGACCCACTGTCTTTTGTCTGCGAAGCAAAGATTGTGATCGGGGTCCACTTTCTATCGCTTCGTTCTTTTCCCTTCTCACCTGCGTTTCTTACATAATTATTCAAGCCTATTTATTATGGAAATCGATGCGCCAATTTCTTTCTTTTCGTTTAGTCATGGTAAACTATTTCCGTAGAAAATCGAGGAATTTTCTAAAGAAAAGAATTACAAGGCAATGAATTTCACAGATATTCGAATCTATTTAATTCTTTAAGATGCAGAAAATAAGTAAATTTTGGAGAAATAAAGCGAAGAATTTCGTATTTTAGAACTTGAATCGTATTTATGATGGGCCAGTTTGACCTTTATTGAAATTGATAACGTAGTCACGATCTAGTTGATGTTCGTTCAGGCGTTTTGTCTCTATCAAATCGTCTAATACATCACCAGTGTTCACGCTTCGTGCACGCTGCGCTATATTAAATAATCCTTGAGTATAGTGTCACTGGACTGTGATCATCTTGTAACGAAATCGTCAGTGAAAGCTTGATGGTAGCAATTTTCTCCAGAATAAATGACATACAACGAGCTAATGAGCTATTGACACTATCATAATAGTTAATTATTTATTCACAGAAAGAAAAACTCGTAAATTTCGAAAGGCAACCTATCCTTTTGTATTTCAAGTTTTTTTCCTCGTTAAACTTTATACAGTCTACTCTAATAGTAGATTATTAGATGAAATTTCACCTCTGAAAAACCTGCTATAATAATTGCGTTAATTCGTAATTAACAAGTAACCTAACAAATTCTTAATCAAGTTTCAGATGTACACACGTGTACATCTATCTATTCTTGTTAAATAATTAATAAAATGCATCTACCTTAAATGAGCTATGTATTACATTTAATAATAACTATTACTGACAGTAATGATACCAATAGTAATTTTAAAACAGGTAATCAAGCTATATAATTAATTTTTAAATAATAATTAATACTACGTCCATATACATGTATACCAATCACGTGTAGCTCTTCAAAAAATAAATTAACTATGTGTAATAATAGCTATTAATAATGGTAATTCAACTGTTATTAACTTAAAATTAATATATGTATCTATGTCCCTAAGAACTTTTCCCAACGTCTGCTCTAATATTAGTTCCCCGTGCATACCTAAAGTGGTACGTGTTTTCAGCTCGTAAATTACCTTCTTTTTGGCCCAGATGCAACATTTCCAGTTGAAACCTTCAAAACTGGACCAGTCGTTTCTGAGTCATCGTGTATAAGTCACGATGACAAACCGTAGCTGCATACAGAGGGAACTATTGTGACCCACAGCCTACGTTTTCCGTTAGACGTTATTATCCGCACCACCTGTCTTAACGTGTGCTCTTCCCCTTCTTCCGTTATCTCTCTCCTCGTATCTAGTCGCTCACCGTCTCTTTCCTACGCCCGTCCTTCGTATTCGAGCGTCCTTCTTTTTCCTTCTCTCACTTTTTCCTACGTACCGGTAGCTAATGTTACTTCCTTACGATCCTCCTCCCTCTTTCGTTCTATCTGCTACCATATTCGTTTGCGTTGTTACACCTGCGACTTTAAAGGCTCGGTGAACTGTTTTATTTAAATTGCACACGTTGACCGCCACTGTCAGGTGGTTGCCTGACCAAAATCGGGAACGCTGTTTGCGCTCTCTGATGAGTTTCCAGCGTGTTTCGCCGGTTAGATACGTCACACTGACGCCTACCCAGGGGTGGGAAGTCTGGATCTAGGTCTAGGTGGTTTGGAAACGATTTAAAGTTTCTGAACTATTTAAATGAGTTTGCGTACGACTTGTTTTTTTCTGTCCTCTTTTTTAAACCTTTCAGGTAGTTTCTTTTTAATTAGTAATACACCGAGGAATAATATTTGGCGAATGAAACAATGTAGGTATGTGAGGGGTTGATTGATAATCAGAGAGAGAGAGAGAGAGAGAGAGAGAGAACAATATAGAATCATCGTTGGTGGATGGAAAGACTGTTTAAACAAGTTTATGTATGTCTGGTTTTGTTACTTTATCTTTTCTTGTTCAAGTAGTTTCTTTCGATCGGTGATGCAATGTTAGGTGATGAAATAACACTGGTATTTAAAGAACTGATCAATCATTCTGTCTTTAATAATCATTAAAGATAGAAAAACATAGAGTTTTTTTAAATTGCTGGATGGTATAAGTTGCGGATCGATGTTAATTGTGTCTCTTTTTCGATATTTCTTCTACCACTTTGTGTAATTATTTTTATTATGCAATTTCGCGCGTGAGAAACGAAGCAGATATAAAGAACAAGTAGGATTTCGATAGTGTACTATAAAATACATATCTTGTAGTTTGAATGCAAATTGAAATTATTCAAGTAGGGCATTTTAATTACACTTTTTTTTACATCTGTTTCCGACTCGTGCAATAATTGGAGGATCTCGTGTGTGAAGAATGAACCACATACTTACGTACAACACAAAAATGCATAATTTAGATTTCGTTGTTTATTTAAATTACATAATACGTTGAATAACTTTAAAGAATATACAGATGTAAAACAATTCATGACACAATTTATGGAAAATTTTACAACAACAAGGTTATACTAGAAATAATTTTTTTTACGATCAGTCGTCATGATCGATACATAGATAGAAAGCGTTCGTGTTCTTTAAGGAGAGCTTTTAGAAATTCAACCTTCGAATTTTTCCACCCACCATTCAGCTTCGTTACGAAAACGGAACGAGTCCTACGCGTGCTACGTCTAAGTACGTGTCACAATCTCGTTCGCATAAATCACTCGTTGAAACGTATTTTAATTACGGGGCCATGTGCGACAACTGTAATAAATACACACGTATGCTGATTTGCAAAAGTATCGCAAGCAAAGCAAATTACGATTAAGACTTTCAAATAAACATATTGTTCAACATATTGAATACGATACATCGTAATTTTCTTTTTAAATTATTATTTTTAATTATTAAAATATTTTAATAATTCATCCTTAAATCTATGTTTTTTTTAATGTAATGAAACATTTAAAGCCAGTCAATTTACGTAATTAAGAAACAATAGAAGGAATAAATAGAGACAATGATGGCGTGAAAGAATATTCTTCGTAAACTTTATAAATTTTCGAAATCAATTTTTCTAAAAACAAAAAGGATCAATACTATACGTAAATTCTACTTTATTTCAAACTTTTAACTTAATTTTGCAAGAATTTATTACTATGGATAATTTCTGTTTATCGATATTAATACACCTATACGCAAAGTCAAACTTTTCTCCATTCTATGAGAAGTTTTATTTTTAGAATTTATATAATTCTTCTAACAAGTTACGAGCTCACCGAGACGTTGTTTACGCTGGCCAGTGGAACCGTGCTAAATCCTCGCGAAAGTAGCAGAACGTCGTGTGCCACGGAGTACAATGGCGAGGCGATGTTGCACAACCCTAGGGCCCTACTGTCGTTGAGCAGTCTCTGGAACTGGAAGACCACTTAGCAACCTGTGAAATTGTGCTCTCGAACGAATATCCAGGGTGTTAATAGATATGTGGAACACCTTTTAAGAATCGAGTCTAGACACAGAAACAAACACAGAAGTTGATATACAAAAAACTACACGTTACACACAAATAATCGAAGGTAATTAAATACGTCGTGGCGCGTTATAAAATACCACATAAATCGCAACTATATTTTGGATTCATTACCCAGATGAAATCTAATTTAACCCTAATCCGAACGTTGAAAGATACAAACGCCGAGTAGCGATTCTACATAGAAGTGAAATTACTCGGAACATCGATTATGGCAACGAAATCGGTGTGGTGTTCGCCTTCCTATATAAGTAACCAATCGAACTTTGCTTGGAACTGAATGGAAACATTCGTACCGATGTCCGGAAGTTTCAAACACCTGACGTGCTTCTTGCGTTCGACATTACGTCGCCTTGTGACGAAATATCTGTACCTTGTGCGCTGTGCTAAAACGATTAACCGTAGAACCATACTTTACCGTTAATTAAACTTTGACTAAAATGCGCTGTAGACTGTTACTCGACATTTCCATTCAATTCAATGGCGATGTTTATCGACAACTCGTGGAAAAACCTCGAAACCAGTCCAACCTTCGGGCTGTACATTACCTTCGAGAGGTCCTTGCTTCCGGCCAATTGTACCGCTCGATCGCTTCCGGTCTCACGCTTCGCATAACTTCTCGTCGCTCGCATCATCTCCTTCGTTTCTTCTGTCGCGTTTCACTGCTCGCAGATTGCACGGAATTTCTCTGGCTTTTAACCGCTGCCGGTAATTCAGACCCGAAATGCCTCTGTGGAATTTCTGCGGGGTCCTTCGACCGGTTGTAGGAACGCAAAGTAGCCCGAGGAGCGACAAAGAGGCCACCATTGTATTTTCACTGTCGTTGGATTAATTCGCTGCTCTGTTAGGCGGAAAATTAGTCAGAGAGCATTGTTTTAGATAGTTGAAGGAGTTGAACGGGGAATAGGAGGTATTGAAGTAATTCGGAGTCGGTTTGGGGCTTTGAAATGTATAACTCTTCGTTTGAAGAGACTTCAGCCCCTTGCAATTGGGAAGCGTTTCAATGCCTCTTTTCATCGACATGATAATTAACAAATAATTTCATATAAATTCATGAGAAGAACTTCGCAATTTCTTTATTTTCAAGTTTCTTATAGTTGGAGACATTAGTTTTTATCGTATATATATATATGATGGTAAAAAATATAAAGGGTTAAGAGTTTAATATAATTTTAGATCCAGATACAGTTTCAAGATTCTTGTTGATCTTAAACGTAAGATTTAAGGAAATAGATCTGTAATAAAATATTCAAAATCTTACCAGACACACAATTAATAACTAGCTGTCAACTTCATTTCCTAACTACAAGATTGTGTCTATTCTAAGCGATCTATGTTTTATGGATAACAAGAAATAAGCTTAAAGTATAAAATAATATCAGCTTCAGAATTTAGTATAAAGATTTTATTCGAAGATTTAATACAAACTTTCTCTTTGATCCCGCATCTATGTCTACGTTAATATTTGTATCTGAATAATCTTCATTGTAGCTCAGTCTGCTATAATTGATTCCACCTTGAGATTGCGGATTGCGAGGCAAAGCTTAACATCTCTTTTACGTAGTCCAACCAATAACCTAACTGATCGTTCGCTACTATTTTCACAATATTGCACGAATCATTTCAGTATCTTTGATAAGAAAAGACACAATTTAATAAATTCACGGTTAAGTCAAAGCATCAAAGAAAATCTGATAAAGTTGAAACTCGAGAGAGCAAGATCTAGATATAACAAATACATCTGCCACGTCTAAACGATATAAAAATTTCCAATTTAATCTTCCATCTAGATTTCATTACCTCGCGATCATATCACGTGAAAATTTCTCGTTTATTCGATTTATTCAATTTTTATGGGCAAACCAGCGAAAAGATTTCTACGCAGATCGAAGAAATTCAATCGAGACTTTCATTATGCCGCTAGATGGTTAGCTGTATGCTCGAATTACGTCAGCGGATGAAAATGCCGGATGGCTATATCGCTTAAAAAAAAAAGGATAAAAAAATGAGAAAATGATGGAGAAAAACTCGGAGATTCGTCGACGAAGCGGATATGATAACGCGTTCACGCATTAAGGGCATGTTGCATCAATTTTCGAGTAATTTCATGGCAATTTTCCGATCCCTTGCTAAATCTTGCCACGGGGGGAGGAAAAGGCTTGAGGGAAGCTCGCATCTTCGAATTTATCTACCTTTATTATCGACGCGTGAATTGGCCAAGTAAGGAAAAAATTCGTATCGATTTCTGTCGGGCGAAATTCGAAACGGTCTTGAAAATTGAACGAAATTGAATTTGTTGAAGATTTTCCCCAAAATTGTTTATATATAGGAAGAAACGTGCTAATGAACAAAAAGCAATGGAACGTGTAATCCGAACGTAGAAAATTTTTACGAATATACGTATCGTATACGATAGACAGAACATTTTCAAATTTCGTTATAGGTCGCGTTTCTCGTTAAGGCAATATTTGCTCAGGGATTCTCGCGTTCCCTGGTTTTCAATAATTTCGACGACACGGATTTAGCGGAGATTCGTTAAATAAAATGTTTATGAAAATACGCTTTCCACGGGATTTTCGGTCATGGTTCATTTAATCCTCGTTATCGCGCGACTGGAAAATCGTAGGCGTAACCACAGAGTGAAATCTTAATTATGCACCTGTAGTTCCGCCGTGCGCCACCTTTGACATAGAAAGAGGGGGTGGAAGTTTAATTACGAGACGGTGCAACCGTGCCATACCTGTGTCCGTGACACGTTTGCTCCACGTATATTGCTTATCGTTCTTGCGACAGATGTCCTTTTTAAATTCATATGTGTATAAGTAGATTCGATCCTTCATACCCCTTACGTTTCTTATATACGCTGTTTCGTGTGAACCTTACGGAAGAAACGCATGATAAGTTGTATATTTTGCTCCTTATAAGGGTGCAGTTTTAAAATTCATTATATCGTTAACCAGACCTATGTTTTTAAACGTATCTTCATATTTAGTACTTATCTTCATTTTAGTAATAAATATTTATTTTTGTCAGCCACTTGAACATTTCAAAGACATGGGTCGTTGGTCATTTTATCTTTGAATCGAACGAGTGATTTTCATTTTTAACTACGTTACGTTAAAGAATTATTGCTAGATAATATGGTTGCACTTATTACAAACGAATAATACACTGTTCCTTGGTTTTGTCAGTATTTCCAGGCACTTAACATTGACATTCCGTAGGTAGAGAATTATTTCTCAGAACTGATTCCTCGTTTCTCAGTTAATTAAAAAACATCGTCTTCTTATGAGTACACCGTCTTTAGATTGCAAAAATTTTTATATCTTCTTATCGATACTATCCATCGATCACATATCTATCCAATTTTAGATGTAAAAGAAAATATAAGTTCAACCAACGATAAGAAACAATTACGAATTTTTATATTACATCATACGAAAATAAATGTCACGCGATATTCCCATTCGCATAACGAAAAAGACGCGGAGGAGGGATAACGCTCTTTCCCTGGCGATTGTTGAAGCACGTAGCACGCAACGTGTTTTCGTAGGGACGTGTCCCTGTCGGTAGCACGAGGAACCGGAAGTGGTCGGCTAAATATGCACGACCACGTATCGCCACGGTTCATTGTCGTTCGAACAACGGTCGTCGAAGAGTCTCTGGAGTGCCATTAAATCTCGGTGGCTCGTGCACGACATTCAGCCGTGATCGAGCGTGGAAGGATCGATTGTGAGCAACATCAGGGTCCCTTCCAAACGAAATCATTGTCGGTATATGCAACGAGAGGGGGAGGGGAAATGTCATCGCTGATGAAATTCTTCAAAGGACACGCGCGGCGGATACAGGTGCAGCGGGAAAAATCGAGTTACCTCGCTATGTTTGAAATTTCTCTGTCTTCTGTCTGTATCGTTGTCCCGTGCAAATGTGCCATCAACGTTTTAATCACTTTGTTTGTTAATGGACTTTTTCGGTGGGAACTTTGATCTTCTGTTTTTAATTGAGTCGACGACGCGCGGCAACTTGTAATTACAATTATCGAATTCGAGGAAAATCGAACGTGATTAATTAATTATCGGCGGAATTCGTTCGACGATTCGTGCCGATGGGGGTTGAATTTTCTTTTTTTTGCTGGTAATTTATTTCTTCTTATTGGGTGGTGATTTAATTCTCATTTTTCCAGCTTAATTTAGTCCTTGAACTGAAATTTGAATTTCACAGTGGAGAATTAATGGAACGAAGATTAATATAAATTTGGAAATTCCTTATTGCTAAGGTAAAAAATTTCCAAATGTTACTCCCTTCCCCTTACCACTACTTTACCACCAAGAAAATGGTTGGGTTAGTTTTATAGATTGTATTTACTGTAAGCAGTTGATGACAATTGATTGCGAGGGTAGAACACCTAACCTCTGTTTTCGGCTATGTTGGCAAAAATGATAACACCCTAGACACAATTTATCGTGGCCCAAAAAGTTTACGGGAGACGATCCGATAAATTTTCGGCGACACCTTTATTGCACACTTCACTTTGTTTCTTCGCACGCTCGTAGTTATAAATGGAGCACATTTGGTTCATTCACTCTATACGGTTGCTGACTATTTACCACCGTGATATCAATCAATAAGATACGTAGTAATATTAGAATGATCGTGATTCTCGAGTTAACGCAAAATAGATTTAATTAAAATGCATTCCTAAGGAAGCGAAGGATCTAATCTAGTGGAGGATATTCTCGTTGATCGCTTGTTTCATATTTCTTGATGAGCTTCTGAAAGGTTTAACGTTGAACTTTATTTAAGTAAATTTCCTAATGATTCTCTAACTGTTGGAATAATTGTATAATTATCATTTCGCTGGTCGCTCGTTTGGTCACGCTATTTCTCGGCCTCTATACGCATCGTTGAACATTTCACGCATGAATCTTTCATTTTGCTGTTTTATTTAATTATTTATTTAATAATCCAACGACTGTCTCAATTATAACTAAAATACAACTTTATTTACATTTCTGTCAGCTTTCAATTTTCTTTACGATTTACGGCTTAGCATTTATGCATTGTCTTACGATTAATCGACGTTAATAGCTATTTTAATGCGAAGGGGAAGAAGAACAATTTATGTATGCGTATAATACCAACAGAGAACTTGCATAGTGAAGTTGTAGCGATTTAAAGGAGAATCAATTATAAGCTACGTTACAATTAAAAGTATTAATTATACGAAACGTACAGATATAGCACTACCGTGCAATAAGATTTTTATCGAATATTAAAGTCCTAGGTTTTAATTCAGTACTAAAATTCTCTTGACTGTAACAACATTCGAGAGTACATATTTTAATTCCAAACCCTAATAAAACAATAATTCTGACAATGCATGGTAGTTCACTAATAATTTTGAGATACAAGATTACATGCAATTCCGATAACGTTTCTATCTTACTAACGAAGAAAACTCTCACCTTCCTCCAACAGTAACGTTATCCGAAAGCCAGAGCACGACATAGGAAGTGGAAGCGTTTGCCAGTCTAAATTTATTCAGAATGTTACATTAGTAACGAACGGGGGTCGAGAAGCAAGTTCGGGCCCCAGACTCGACGTACAATGGTCAGTGAACCTCCCTTAACACGAATCGATAACGCGTCGCTTTCGATAGGAGCACGCGAGGTCGTCGAGAGTAGCACGCGAGCTATTCACCTGCTCTGCGATCGAATTCCAGGCTCGCGCACCTGGCACTTTGTAGGGAAAAGTTAATTGTCTCTGTGTGGCGTCATCAGACGAATCGACGTAGGTGTAGCGACGACGCTGAGGGTGCAGAAGAAGAGGGGATGTAACATACGACGGAGGAAAGTTGGCGCCGAGACGTTTTCGTTAGTCGCTGCGCGCCAATGTCTTCGGCAAAATAATGACGCTCCGAGCCCGGAAGTAATTAAAGGAAGAGGTATCTACACAAGCGTCAGACTGTACGTACGTCTGTTCCGCATTCGAATGCGTATTTTTCGCGAAAGGAAGCCGCGTTTATCTTTTTTTCGTACCTTGCTTTTCGTGGCTGAAAAGCGCGGAAAGCTTCAGACGATTCCGCTGTTGCGTCTCTTTCAACCGGATTTTAATTCTTTTTGAAGGTTGAAGATGGTGTTTTTCGTTGATTGATGGAGCGTGGAACGGGTTATGAAGGTTTCAGTGGGATTTTAGACTAAGTGAATGTAATTGGTATTGATTTTGGGGAATACAGTTTGCTCGGAATATCATACTTTGTAGCAGAGTTTGTAGAAATGATGGGAAAAAGTGTAGAGTATGTCATGATATTTGTGTTTCGAGCTTATCTCGAGCTGTGAAGTTTTTAAAATACGCGTGGGATATGTTTAGGTGGAAATTTCGACTTTTAGGGGAAAAGAAATCTAAGTTGACTCTCTTTTTAAGCCATTATAGATCTACATAGATGTGGAGAAATAAAGTTATCGTAGGTATTTCTTGATTCCGTGATACGAAGTTATTTCGGTACCGTCGTAAAGTTGAGTTTAGCTGATGGAAGAAAGTAGGGTATCGTAAGTTTCGTTAAAGTAAGTCGATTGAGCTGTTCACGAAGCTTCGCGGTTGAATTGGAAACAGAATTGATTTTCTCCGTTCCATCACAGTGATTGGCTTAGATATACCATTTTACCTGAATGTTTGAGGAACGACGAGATCGGAAGTATTCGGTAAAGTAAATCGATTGAATTCTTTGCAAAGTTTACCGAACAGCTAACACGAGGACAGAATTCTGACTGATTTTTTGTTGTTGCATGATGCCGATCGCTTTGCTGTTAGTATCACGTTCCAGTTGCTTGATTAAGAAAAGTAGAGTTCAAGATTTTTGATAAAACGAAGATTATTGAACGAGTTCAAAGCAGCGTTATTGACTTACTTGGTTCGATGATATCGAGTAGTCTATCTTCATTTAGATTTTATTTATTTATCTTTTTATTTTATTTTTATATAGCTAATTTCTTATTAAAGCAGTTCAGATCTCTATGAAGAGTTAATCTTGAAATATATCGTGTATGATATATTATTGGTTTAGAGAATAAAATACTAAATGACGATAGGAATTTGTTAATTTCAGATCGTGGAAAAGATTGCGTTGGAAATGAGGATGCATACGTAACATTGAATAGATGGAAATGAAATCAAAAGTCAGTTAGTTTGTTTGAGAATGCAGCCGTTCCATTTTGTTTCCCTGATTTCGTTGATAATATTCAATTTTCTTCTAACGCGCTTCTTTTTAAATCACTTACGTAGCCTTATCGCGTAAACATTGATGTATTCTCCACTTTTTAACGTCTCGGGTGCACTCGTGTGGTAGAAGCTAGAAGAATTTTAATTAAAAGATTTTCAGCCTTCGATGAATCTTAAATTCATTTACTTAAATTCAACTGTTGATTGCTATTTTCATTTTAATTAAATCGATTTTTCTAACACCTGTACTAACGCAAAAAAAAGATATGTTCTACCTAATGTTTGGTTAAGATGATTTAATAACTGCAAAAGCTATGTCTGTTTTTACGCTAAAAGTTTATAGCCTTCATCAATATTTTATTCCTCGTAGCTGTTTAAAGACAGATAATAGAGAACGAACATACGGACTTGGATGTAAAATTTTTTACGATATATTTCATTGTAATGAAGTATAAAAGAACGAACGGAGTAAAAGGAACTACACGAAAAACTTCATTACACACTACTACTTCCCAAAGAATAGAACAGAAGCGGATAGCATAGAGAGAAAGTAGTTTTATTGATCGTTGTCCAGAATTTAAATTATCTTCATAGCTAGATATGGTATCGAAAATATGAAACTCTTTGGCTTAAAATAGTCGACAGTGAAAAAATGACAAAGTATGCATTTTTAATTAAGTACATGGAAGGGAACGTTAGCAAAGAGCATTGTCTATCATACATTCCTCTGTTATGAACATTCACTAAATACTTTCGATTCCTCCGATACTTTCCAAATAATCGACGTAACTCGAATTGTTGCATAAATCGTAATAATTCATGTAAATAATCTCCTTTTCCTCCAAGCTGTCAATCTCGATTCTACTTATATTTAATTCGTTATTAACTTTTATTAATTCCAAAATTAATGCTACTTTAGTTCGATAAATTCAAAGGAATTCTAATTTAACCGCCTTTGAAATTTCATAATTTTATTAGTTGCATAGCGATTCCAAGCGCTTTTGCTTAGTTTCTTTAGATAAATTTAATTTCAATTTTATCAGAGTACAAATGAAATACAAACAGGAAGACAGCTTGTTTCATTACGTTTAACACAGACGTTTTGATAGATACATGGCATCTAGTTGGTAGAATTTAAATTTTATCGGTGCTTCCGTGACAGATGATTAATCGAAGCTCAAGATGACTAATGATTTGGCTTGTGGTAATGAAAAGACGATGGATAGTAAAACACGGTGGAAAGTGTATGGTTTGGTGTAATTGCTTCTTGAGGAGGACACGTGAATCGAGGTAAATACGCTGTCGATCGATTGTATTGTTTTTATGTCGTATCGCTAAACACGATTTCTTAGGTCGGTAAATTGATATCACGGCGAAAGCCTGTGTAAATTTTTGTGAAAGCATCGTTCTCTGACAGGACAAATATATCTGTTACTCGATACTACTGAAAGGATCTCAAAAGAGGTCATTGTTACTTTAACAGACAAGAAAGAAATATGTGGAGAAATGTCACGAAATTACAGATATTTTCTACTAAAGTTTTCCTTGCAAATTTAATATAGAAAAATTGTATTATTTGAGTAAAACGCGTGAATTTAAAGGCTCAAGAATTTATAGAATTTGCGCAGTAACTATATATTAACATTTTGCAAAAAATTCGACTTGTTTTCCTAGTTGTACTAGGTTGTAACATATTAAATGTTTAATTACGTTGTACCAATTTTCTAAATTTTATTATCTTCAGAGATGTATGGTTTTAGGCATTATTTTGAAGTTGAGAATTTTCTTTTTCATATATGATTTCAATTTTTCAACATTTACGTATAGAAATATATCTTTTTTAGAATTCAGCGAAGTATGAATCGTTAAAAACTGGACATTCCATACATTATAATTTAATATTTATAAAAATATGAATTTCCATAGTCGACAGTTCTGCTCAATACTTGCAGTCTACTAACGAGTAACATAATGTATACTTCAAAGTTTCAAAATGAACGTATTTCGCATGTATTTTTAATTCGCAAAATCTCGATTTCAGACCTGAAATTGCTCCCTTTTAAAGGAATAAATTAAAAATATATTTTTATTTTCCAATTAAAAATATTCACATTAAAGGTATTAATTCTTTTTTTTAATTCAATGCATTAAATGCTCCAACGATAATAAGTGAAATAACGGTTCGTAATTTTGTAATCCTTTAACGAAAGAGAAGAGAGGAAGGCAAAGGCAGCATAGGAAAAGCAAAGCGAATTGATAAGGCTGATTTTCATGCTGTCTCCAAACGGAAGACATGCATCACGCATTCACGATTCCGAGCTTAATGAATACTCATTACGCTTGTGCTTTACGTATTTATACCGTTTTTTCTTCTCCGCCTTCTATAGCTATCTCCATAACATTTTTTCTATGCCTTCGTGTACAACAGTTTGTTATCTCTTTTTAACGTACGACGTGTAATCGAAGAAAACGTGCTACGCGACTCGTAATCCTCTGCGTTTACGATAAAATCATGCTAACTAAGCAGACTAAAGATTCGCGATGCCGTATAATGATGATAAATGCGCGTTACGTGCGAGCCTTCTATATCTTTCGTGAAAATTTCAACGTTCACAACATTCATTATAAGTAAAGGTTCATTATGAATTTAATTGTTTTATTATACTTCAAAGGCAACTTTTGGTAATTGATTCTCTCGCATTTCGGAGAAAATGAGTTTCAGCGAGCAAATGAAAAATTCTGTCTGTAAAATAATTACTTAGCTTTGTTCTTTTATAAAGTGGGAGATATTTTTTTAAATGAGGTTTGTCTGTTAGATTGTAAGTGTTTCCATAGAGGTCAGAAAATATTTATATAAGTTTAGTTCGGTTTCATTGAAGTTAAAAAGTATGTATAAGGTATACATACGTAATAACAAATGATTAGAATAATAAAATACGAGATATTTAAAAATACAAAATATACGAATGGTATAGAATGGTGAGCAAACGTGAAAATATAGAAAGCGTCAAAAGTAAAATACATTTTACAAAATTTAAAAGCCATATTCTTTGTTCAACTGTTTTATCGGTGTCTACAAAAATATCAATCTGCATAAGAATCTACAGTCTGGGTAACTACTTTTTACTTTTTTTTAAAAACTGGTTATGTTAGACATCCTAGACGCCAGTTAACAGTTATTGGTACAGTTACTGCTACTACTACAATACCTTACAGCGAATATTTTATTACGTTTTCAAAATGTTTCTGTAAGAATTGAAATGCTTTCGTGAGTCATTAATAGAATTAAGTTTAGAAGAATGAAAAAAATTTTTCCGAAAAGTGTATTAAAACCAGATTCTTCCATGAATATGTACACAATGGTATCTGATTATCATGAAACGTTGCAACGTAGAAGTTAAAATAATCCATTTTCATTTTTCAGATTCCTTTTTTAATATAACCTAATGTATATTATATATATATATATATATTTATTTATTATTTAATATATACTAAATAACAATTATAAGCTGGATTAAACATTTATTTTTCTACTTAAAATGTAAATTACGTACACATTTAAAGAACACGATATACTACGCAGTACAGACAAGAAATAATATACAGTTTTCTAGCTATTGGTGGAAAATAAAGAGAACTAGTCGTGCCATTTCTTGGCAGAAGCCGTGCATCATATGGTTCTTCATTCGTCGCAATCGCATAAGCCAGCACGCAGGGGCACAATTGAAACGTGAAACTTAACCGCGAAGCTTTAGTCATGCTCGTCGATTATCCGGACGTAATATTGATTGCACAACCATGTACTATGCCTGATTATTGCTTGCCGTCTACTAGACCATCCTTCTTGTCATCGATCTTCTTGTGTATTTAGGACGCCGAACTTCTCAAGTTGATTCGATCGTGTAATCCCTTTCAATAGGATCAAGTACCATGGATCCAATAAAATATAATAATATGTATATATAATAAATATAATAATATAAAGATAATAATAATATAAATGTGAACTATAATATGTATAATAAATTGATCGCGGGTATTTATGCAAATTTATATCGATGCGAACTCCATTGAAAAATTGGATTGTACATAGAGATCAGCTTCGTTTCATAAGGAGTATTCTATTTTGAATAACATGTACATTGGGTTAATATTGGAAAAATTCGTAGCGTGTTTGAAAGTCGGTGTAATTATTATATTTTATATATTATAAGGGGATTCAGTTCTGAATCGTAGGTTAGGAATCTCATGAATAATTTATTGTAACAACCAGGTTATTTAATGGTTAATTTATCCTGTTCACGTTAAACATTGATTTACTGAAATATAGATACATATTTATTTAATGATAATGCTTTAGGATTTCGTGTTTATTTAATAATGTTAATATCGGCATTTGATTCAATATGTAAATTATTTTATTTATGGATTGTATAGTTCTGATTAATTAAGTATTATTTAGTAATCTATGCAAGTGTTCGTGAAAATACATATAGCGCTGTCGGATTAAAAACCTTGGAATTATAGAAACAGGTCAAGCATTTTACAATAGCTACTCAATTATGTATCGAGTTAATATGTAATGGAAAACTATCGGTCGTGTAATATTGTACAAAAGTATGTATCTGAGAATGAAAATACTTCTATGAAATTTACATTTTATTATTATTGTATCGTTTATACATAATTTAATGTCGTTCAGATGAAATATTATTTAAAGCATCTATATTGCACATATACATATCGCAATATGGTTATTTTACATAAACTGCTAATTGGTACGTTCTATAGCTGAAACATTAACGTTGTGTTTACAGAAATAGAAACTATTTCTACATTATTCAAATTAGATATCAGTTGAACTCTGTGTATTTCATATTTATACATTATAATATGATCATTTCACATATTGCAGCAATAATTGGACTATTTCCATTAATATCGCTTACATCATTTTTATTTTAAATCGCAAGCGAACGTTTTATTTCAAAGGACATCACATAATTATTGTTCGATACCGCGCCACGGCATATAAATAAAAACTGCCATAAATATCAAAAACTATGTTTCAACCCGGGAAATATACCCATGTATATGCCGCTTCCCTGCATCTATAAGAAAATATAAGCGTCGCACGTCTAAATTTATCGCGGCTCGATCGTACTACTATAAAACATAACGATCCTCTGTGATGCTCCATTCTTTCTACGCTTCTCGTCTTTGGTTTTCACAGTTCGACGGCAACTGTCGATGAAATTTCTACGTGGATACTTTCCAGAGATTCGCCACGAAGCGATGACGCTTTTCTCTTTAGAATTCACGTCTTCGTCTACTTGTCGCGATGGAAGAAAAACCACACGACGATGAGCTGTTCGCATGGCTCGCACGATGATCCAGACGTAGATAATTTATTCAAACTGCGGCTTAGCGGTGGTGAATTTCCTGTATATGTCATCAAATTACATACAATACTGGTCGTAAGGATCCGAACGAGTTTAGAATTTTAGACGAGCCTGATGATGACTCGATGAAAATGCACGTTTAATTGAGCACCATCAGGTAGTTACGTTATACAATGTCTCGAAGATCTAGTTACATTGCTTTAATCAGTGATACAAGCGAAATGTTCATTCCATTATAGTTGAGATTTTAGGATCCTTTCAAATAATTGTAGTAATCTCGAAGAACTATCCTTCCTTTTTCTTTGACAGGTTGGATATATCTGATATGGTCTAGACGCGTTTTTGAAGTCACTGCCCTGTTGAGAGTACGCGTTTGATCCATTGTCTGTTCCTTCTGAAGAGGTGAGATGACTTGGTTTGCCAAGACCTCTTTGATCATCCTCTCTTCTATTTTAATCAAATCTCCTTTCCTATCATCTACGTAAGTTCGTAGCGTCGTTTGATTAATAATTTAACATTAATTGGTAATTTCTATATACGTGCATCCATTAGAATCATTGAACTATATACAGTGGATAACAACGATCGATCTAGAGCCTTTAAAATTTTATAGATTTTAGATAGAAACTGATGCAAATGTACAACGGTGCATTCTTGAGGTTCGAATGATTTTTGGTAAAAGCTTGGTTTTTCTTGGGTATTACATATTTTACGCCAATGTTCACAAGCACGTCTAGTATACTAGGACACCTGCTAATCTCACGCAAAACGTGGTAATCGACCCAGATGATCAGGGATATAATTAATCAATCAGAATTATGTATTTGTGCAAGACAACGATTTAGAATATGTAAAAAGAATTTGCAAAAATTATTTACAAGCGTTATAGAAGATAACGAATAGAAAATTGTATATCAGTGCCTACAATTATTAATTTAAACTTCAACTTGAGAAAATTTTCGATCAATTAGGTAGGAAAAAGATTTCAGAGGAATCTGTTGAAAATACGGATCTGATTCATAGGTTTATTTATAAAATGTACAATAAATATACCAAAGAGCGACAAATTCTACAAAAAATGCCGAGGTTCATCAATGGCGGAGAGAAGAAACTCTAATTATATCATTTATGATCGGTAAGATTTTTGTATCATAAGATGTAATAAAGTATAAATTCTTTAAATATCAAGATTTCAAATAAGATAGTAACCGCATAAATTATAACAAGTTTAAAAATTTTTTTTTACATCAGATATCTACTATTTTGATTACTTTACCACAGGTTTCATACTTTAATCATCGGCAGATCTAGTGTTAACAAAATGATTATTTAAATCTTCTATCGAAAATAAGAATGAAACGTTCGAATAAAATTCAAAAATAACTTCGTTGGAATAATTGTTACACTAGCAGCATGCGTTTCAGATATTCTTGCTCGTAGTAAAGAAGAGACGCCGAGGCAAGAGGCGTCCCTGAGGATTGTCCGCAATCCTGCGAAGATTGCACGAAGGTCGCTTTTGCTCGAAGTAAAATGAATTATGCGACCTCCTATGAGGGTAACCGAGGCGGGAACGTTTCCCTTCTGAAATCGGCAGATGGTCAAACGGAAACGACTTTTTACCTCGGCACTTGGTGCCGACTGATGCGTGAGTGTACAAAGGGTGTCCTATTTTTACGTTTGCTTCTTCCCATCGTTTAAGTAGCCAGCATTGTTCGAACGTTTGGCTTCCGGAGTGAAGTGAAATTTAGAGACGATCTGAGAAAAAAATGCAACGTTTAATTTTTTTTTACGGGAAACCATTATTAAATTTGGATATATATTAAAACAAGCAAAAGAGATGGAATAAGTCTTTTGAATTTGTTTATTTCGTGAGTAATTTCATGATGTATACTTAATAATAGCATAATTAATCAAATACACGAATTATTTTCAAGGAAACAGCCCCATATAAAACAATTTTATTCCATATATAGAGAATAGCTTATTTCGTGTAAAGTGTAAAGCAATATTTAAACGTATCAGCTGACTTATTCGTAGAATCGAGTCGGCGCCAGTGAAATTTTATACAATATGCGTCGGACGACAGGCAACAGTGCTATGAAATTACGCAAATATTGTAATAGAGGGAAATTAGCGGTTTCGTATCGTGGGTAAAGTAAAGTAGCGCGTTACAGTATGACCGTTCGAAGGCGCGGTAATATTCGTGTGAACGGTACATTACAGCTACTACGGCGGATAGCTCAATTATGTCAAAATTGCAAATACGATACACCGGCTGCGTATCTTGAACCAGTTGATCGTGTAATAATAAAAAAGAAGCAGCACCACCGGAAGTTACAGATCGCCTCGTTATAAAATGGCGTTGCCATGGCGAATAAAAGCGACGCGCGTTACATTGACGCAAAAATGATGGGAATCTTCTCTCGGATGCAAACGCTTTCGATAAAGAAACTCTCGTCTCTGTGCTTTTAGAAAGAAATACATCACGTTATTGTACCATGTTCCGATGTATTGTATTTTTCTGGTCGATATTTCATCTTGCTATGGTCTCATAGAAACGAGATGTGCACCTTAATATCCTCTTTTATCTCGTTATTATCATTCGGAAAGGAAAATGGTAAGAATGGAGAATGCTGGAGGTTTTTGAGGGACGAACATGGTACGGCAAAGAATTTTATTGTAAGAACAGAAGTCATTGTTTCAGTGGAAAATTATAATTGGTATAAAGTATTGATAAAATATTAGAGTTAATATAGAATTATAGGCTGAGATAGCTATAGTCGCTAACTGTAGTCGACTGACGAATATGTTTTCTTGCTGAAGCCGTTAACGTTTCTGTTTCCTTCTAACAAATGATAAATTATCTACTACCGATGTAACGCGTGATCTTACATTATTACGTTTTTAGGAAGAATTCTTTCTCGTGTACTTTATTTTTACATGAAACGTGAAACATAGAACGAAACTAAAAACCTTCTCGCAACCACTCATCATACTTTATCTTCCTCAAGAACCTTCAACCTTCGATGACGCGATATTTATAACGAACCACCCTGTACGTATTATCTTCAACTGGATCATAAATTACGGAACTGTGATTTCCCACATAGCTCGAGTAATATTTTGAAAAATAAAAAAATATACCCAACGACTATAACACACACACACACACACACACAAAGAAAAAAGTGAAAGAAACAGGCTACCCTATATACGTGCACGCTGTTCGTACGAGTGTGTTTGGGCGTTTGCAGGAGGAATGCGTGCGTACGCCATGAGCGACGATAATAACACGATGAGAATTATCCCACGCATCGTAGTTAGGCGTACGAAGATAGCGGCCGGGTGTTTTCTAGTTCGAGACCCGTTTTCAACTCGATTTTTCCCTTCCTCCCCTAAGAGACGAGCGTCGCGGAGGCCAGTAAGAAATAGTTATTACGGTAGGTTCGATGCCCACGGGAAGACGGTGAATATTCCGCGTTTCCTTTTGATCATCATCGCGTGATCCGCAAGCAAACACGGTCTTCTTCTCACCGTTATTTACAGCTCCGGGATATGAATCGTCCGCGGGGCGAAAATATTGCTTTCCGACTTGGAAAATGTATTTGCTTTGCGTTCGATCAAATATCCATAAGTTTTTTCTCCTGATTTTACTACCTCTATGGAGGATTTTATGGAACGCGGCGGAGATTCGTTTAGATGATTTCGGCTGATAGCCGTGTAATTAGTTCCAATCACTGTCTTATCTTTGGTTTGTGCAAATGTAGGAAAACACGACGTACGATCTTGTTTGTTGGCTTTTTAGATGAATATAATCCTGATTATGAGAGTTGGAATATAACAACCGGGTATTTTTAAGCATTTGGATTTAACGAACGGATACTATTTCTTGAAGATAGACACGTTTTCATGGTTGTTATGATCAGATGTTCAGCTGCGAATTGTATTTTGTTCGAGCAAACGTAGGAAGTAGTATTCGCTCTCTTAGTGACAGGACGATGCATTTGCATTTGCAACTTCGCTCAGAACGGATGGTTAAATGTTTTTCATCGAAATAATCAAGAGTTTTGGACAGTTGTTTGTTATTATAAAAAAAATCTTTGTTACTTACTTTATTTTATGAAGTATTTCGTGATCACATATTAACTCAGGATGAAATAAAAATAATGAAATCGCTATTATATCCTGCGAAAGTGTGAAGACGACTAATAATTTCCTTGTAAATATATTAAAAATCATTCTACAGTGATAATGTACGGTCCTGAGCGTCGACTCTGAAGTGTACACGAAGTGACGTTCTCCACACGAACGAAGTACCTGTCGCAGGTGCCCTCCCCGGTTGGAGGACTCGACGTAGCTTGAAGAGGAAAGGGAAAAAGAGAATGTTGGAGATCAGAGGGTCGCCACCCTTATTCGCTCTTTGCGCTTGCTCTCGAGCCGTGTTCCATGGTTTTGATCCTCTGAATTCGCCAGCCGAAAAAGTCGCGCATAGCTTCGGGTTGTTTTAGTTTCGCCAAGTATTAAAAATGTCTGTCGACGACCATGCTCTCTGTTCCTATACCACTTCGTCTCATTTTTTTTTAAGCACCGCCTCGCTCGTTTCCGTAGCGTAAATATTGAAAGTGGCTACAGTTCTTGCCATTTTTGAAAATTTGTGTTCCTGCGCGCGAAACTGAATCCCTAAATATCTTTCGACCTGCATCGATCATTATTGTTTCGAATATTTCTATTTTGCGTATTCACCCATTCGTATCGTAAATATGTAAAACAAATTAAGTTTGTTCAGAATTTGTTCAAGGATTGTTAAACGATATTTAATACTGGAAGGAAAATTTTGTTTTCATTGCACAACGCTCTGTATTCGAATTTTTCTTTACACATAAGAAAAAGAACCGACGGTTGATTACATCTCATCGTCTTAATTGGAAAAGTAGAAAGTAGTAATTGGTATGGTATGAAGGAAACTGTTTGATGATAATGAACCTCCTTTAGACAGTATTTTTGAATAAAAAGCCATAAAATTACGCAATTAATTATTAGAACGATGTTCCTTCGCGTGTAAAACACACGGAAGAGTAATAATTGGGTAGGCTTCTATAATTTTATTTAAAACAGAAAGAAAATTGCTCGTAACTGTATCAGTTGCGGGAGGCAGCCGTACCAAATAAGTTTCACGTTACTCGGTTAGACATTGTCTATTGTTGGGTAGTTTCTAGGAGGCATTAGTACTCGCAGAATTGCACAGGATTCACAGAGAAGTATGGCAACGAGCTTCTCTAGCGATTATCACGAATTTTCCCAACTATACGCCGATTACCACGTTTTCCATCCGCGAAGTCTGCTTTTCCTTCTTGGTTTGCACGCGTACAACTATGAAATAAGCATACTCGGACCTCGGTAACTCATGGTAGCGATGATCAAATTTTGACTTACAGTAGGGTACAGTTACTTGAATTACCTAAACTTCGATGTTTTAAAGTTCAAACCTGTGATTGGCGTAGAAGAATTAAACTTGTTGTATGTGTATTATGAGAAACCATGATCTTTGATATAATAATAATAATAAATAGACAAAATATGTTTATATACACAGACTATACTTTAGATATAGTAAGGAAAAATATCAAAGACAAAAAAGGATTCAAATAACTTTATGATAGGATTACTTAAGAACTAATAAAAGAAACAACAAAATAATTTGCAAAAATAAAGTAATATACACGCGATATCGAATTATGATGATTACAACTAAAGATTGCAAGAAAAAATATTCCCAATATTGATACATTAATCGAATAAACTTCCCTTTTGATAAGTAGATTTTATTTAATAAGTTTTTATTTAATATTATTTAATAATAACTAGTTTTATCCTCTTAGGAAATAGGATAGCCAAGTTGTCAATGCACTCGATATTTAACTGTCTGTCGCGTCATTAATAACAAGTTAAATAGTCTGTCTGTAGATATAGGTGACGTGAAAATTGCTCATAACCGAATTTGACGAATTACAAGACTAATCACTTAGCTGACTGTCATAACCATATCTTACCTTACACAGAGGTAAACAACTCGCGAAGGTTGGGCTTCTTTGAATTGGAGTAACGCACTTAGACGCACGTGTAGCAAGTAATTTGAAATAAAATAAGCTCGTATTTCGACTAATACAGGTTTACACAAGAAAGAAGAAGGGAATGTATAAAATTGTGACGTGATCTTAGAAGGGTTTTCGAATCGTCGAGGGTCGATTGCACCCTCCACGTAGATAACTTTGCCTCTGTCCGCAAAAATTTAATTACAAATCGTGGCTGACAATTTTTGCTGTTCCGTTTTTTGTTCCGTTAACTTCTGTGGAATAATCGACTTTTTCGGTGTAATTAACACGATAACGAAATAAACGAGACGGAAATAAAGCGCTACGCAATTGGGTTACGAGCAAGCTTCTCTGCTATTTTAGCGAAAACGAGCGCAACTTTTAGATCTTAATCGGGTTGGTTAAATAGCTATCGGAGCAATCCTTCCTCGACTAACTTTTACTACAGTAGATACGTTTGTTTGCGGAGTAATTAGCCATTTCGAGGAAAGATGAGAGATTTTTGAGAGAGAGAAAGAAAAAATATAACGATGTAAATTGTGCAATACGTGCGCGTACGAGTCGTAACACGAAAAAGACGAGTGATAATGTATACCGATATTAATGTTGGAGATATTAACTTATTTCGAGGTATTTATAATTTGTTTCGGAAGTTTATCCGGATGTTTATACTTTTCTTAATTGAACAGTGAATAAAGCCCAGATTGGAAAGAATTTTGGACGAGTAAACTGTTGGTTAAAGAAGTGTTTGCAAGTTTTCTTGCTGAACAATCCCGAGCAACCTTTGAACATATCTAAAAAACTTTGGTAACAGTGAAACTTTAGTTTTTTTTAATATCGAACTGGTACATAAACTAAGGAGGGCAGAGTAACTTTTCAAAAACTAATTTTATCACGTAACCATACTACTCACAAGGAACTGCAACCAATGCAAATATTTTTATCTATAATTTCGTAAAATTGCATGCTGTCCAATCATGCAAAACAAACAAAATGTCCAGACGAAACAGTGTAGTTTAAGAACGAACGAGGATTAGATTCAGGCAGTATTTATGTTAATTAGTCTTAGTTTTTGAACTAGTTTAACTATAATAATACTACATAGCGAAATATTTACGGTGGAGAAAAGTGTTCGTTAATAAAAAATATCATAAGAGAACAAATCGAATAGATTAACATATAAGAGACATGGACCATATCCATATTAACTTATCTCGTAATAATTGTTCGCGTAGCGACATAGTGACTAGGGCTGGAGCAAAGTCGAATTAATAAAATGTTATAAAAGAAAAAGGCGCGTAGATTAGCGGGAGGGACAGAGCGTACCCGTTAATGAGGATGTACGCGTATTATGATGGCGTAGGTCGGTCGTTGCGTTTCTAATCGTTGCGTGTGGGGTATGTTGGCAGTGCTAATGGTAACGGTAGCATCGGCTTATTACGTTGACAGCGATGCAAACGCGGTGGTAGTAGGCCAAGGATCTCTCCAGAGGTCGGCCCTCGTTTAACAGACAATCAAAGACGTTCGATAGCCGCGTTTCAGCGCCGTGGAGGCGATTAACACTTGGAAGCGGGTGTCCTAGAAATCTAGGATAATTCAGGTAACGGGATTCTTTCGTAATCGCGTTAGGAAAGAGTTTGCAAAAAAAAAAAAGAAAAAAGGACGAGAGGCCGACAATGTCGAACGAACAACGTTCCGTTCGTTCGAGCGTGTTTTTTTTACCGATTTTTCAAGTCACGCTGAATTTGGAGCATTCGTGTGCGCTGAAATGAAAATTTGTCTAAAAAGTTGTCATGGCCAGTTCGGTGTAACGTTTGGATTATCTGTTTTGGAGAATTTGGGTTAGTTTATCGGTGCTTGAAGTAGTTTGTTATTCTGTTAAAAGTTTGGTGTTTCTAGGTGGATCGTTTACGATTTTTGTAACATTGATCTTTTTTGTGGCGGTGTGCTGTGTGTGAAGTATAGAGAACATAAAGTATGTATTATCTTACCCTTGCTTCAGTAAGCAAGGAACCTATGTAATAATATATTTTCAGAAAAACTTTAACATAAAATTCAAACAGAAATATGGAGCAGATCTGAAATATCAAATATGAAAAATTTGTTAACAGAAAAATACAATTGATATTAAAATGAGATAGAAAACACAATGGGGTTAGGATCAAAAATATTATTTCTGACACATTGATCGACTCTAAAATTCCACATTGCCATCTTTTCCTCTATACGTAATCGTAATAATAGCACATCTGTTATTCACAGTGTTAATAAAAAAAGAAGAAAGTTTTTAGCACTGTTTTTCGATCGAGTCTCTAATTCCTCGATTCAGGTTAATAATGAAGTAGCCGTATACCACCGTTAGCTACTTTCTTTATAGGGTTTCATAATGATTGACAGTGCGAAGCGGGACAGTCCGTGTTTGTCAGCAGTTTGTCGCCGCTTCTATACCGTAGGGAGCTGAACGAACGATCTAGATTGAATCCAGAGATGCTGTCAACGATATTGCGGACACCGTTTGGTGTCACAAAGAACCGTTTGTGTGCGGCTGCACACCGCACTACGATATGCCCCCTCGTTTCGTGCATCGTTCCAATCCGTGCCACGTTTTATAACCCTTTTTCTCCCTTGATGTCCTCGCGTAACGCGATCGAAGCATGGAATACCTGTTACGATTACGTATTCCACCTTCTTTTCGTTGATCGATTTAAAGGATTTACTTTGAGAGGTAGCATCAATATTTCTTGTATCAAACATGATTTAAGAGATCGTGGATATTTCATCGAATGCATAAAGCAGGACACACTCGGATATTTATTCCAGATTTATGAGAAATGAAATTGAACCGAGGAACAGATTAAACTACCATTGGCATTACCATTGATAAATGTCGAAGATACTGTCTACTTGAAAAGCAATTGCAAGCAGTAGAAGCGATGTAAAGTAATATATTGAAGTTTGTGATATAATAGACGATAGTGATACAAGTGATATAAGGTGAAGTGATATAGATGATGATTAACCTGGGAGACATTATTGAAATTGTGTTGAAAATAGGTCTATAGTATTTGAGAAAGTCTTTCTAACAGAATCGTTAAAGAAATAAAAGAGAAGATGTGATTAGATGGTTAGCAAATTATCATTACTGGGATTCAAAAATAGCATAATTAAATAGAATGAATAAACGAATAAAAGAACCAAAGGTGAAAATTCAAATTTGTAATATATTTAATAATGATTTCTTCGATTACGAAATGGTACAATACATTGGACGTTTAGCTAAGGAGGGCAGAATAGCTTTGTAAAAACCAATTTTAGCGTATAATAATATACTATGCACAACTGTACCGGTCACAAAAGTTTTAAACCGACGGAAATATTTTTATTTGTAATTTTATAAAGTTACATCCGGCCCAAAATAAACGAATGCCCAAGCGAGATAGTATAACTAAAACGGAACGAGCTAGGATCAGACTAAGGCAATATTTTTATTAACCAGTCTTAGTTTTTGAATCAGTTTTCGAATAATTATTCAAAAACAAACTAGAGCCTCATATTATTACCATTTTCTCTATGCTTCATTGGATTTTCATGCTACGCAGGATTTCAAAGTACCAAAGTTATCTGATGCAACGCTTAATACCGCTAATAAAGGAACGTGAAATATTGAAATGCGATCCTACCCGTTAGAGATTAAAATAGATACGATCTTGGATTAAAGTAATTAATGAGTTTGTCGTCGGAAACAACGAATTTATGGGACAATCTATGTATAATTTCCGCGAGAAATTAAGAATATCAGGCATTTTGTTCGCTGATTCATTTGTAAAATATTCGCATTGTTGAATGGCTAAGTTCTTTATGATTCCTGTGATTCATCTGATGAAATAAACGTCCAACTGTACAAAAAATATCGATAAAAACGTTTATTGTTATATCCAATTGTCATGCACGAATAAGTTTGATCTGTGTTTTGCCAAAAATAAAATTTACCAAAAATTCTTTGGAAACCTGTTGAAAGTTGTTACGAATCGGTTGAATTTACTGCCTATTAAATATTCATTATTTAACAATAAACCGACGTAGTTTCGCGCAAACGTAGAACAAACGATCATGCACGGACATCTCTATATCCTCGAGCGAATTTATGCGAACGATTAATCTTTCGGAATTGTAAATTGTTTTTCACGTTCCACGGTTCATGTACGAACGATGATGTACCCCTAGAGTCGTTACTCCGCAACGATAAGCGTAATAATTCGTTTTACGCTCGCTGTTACGTTCCTGCTTTACGTTCACGGAATACTTTTTTCTGTGACCGTCATGCTATGATTACGTCTCTACTTGTTATAATTCGCGGGTCATCAAAATGATCAGCCAATCGTTTCTGGTTTTCCTGAATTCACGACATTCGTACGAAGTAGACTGGCACTGTCTTTCAATCAAAGTTTAATCATAAAACCTTTCTGGTACATGATAAAACAATATTGGATTGTGACATAAATTCGTCCTATTTTCATATTTATTACGTAAATAGGACGAATATTTGTTGCAATGTAATATTTTCTTTTATGAATTTTGTTCATTGGCTCGTATTTTAAGTCGACTCGTAGCTTGGAAATTTATGCTACCGTTATAGTCAGCTTCGATGACATTTATAAAATTAATTCTTATTTTCATTAATTGAATATTAATTTGTGATATTCAGAGACTAATTAATTTACAATAATTACATTATTTTATCGGTATAATCTTAACCAAATTTATGTAACAAAAATAACAAATGTGATCGATGATACACTGGCCATGCAAATCGTGTATCTTAACATAATTGAAATACATCTACGCCTATAATAAATGATTCACAGCCTGATGAAACGTAATATCTAGCAAATGGTAAGTGGAACGTAACATCGTATATAGAATTGTTCTAAAAGAGCGAACTATGTACTACATGTATGTAACATCTTCTTTATCAAACTTACGATGTCAAATGTTATCGATATGTTCCTGAAAACCTTTCTGTAGATAATCAAACGTAGTGAAATGTAATTGTCGCTGTAAAATAGCGAAATAGATCAATCAAATATAGGAGTAAATCATGATAATTGATAAATATCGGAAATTAGATGATTCCTTTAATGTATATTGTATATTGCTACGTCTGGCACATACTATTCAATCACGATTATCTTCAAGTTAAATATCAATCCTTATTATTGTTATATGCGCTTGGGAAATGACAGAACGTTTATTGCATTTTAGTCTTTTTAAATTTGTATTTTAATACTTCAGGGATTCGCTAAATTTTAGGAGAATGTATTAAGATAAAACATTTTATTTTATTTCGCTGCTGTACCGTATAAATGTTTGCAAAATCGTATCAGTTTCCTCAGAAAAGAAACTTTTTTAATAATTTTATAATAATAGATTAAGCCAGAAATAATTTTTTTTTAAATGTACGTTTGATATTAAGCGTATAAAATATCAAATATACGAGATATCGCGGGAGCGTATTTTTAAATTAATACGTGACGAATGTAATATCAAACAGATAGGTTTTCAAGCATAAATTAAATTCGCGAAATAATTACACGTATGAAGTTTTCATTGTAATATTATAACAGTAACATTTCGAGTAAATTGTGCATGAGAAACTTAATGTAGGAGTAAACCTAATATTTGTGGGAATCTTAAAGGATTAGTTTTAAATTCTTTCCTAAAATAGTTATCAGACAATGAACTCACTGTTCCGATGAAATCAACAAATTCCTTTTCTCAATATTTCGTCGTGAATTTATTTCGATTATACAAGACTAAACAAACAAGACACGACAGCGGGCCGAAAATGTTACGACTGGTAATTCCTCATGTTAGCTTCGCGTTGGTCCGGTGCACTGTGCCTTTAACGAGACGTGTTAACCAGTCACCGGTAAAAATATCTCTGTATATAGGCCATGTACCGAAAGTTCATCCCGTATAGTGAAAATGGGAACTGCAAGCTAGATAGACGAGCTCTAATATCGAATGCATCAGCGAGCTTGCATAATTACCATCTCTAATTTCGTGGAAGGGCGCATCGAGGTGCGCGGGCATCGCTGACGTTCTACGAATGAAATTAATCGACTGGACAGGTGTATATTTTATCTTTTTTCCTTTCTTTTAACATCTCTCATTCAGAATAAAAAAAAAAAAAAAAAAGAAAGAAAGAAAGAAAAAGGAAGACACGTGGAAGATGAGTTGTAGTACAGACTAGATATTAGAGAGCGTTAAAATGAATTTTTTTTTAATGAATTGCACGATGCAATCAGGATGAATGACGTTAGTGGATAATTTAAAAAAAAAGAAATAAAGAAACTTGCGAGGAATATCTCGACTCGAGATATGTGTAGTCCTTTTTTTCACGATCATCTAAATAGGTGTAATTAATTACGTAATCTCTGTATCATTCTTTGAACACGAAATCCTGTAATTAACGCTGAGCACTGCGATAGTATCTCGAAGCAAAGAAATTTCCTCACGTGTATTCCTGCGTGTCTTCCTATGCAATAATAGTAAAAAATCAATGCGTTTACGTACAATGATAATAAATCGCATTTTGATGGTGAACTTCCTGATTTAAGAAGACCTTAATCTTCGATTATCGGTGGAAAAATGTTCATAAATAAATTAGGTAAATATAAATATTATTTTATCTTAGCCTTTGTTCAATAAGTAGATTTTCTATCACGTATTATTAAAGCGCGGATATTTATGCTAATTCATATTTTTACGAAGTTCGTGAAAAAAATGGAACGTAGATAGAAAATTGTTTTACTTATTAGACATGATAACGTGTACTATACTTTGGATATTTTATGTATCCTTACGCATTACGTGTGTTTTGTGCATTCTTTGCAATTCTAATTTTCCACAAGTACATAAAAATCTATAATTTACATATTATCAATTTTATTTACATTATCTATATATCGTTTTATACCTTCGTATTGATAATCGTTCTCTTCCCCAATTACTTCTTTGTCTTCTTTCGCTCGTTCGTTCCTTGCCTTCGCGTCTGTTTGTTTCTATTTGCAATTTAGATCATCTTCTTTTCTCTTTTTCTGTCTCGTCTCTTTTAGCCTTCTAGCTAATTCAGACTTTTGGTTGACCTGTTCTCGTCTATCAGCTCTTTTTCTTATACTGGTCCATTGTACAAATACATAACCACTTAAAAGTCTAAAATTCTTTTTAATTTTGAGTTATCGTTTACAGGGGAAACAAAATAAAGAATTATGCTTCGCTATTTCTTGTTTTCAGTAAGTTCTTAAATTGTCCTTCTATGGTACGAATATTACGAATACGGTAATGTTTTATTGGTTTCTATTCTAATTAATGAACCTTAAACGATTTGATGAATTATAAAATTTTCCAATTCGAGATTATTTTCGTGCATCCTGCGAGTCGCATAAATAATTCATTTCTTCAGAGATAATTAAATTTTTCCAATACAAGTATCGAATTGTTAAAAACTTCTCCTGAAAGATTTTCCTATTATAGTTGTACGAATTAATTAAAAATATTGTATGAATTCAAGCATCCGGCCATTGGAAAATCCAAATTTACTTTTCACTGAATATATGATTCCTAATATTTTAGCAACGATACATATCAAAATTAATTCAGTACAATAATAAATGTAATATATAATAAAAACAAAATCAACGAGAATGATAGGTAATAGATTAAATTCTGATATCGAATTTTCGATAACAACCCAGATCAAATTTCAATTTCATTTTACGATCAAATTTCATTGCTATGTTCTCATCAAAATAATAACCTTTATTTGTAATCGAAAATAAATGTGTCGATTAAATTTTTACATTCCCATTCTAAATCAAAATTCTCGAAATATAATAAATTTACAATCGATTTTTTTGGTATGTATTAAAAATGTTTCCTTCTTTTCGAAGATTGATAAATACGCATAAATTAAAGAGTACTCGTCAATATTCGTTTGGTAGATCCATATAAACGAGTCTGCACAAATTCAATATCTTCATCCAAATTATAAACGCACATAGGTGAGCTACGAAACCGATAGTCACCGTTGGTAATCGATGAGAGAGAAAGAGAGAGAGAGAGAGAGAGAGAGAGAGAGAGAGAGAGAGAGAGAGAGAGAGAGAGAGAGAGAGAAAGGTGATCTCGACGGTCGAGATCCTGAGGACGTTCCTGGTGGCGCGTACGCGCTGTTTTCTTCCTTGACATTCCGTTTCACGCGAGACCATAGTACCTATACGGGCACGGACGAGTTGTGAACGAGACGCCGGCTCAGCAAGTTTCTTTTTGAAAGGAAGAAAGAGTCAGGCGGACTACGCGAAGATGAAGAAGCAGGGGAAGGATAAAACGAGTAATAGGAATCCAAACAGAAACGATCCGCAAGGTCGATGCAGCCCGTTCCTCTCTTGGCCTCTCTTTGGCTTTGCTGCTGTTGCTGATGCTTCTTCTACCTCTTCACCACGTTTCCCGGCGCGATCCTCTTCTCATTTTTATCGATTATACGATTTAATTTTCTGCCACGACTAAAACGACGGAAACTCTTTTCGTACGATGCTTTCTGACTTCCTTTGAAATTAGAAACTGATCTCTCAAATCTTAAATCGCTTCTGCTGATCTAACGCGAAGATACGTCTCCGTGATTGGAATTTTTAATCTGGATCTTTTTTGGAAGAAATTATTAATCGAAGGCGGGAGGAGTGTTTCGTTGAAAAAATTGATTGGTATTGATTTTCATTGGATCGATTAAAGTGCGGCTATAGATATATTACTGTTTAGGTATGTAACTAAGTATGAAGATAAATCGAAATTCTGATAAAATGAGATTGAGATTGAGATTGAGAAGTTTTAAGGAATGGAAAACTAATAATATCAACTGTGATATTTTTAATTGACATATTCAACCATTTATACGGAAATGCTTGAAGCATTGAAACTCTAAATAAGTAATACACGTAAAGCTTCCCATAGCAAAAGAGAAGAAAAATATATTTTAAAAGCGAATTGTTGGATTGTTAAGAAGGTTAATTACACCACGGATGTCAGCTAGAGCTCGTATAAAAGTTTACCACGCAGCATATCGAAGATTGAAATTGTCTCACCGAAGAACCATTGTTGCGAAAGTCCGTTCTGGCACAGCTTATTATCAGCCTCTGCTTCTTCTGTCTCCGTTTTCTGCAAGGATAGAAAGGCTAGATCCCGTAGGCCCTTGTTATATACGCGGTTCACCATTTTAGATCCCGCAAAATTGCGTCCCGTTGATAGAATAGCTGGAGTCGGCCGGAAAAAATCGTCGCCCCATCGTCGTCGATTACTCCAGCAACATTTTGCGGACTATCGGCCACCATTCAATTCGAAAATCACTGCTCAGCAGCTGTGTATCGTCGAATATCGTCTGGCATAAAAGAGTAGATTTTAATCTGAAGTTTAATATCTGCCTTGACTGCGCTGTTTCACGAAGAAAAACGACGCTTGCTCTTCCACGTTAAATTTTTCAATATCCAAATGAAGTTGAATTTACGATCTTTTAAAACTTGGAATTTTTAGATCCTTGAATTTATGAAATGTAGAATTTTCTAAAATTTAGAATTTCTATAATTTGACGGTTTTAATACTTGGAACTTTCTAATCTTCAAATCTTTAAAACGTTGAACTCCAAATTTTTTGCTAGATGAGTTATTAAATTTTTAGATAGTTAAATTCCTAAATTTTGCAATTTTTTAATTTTTATCTCTTTAAGCTCTTGAATTCCTTTGATTTCAATGCTTCTCGTTTCGAACGGGAATTTTCTAGCAAAGAATAGGAAGAATAATGCATATTTATAGAATTAAATGGGAAACTGTTAAATGTATACTTTATCACGTCACTGCCATTTATGATTGATATTTTATACAGGCGTAAAGATGTATAATGGTTACGAAGAATTTCAGCATTTGAAGGAAGTATGCTCGATATTTCAAATGTTTATACTAAAATGAAGGAAAAATGCAGATCCGTTGCCGAAGGAAAGGACGAAAGAAAAGAGACAAAAGAATCGAACGGAGCTTGGACACGTCTTATGAATCGATCGGTCTTCGTTTCCGACCGGAGCAACTTATTTTTACGCCTTTCAGCGAGAGATGCAGTGCCTTTAATTATGTAGAGAAATGTTCATTCATCGGAAATTTTATGCACCATTGACGTCAAACAGAAATGTAAATAAAAGGCAAGGCAACTACTATTTTCCTATACTATCGTAATTTGCAACACATTTCAAAATCTGTTTCAGAAACTCAACATTCACTTCGTATTTCTCTTACTAAAACCATATACTTAAACGTCGGTCTAAATACTGACGTTCAGTTTAATTGCATAATCTCGGATTTCAAATCTTTAGAAGGTTCAATATTTTTATACTTAAGGAATATATTCACACAAAATATACATAGTTTTTGTATAAATCTCTCAAATGTTGAGTATTTAGATCTATCGGTTTTTTAATTTGATTACCTAGATGTACGAGAGACAGCGATCGACTTCAGTCTCAAACGTTTCCTTTTCAATTTATCAAAATTCGATTTTCATTCATTGAAATTTTAGGGCGATATTATATTTTTACACTTCTAACATTCACAGTTACATACACACATATAGAGTCTTTTAAAGCAATTACGCAGCTGCGTTATACGAGGGCGCGGCGGCAATTTTCTTATCGCGTTAAACGAGTACCGCGTTAGATGGGGTACTGTAATGTAAAATACTAAATAAATTAAGATTTACTAGAATCTTCCAATAAATATAATAAGTAGGTGCAGATAATCGCAGCAACCGTGTATGCTCTATATGATATGAACATATATATGATATGAAAATCACGAGGGCGCAGCAGCAATTTTCTGAGTCCTGTTATAACCAAGCGTTCTCAATAAAGCAAGATCTATCAGAGTTTTCGGTAATTATACAGAAAAAGGGCGCACCTTTTAACGATCCGTTTTAACGATCTCGAAATATGTTGCCGAGATCAACATTCTGAGCAACTTTTTCCTATTTACAAAATCACGTGAAGCAAAAATTACGCGAGGATAGCGCGAAGCGGCCGGATATTAATCTAACTTTTTTATTTATATTACTGATGATTAGCGTCAACGAGTTAAGTTCAGATTGGTCTATGTAAAAATATGCCAGAGTGAAGTATACAGAAGCTAAATTTAATTGAAGTTTTTTGCGAATATCTCGGAGGACGAAGGCCGAGCGGGGTGGTTACATAGGAAGAAGCTTGCTCAGAATATCGAGCTTGATAACATATTTCAAGCTCATCGAAATCGGTGAGCTGTGCTCTTTTCTATATAATTACTGAGTTTTCCAAAAAATGTAACAAGTAGGTGCAGATGATCTCGGCAACTGTGTCTACTCCCATATGGAAACCACGTCAAACAGACAAACTCCTCGGTGGCCTGGCTTGTTCGCAATGTTCATCCTATCCGCGCCACGCGTCTGGCAGTTTATCAAGTTGATTTGCGGGATCGACGCATCGCGGCATCAGATCGCGATACATCCGCGACCCGGTCTCGTTCTGCGCGGTTCAAATGCCTCCGGATCGGTCGTTACGTTTCATGGTTGGTCGGCTGTGGCAGTGGGTACCCGCGTCTCTGGCACGGCCTCCCATCCAAAGGTAGTTAGGTATGTGGCTCGCGTGACGTTACATACACCAAGAGAATAAACCGAGAAATCGATGCTTCTCGTTCCCTACATTCGTTTTCGACGTTTGTTAGTCGCCGTCTGTTCTCCAACTGGCAGTCACGTTGTTGCGTCGCACAGGAATAATAATTCCTGTTTCGATTGTGATGTGTAAACTTTATCACAATTGTTGGTTGGGATACGAGTACGATCCTCAAATTGCATTTTGGAAGAAGTATGGCAATGACTGTCGCAGAATTAGGACTAACTTATACATGTATAGCTAACTATATGTAACTACAGATATATACAGAAGATATAACTAAAACTTGCTTATGCACATACATAAATCATACATTATATATACACATGTTTCGTAAAGTACATGTGCTAAATTCGCGATACAAATAAAAGCAAGTTAGATTCTATGCCATACGAAACAGAATGAAAATCTAGAATATCAAAATTGTATTAGAAGCCTCGCGTTGAGAAAATCGAGTTTAAAGACCTGTAAAGTATACACCTACGTGTTTCTCATATATCAACGATCAAAAGAGACTGGAGTATTAAAGAGTAATTTTCGAGATTGTCGACAAATTTACACCAAGAACAAGATCAATTCGTGCGAAGAATAGCATCTCGAAAAGGGATTGCTGTTTGTACACAGGATAATACCTGTATGATCGATTGTTGTTTCCTTTCTTAAGTGGTCAATACTTGTTGTAACACTGCACCGATAAAACGTCTTACAACTACGATTTATATTTATCAAATCGTACGCTGTTGAAATTTAGCCATAATTTTTTCAAACAATTTGCACAGTGCTTTAACTAAAGAAAGGCCCTTCGACTTTCGACCAAAGAAGCACCTTTTTGATGACACGCTACGGTCAAATATCCATGCCTCTGACAACGTTTCATTTTCGCAGCTCAAATCCGTTCCATTCTTCACGATCCGATCGCGAAAAGGTCGACGAGCCTATTTCCAGTTTAGCCGCCTATCGTTTCACCGCATCTATCCGCAGGTGCAGTATGCCTTAACGAGCGACTTCCGTCGCGTTTATAATTCATCCTGCAACGTTGTTTCGCGATTCATTCATAATTCGTAACGGTACCTGTTTCTTTTCCTTTCGAACGATCGTTTCTTGACTCGATCGGTTCTCGTCGTGAACGACGTTCGTTTGGCGTTCGAGATCTGCCTTTGAGATCTTCATATACGCATTGTATGCCTCGGTGCTTACGTTCCAAGTTCGATCTCCATCGTTGTTTGGAAACAAGCTTGAATTACGATTAGTTTAGTTTGGATGGGACGGAAACGAAGGTGCACCGACGCTGCAAGTCGTTTCGTTTCTAAGTTTGCGTTCGATGGCTTCGAGATGTGCGTTCATTCACTGTTTCAAGTTATCGTGAATATTCAGCCATTTGAATATGCATCAGAGTATAATTTTCGCCGATTGATTTAGCCGCGATAGAGAAGTCGTGCGTTGGTGTCCGTATGACTTGTTCGAACAGCGAGTTTGTCGCGTTCGGTGAAAGACGACCTGAATTAAATGCGAGGAGATTAATAGGAGGCGATTCCGGGCACCTTAATTGATCTTTGTGGAAGAGAGAAAGTAGGAAAAGGCTCTCGGTAAATAAACCGAGATTCACCTTTAATGAGAAGATAAATTTAAGAATGGTAACGGGAATTGATTAACGAGTCTTAGGTCGACAATGGAATCGTTTGTTATTTGTATAGGAGTTTTTGTCGTTCGTCTGTAAATTATCTACAAAATTTCGCTCTTATTGTCTTATGCTTTATAAGGATAATAAAATTTTTATAATTCTCGAGTAATAAATATTAACGCTGTAGAAATACTGACAGCTGTAATATAAAGCTTCTACCAAAGAAATCGAAATGCAAGGTACGTGAAAAGCAAGTATACTTCATAAAAAAGTCGTTCATGTATCGAGGAATTTACAGCAGTAAATATACACGACTTTTTACAAAATATCGTGCATATTATATACCTTACGTAGTTTTAGCGTTAATAATCACGATATTTCGTATTTGAACTCGTACAATTGTTAAAATGTAATGTAATTTGCTTATCACAAAATGGTTACTATAATTCTGTTTTAATATTTCCCCTATTTATGATTACAGAATTCGTCACTTTAAACCAGCACATTCAACAAGAATCATCATGGATTTTGGAAAACAGAAGATTCAATCTGCGTTAAAATTTCTTGTATTACGCCGCGCATGATTAAATGCAGCTGTAGTTCCGAACGCATATTAGATTTTTCATCGATACAAAAAGAGAAAAAGGGAAAAAGAGAAAAATATAGTGGAAAGAAAAATGAAAATGGAAGTGAAATATGTTGCTAATTGTAAGACTATTACGAGAGAATCGGTCTATTTAATGGCCTAAAAGAGGTCATTGGGCCCTTGAGAATCGAACGTTGCGACCATTTTGGTGGCGATGTCCAGGAAGAAGTGCTCCAACAGGAAACAGGAGCACGTAGGAAAAAGGATCGCAGAGTAGTCTATAGATAGGCTACTATGACGGACTATTTGGATCCACATTTCGTCAGGGCTCTCTGCCGCGATCCAGAACGACGAACGCTTCAAGTGAGTTAATGAAATTGCATGATTATATTTTTCTAGTAAATGGCATATAGTTGATGTAGAAGTTTGATGGTCTATGTCACTAAACATATTTAGTAAAAAGGAAAAATATAAAAGGATAATAATTCAAAAATTCGAGGGTTAATAACGTGAATCATAATCATCAAATCGCAATCTTTTGAATTAAAAATTCACGTGAGTTAGACCTTTTAATGCTCGAGTATCGAAATTGTTTCTTTTCTGGATCTTTGAATTCTGATATTTTTAAATTCTACGATTTAAGAATCTTTGAATTTCTATTCTTTATAATTAACGTTAACGAACCTCGAAGCACTGTCCAAGCTATTAGTACATTATTATTTGTCGCACGATTACTGTCCATTCGTGATCGTTGATCGAGGTGAACTTTCAAGGATGGTTAAAGTATGAAAGTAAATTGTCTCTGGTTACGTTTAACTTTCACCGTGCTGCACGTATAAAACAAATAAAACATGCACACGTGAAATCTCCCAAGAAATCTCTGACAGAAACAAGAAATTCTATCGTTTCAACTCTCCGCTCCCTCCTCTTCCACACACACACACATACTATATTATTACAAAAAGAATTATTCACCGAGAGTTTCGAATCTTTGTTTTTTTTTTAATGCTGTGTTCATATTTACTACCTATTATACTTGTCAATGTTTTACGAATAAAACCAAATTACTTGTCTATATTACCATTTAAAAAAATATTCATTTATAACTATAAATTTCTCCTTGTCCCACATTTACGATCGTGTTTGTCAATTTTATACGAATAAAAATCATTCAGAATGATCTATTGTGCACGCTTGTCGTCTCTATAATGCGCAATTTTACGCGCCAGTGTACACGCACAAAGACACATTCGTGACTACGTTTTACGATGGCCGAGAAAGGTTAAAGGGCGTCGTCAATATCCACGAACAGGAGAACTGTTCGAACTTTCCAAACGAATAATCCGCTGCTTCTTATCTTCGCATAATCGCATTGGACTTGAGCGCGCAGCGTCCTGGAATTTCGACGGAAAAAATTCCCGTTTCTTCCGCGGGAAATTACTTCTGGGCCCGAGTTTCGTCTTCTCAATACCAATTAAGTAGTTCGAAGGTTAAAAGGGTTTCCAAATCTTCCGATAAAGATCGTTTATTAAAACACGGATAATGAGATCGAAGATCTTTGGAAACTTTTCTCTGAGAATGGACCATCGGGAATATTTTTGTAATAAGAATTTTTAATTCAAATTCTTCACACAGTCTGCACAATGCATTAAAAACCGGGTGGTTATATCGTTCCGAAAAGAAAATATCTTCCATATTTTGCAGAATCTTGATCGTGGTAATTTTTATGTCTTTGATGACGTCTTCCTTCATACATTAACTTTTAGAGATAGTTTTGTTAAGATAAAACTCGATATGCAAGTATTCAAGATGTTTTTGCAATGATGTTCAAAATGGTTAATATTTAATGCGTTAATATTTAAAACTTCTAGCCATATGTTATTATTTCTATTTCCTCAAATACATAGTAATTTGAATATTTTTTAAACGCAGAAATATAAATTCGTAATTCGACACATAAATGCTTCCTTTTTTATTTATTATATTTGAGGAGTTTGAACACTCTGATGACTAACAATCGATACGAATCAGTACGATTGATTTGTGTTTTAACAGATATGTACCGAATCAAAGAAGGTCCTTTAGCGAGTTAGTTTCAAGAAAAAGTTTCGCGAAAAGATTCTGTCACGTTGCCTTGATGGCTTTTTTCAGAAGTAATATCGTTGAAACTTCTTCCTGGGATTCTGTGTGTTCTTTATCGGATAAACCAGTGAACAAATACTTTTCCTCTATCGGAAAGGGATAAAGAATTTTCGGCGAAAAGGATTCTTGCGCTAAACGACTCTCGCGAAAAGCTAATCAGTATTGAAATTTCAAGATAAGTGGCGAAACATTTTCAACTTGAGATAAAGAAATGATAGTTACGTATATTTCTAGCATTACAAAAATTATTACAGAAAATGTAAAAAATCAAATTATTGATCATAACATTTTGTAATCCGTGTTCGCGTAAAATTTCAAACAAGCTAATAATTCCTTTTAATCATTGTTCAATCATTTTTTAAATTTACTTCGATTCCCATAGGTGTCCTAACAATTAGGGATAGCGATGTATATCGAGATAGTCGAACGTTTCATGATAGCGCCCCTTTTACCCTTTAACTGCCTTTGCTCCCCTTTGTTCTATCGGGACTTGTACTAACTACCAATCGTACGTTTCTAATTCGAACGTCGTACGGTTGATTGCGATCGGAAAAACTAGCTCGCTTTGTTTTATCGTGATGTCCCTTTCCCATCGCGCGACATATCAACGATCGAACGATTTTTGCAATAAAATGCTCTGTCACGTGTATGTTGCGACCGAGACGAAAAAAAAAAATTGGCGACGAGCCAATACAAATCGTTACATCGACAAAGAAGTAATCGAATTTAAATGACTGTCTTTTAGGCTTGTAAATGTCTTTTATGTCATTTTCCATCGAATATAAACTCGTGCGTGCAATACATCGTTTGGAAAAATAACCACGGGTAGTTCGTTTTTCTCTGATTGTTAATCAAGTGTTCTCTTTGTTCGAATGTTTCCTGCTTGAGACGGAAGGGAATTTTTGTACAATGTTTTGGTGGAGGATGGAGAATATTTACAGATGAGTTATACGATGTGGAACGCGTTATGTTACATGATATGGAACTTGCACGGAAATTCTGTTATATAGAAAATACCCAGTAGAATGATTTTGAACATGCAACGAGAAAGGTACGAAGCTTTTTTATGATCTGCCTGTATGCGCAAAATTTTATTTTTGAAGAATGTTTATGAAATCTAAAATTTTTGTAGAACACGGTTCTACTAGAGTTAATGAAAAACCTCGAAATTTTATTACGTGCGGCTTCATTTTCTACCAAGCGTACGTACAAATTTTTATCTTTTGGAGGATTTTTGTAAAGTATAAAATTTCCTAGGACAGATGAAACGGGAGAAAATCCACGACAAGAATTTCACTTTAATTTAAAAGAAGCGGACATTGACGACAAGAATTGTACTGTAAAACCAATAAAAAAAATCTACGGAGTTTTATTACGCGTATAAAATTTTATTTTTGGAGAATTCAGAACTACCAAGGTGCAGAATTGTTCTATAGATACGAGCGGGAAAGAATTTTTCCCTGAACAACGAATACTTGGCATCAGAAAGTAGTGTCTCCAAGTAGTTACAATGGCGTTTCTATTTTGACCTAAAGGACCTACTTTACTCTCGGGTAAATTTATCCAACTAATTTCCATAGCGAAACAGTTTAAAATTTTTCGAATATCTCTTCACATCTCGGTTGCACTGTGGTCTCCTTATCTCCTAGTGTATCAGAATTTATCTTTAACGGGTGAAACATAATATTGAGAAATGATTTGTTCTCAAAATATTTAACTTTCCTTCTATTAATCTTCCTTATCACTAGACCATAGTTTTCATTTAAACAGATAAAAGATAACTACGAAAGATTACGTGTACTCAAATATTTAATCACTTTCCATTTAATTTCTTTTATTTGTTGCCGTACCGAAGCTTCGTTCAAATAATAAAAAAAGCAACCGAAATTATTTAATTATTTAATTCCTTTTGCCCATTATTATCCCGACATTTTCCTTAATTCTACAAAACGTGTGAAAATTATATTTTCAAGAAACCATCCATTTCCAAGCGTTTAGATCGAAGTTAGAGACTTCAATCAACAACAACCTCTCCCTTCATAAAGAAACAAAATTCCGCTTACGAAATTCTCGTCGATTGTTTAAATAATGAAATTAGAAAGAAATTCGTAGAATAGCGAGTCCCTCTGAATATTTAATCACCTTTCATCTCCGGTCGCGTGACCGGCATAATATCGATCGTCGTCGTCAGGGGCCAATTAAGAAAAATCCCTGAGTCACGGATTTTCATGAAAAACTTGTCGAATTCCATGGCGCGAACGCTTCCCAGACGTCCTTCTGCGCCCTTCGTTATTTTCGTGCTAATTTGCAAACCGCTCGATCCGAGCGAGGCGAGCGTAGAATGGCGGCCGTGTGTAGAGTCGCGCGTGTACCAAGGCAAAGCGTGGCTAAATAGGGAAACGTCGAAAATTCAGGGAAACGACCGCGATTTCCAGTACAATAAAAGTCTCAGATATTGTGCGAGATATCGATCCGGACCGTAGCCGCGCAGTAGTTTTAAACAAATAATGGCGTTTCTACCGACGTCCTCGATCGCTGAGGATATAATTGACAGGTTTTTCTCTTTTTCTCTATTCTTTTCTTCTTTCTCGCTTCTTCTTTATATTTGTATATTTTCTTTTTTCATTGCATTCAACTTGTTTTATTCGCGGAAACAGCGGGAACGAGTCTTTGAAATTTCATTCTTGCGGAAACGATTGACGCGATGGAAGCGTTTCGCGCTTCTCGATGCGTGCTCTCTATTATACACAGATGTCTGTCGTTAACAAAACTGTCCAACTTTATTATCTTTCTTCGTGCGTTCGTTCTGTTCGGTTGTAAATGCCATCGATCGCGTCCACGTAGAAAAAGAAGCGTGGAACGTTCCACGATGAGTTATGGATGAGCTGAGTTCTCATTGTCTCGCGTTTTATTTCGGTGGAAGCATCGTTTCGTCTTGTTTCCGTGGTGGGCTGCACGATCGTTGATTTTATCACCGTAGGTATTTAGCATTTAGAGGAAAAGAAGAGTTTGTGCTTTTGTTGAAAATTTACAAGGATCCACATTTTTTTGAACGTTACGCTTGATACATATACTGTTATGTTCTTTGAATCATCTTTAATTTACTCGAGTTCTTGTAAGTTCGAAGAAACATCGATGACAAGAATCGTTGTTAGTACGCGTGATTTTTCACATTAATATACAAATTAGTTAGAGAAATAGCAAATATAGCAAACGCAGGAAATACGATAAAACATAAAGAATTTTCCTCGATGCATTTGCTCCTACTTTATAATGCAGAAGGATCGTATCCTTCCAGATCAAATTCTCTTGAGAGTTCCTTATCGGTGCCACAAATCAAAATTATATGATAAAATAAAATTTACGCTATAACATTTTTTTTCTGAGGGGCGAATGCAGCCATTATTTAAATATTACGCATCATCTAAAGTTTACGACGATAGCCAATAAAGTATTATCCAATAAAATTCAAGGAACTTTCGTTCAAATGCCAAAACACGTGTAAACGTATATTTCTTTTTTCTCCATGATGGTTGAAATTTTTTATTTCGATAGACTGGTCGCGTTTATTTCGTTTTTGGTACGTGCATGTTCGATTTCAAGCATATGTATGTAGCTATACCGTATCATGGGAAAGAGAGGAAAAACAAACGAGAGTATGAGTTCAGTAGCTGGTAACAAATATTTAGAAAGTTGAAGAGCAATATTCCGAAGCGACCGTGTGTACGACGTACGAGCGATTAAAAGAATGAGTGTACTGTGTTTTGTCCCTAGAACAATTCATTCGCGTTGAAACGTGTACACAGATCGTCTGAGAACGTTTTCTCCCTTTTTTTTCTTCTAGCATTATTCCACGAGCCAAGCGTACGATCGACATTTTTCCTGAAACGAAAGGCTTATTCATGACAGCGAGTGTAAAGATGAGTTTCGAATAATATCTAGGTTACTTGCCCTTTCATTTACCTCGCAAACTCCCTTTAAAAATATCTTATTATTATTTTTTAAGGTCCATTATCTATCGGGAAATTTTAGATACAAAAGCATGTTACGTACGTTAATGATGTCTGCTTCTCACATTTATACTTTGAAATTAGGTTTGGGTATTGTTCCCAATAATTTATTGGAGGAAAATCACTTCGAAGTTCGCTATTTCCGTGGATATTTTAGTTGTTCCTGTTTGTATAAAAATCATAATTTACGCTATAATTTTTTCACCAGCATATACTATTTTAAATAAAAAGATCAGTTCTTCGACCATCGTTCTTTCTTAAATGGCAATGTACGTGGAATTTTCTCTATCCAGTTTTCCAATAATATCACATAGAGTTTCAACTTTTTCAGTAATTTGTCGAAAAACTTGTATCACGCATGTAATATGATGCATATGGTAATTAGAGAAGTTCGTTATAATTACTACTTTATTGTAATTACTTGCCATTAGTTAATGTGCATTTAAATAAACTATTACGAATATAGAAAATAATTAAACGGTTTTCTGTGCTGCATTTAAATGATCGTTAGAGCAATTTGACATACCTTCCCTCCTTTTAAATTGAGCTTAATTAAATGTTCCTTGATTCAGATTGTCGATTTGTTCCGTGATAGTGGTACAGATCTACATCTTTAGCCGTATATAGTATACTTGCATTTGCATAGTATACTACTGCTACTACAAAAATTCTAATCTATGAAATGGAAGTACATGTTTCTTAATAAAACCACTCCCTCAGTGTTTTTGTATCTATATCTACCGTGACGATTTACTTACCATAACACGTTCACTGTGTACTTTTTGGACGAAATACGCTCGGATAAACTCAGAGGTAAACCCGTGAGATTAAACGCATAATTCTGAATTGGGGTCTAGCGATCTCGTAGCGTTAACAGCAAAGCATAATATGTACTCTTACGAAAGAATCATAAATATCCTGCAATTGCAATGTCTTATGATGTCATATGATGGATGACACAATTTTTTACCACATCGTCAAAAATATATTATTTGTTATTTATACAAATAATTGTTAACCATACAAATTGTTATTTATACAAATTGTTATCCAAATATTATGTTATTCGAAGGTTATCTCGTGTGCTGAGTCGACACACATTTTCATGTAATACACATAATATCGACATAGGTATAGAATGCAATTTAAAAATCACGAGAAAGAATTTTGTAATAATCGTTTGCATAACACATTATGCAAAATTCTATGATATAGAAATGATAAATTCAATTTCGTTTATCACATCTGACATAGTTTAATGAAAATATTAATAAAAGAACATATTACAAAATTTACATAGCACGTTGTATAATAGTGTGCAACTATTTACGATATTATCATTTAATATCCATGACATTTCAAATTTCATCGTTAAATAATTTTCCGATCGATCGAGAAATTCAAGTCAAACTCGTCCCTTGGCTTTCCTTTCGAAAACAGGTTCGAATGCACACATCACGTTCGCGATATCACGAAGCAACTTTTTCAGTAGCAAAAACCACTTTCAACTCGACTCATTTTCCGATTAATATCGAACGAAGCAATGGAATCGATAGGAGGCTGATCGCACCAGGACCCGTAGTACGTGTCTACAGTTTCGAACGAATAAAAAAACACAAACACACAAACGACCCTCGTTGGTCAGATGGAGCAGTCCTAATCCATCTTCATACAGGGAACTGCTCCGTTCCATAATAGATAGAAATTTTGTTTCACCGTTACGATGCTCCCGGAGGGTTGAAATAATTGATATTTACGCGGCTACACGAGGAACCCCTTTTAAAATCTTACGAGACGTCTCGCAACGTGGGTTCATACGATCCGTACGTGAAGGTCGTCCAGTGTTCGCTCCACTTTTCGTAGGAAAGGCGAGCAAAAAAAGAGCGAGCCAACGGATCGAGAAGCGAAACGTGGTCGAAACCGCTTCGGAGACCGACAGGCGCCGTACAAAACCTTGATTCGCAAGTTTTCGTGGTTTACAAAGGTATTTACCCTTTGTCAGAGCGCGAAATTTCTACCTGACGCTCGCCACGTTGTTATTTTCCTGCGTTTAAAGGAGTTTTCTACCATTAGACGCATTTCTTCAGACCGTTTGTACTTAAAGAACTTAGGCATTTTAATAATACGTATACGATTATTTTTGTCCGCGTTTCTTTGTAACATGCACAAATTTGAAAAGGAAAACAAAAGAAGAATTTTAGAAAGGCGTACGTTTGTCAAGAATATTTTAGTTACAGGTATTTTCTGTAGGCATTCAATCATGTTTTAGTAAAATGTACAAAATTCAAACGAAAGATAAATGAAAATGGTTTCGAGAAAACAACATTGAAAAATGACCGTGTTTTTCAGGTTACCGATATTTATATTCACAATTTCAAATAGCTGTTAACACGAAAACTATGAAAGTGGTCAAAATAACTAAGACGGAATTTTTCATAAAAACCTTGTAGGTTTACAACGATACAACGTTTTTAGAGATTTGAGTAATGTAAGAGAAGATGTATGGATGAGAAGGATAAAAGTTTCTTTCTCTTCTTTCATGACACTTTCGTGATTGATTTCTTTGATGCAAGTTATGTATATATTTTAGTTATTGGTAATTTTAACTTTGGAAGTCCGAATACAAAGTTTCTTATATATATATTTTTGAAATTGTATGCTTGAGAAGAATGCGAAAAGACCTATACTATGTCTCGGCTGTGTTAAACAACTTTTATAACATCTGTCTGATGTCTTCTTCTTCATGAGATATTCCATTGTGTGATGATATGCGCAGATAGAACATAACACCTGTATATCTCACGCGTGCTAGTAGTTAACGCACACAGCACAGGGTCCAAATTAAAATAAAATACTCAGATGTTACACCTAATTCAGTCCATTTGATTTATAGTTAATCTACAATTCAGTGATTCGATATAACGATATCAACGAAGTGTTAAAATCTGTCACGATTCTGTCTGTTCGTGGTTTTCGACAGAGCGAACTTTGGAAATTCGAAAAATTTGCGATGTTCCTCGTGGCGGGATCGATACCACGCTCAACTCGAAACAATTGGCGGATCGCGCTTTTTTTGATTGATTAAAAGAGTAAATTGCATTCCTAGTTTCGTATAAAATTTTTTGCATATTTGGGATGGAGCCTGATTTGTTATCTGGAAAGCTCGTGGAATTAATCAAGCAACGACTAAACAAGGATAAAAAAAAATGAGAATTTTTGTTTTGTAATACGATTTTAGTGGTGAAGAATAGACGTTTGAATTTCTTTGAATTTTTCCACTCGTTGCAAGTAATATATTTGATTATTAATTATTAACAAAGTCGCGACTACATGTGATTGTATTCTACGTAGATATTTAGAATCGACATGATATAATGAAAGTAAATAGGTACATTCTTTAATTATTATCGTAAAAATTTGTACAAACGTCTACAATCTGTCTGCTACAAATATAAAAATTTAAATCAAACTGTAAATTTAGTGGGCTGACGTTTACGTTAAAAGAATATCGAGTATCTCTGTCCCAATGTTAAAATTGGGATCAGCGAATTTTCCATCCTTATTTTATCATCTAATTCTCATTGATTTATTCCTAAACGTAGCCGGTTATAATTCACCTAAACTATCTCTCCCTGCAGACTTTACACGATACACTAAGCGGAAAGGAAGTTGAAACGAAAGGAGAGCAGCTTTGTTTTAAATTCAAATGATCTAAATCCTCGACTCGAGGGGAAGTTAAACGCGATAAGCGCGTTTAAGAGCAGCTTCTTTATTCGTGGTCACCTGTTTCCGTCCGATTATCTGTCTACCAAGAAACAGTACGATAGTCTGGTAAGAAAAAGTGTCTGTGCAGCATATTTTCTTCCATTGTCTTCCATTTTAACTCGTCCAACCGTCTCAAACTGGGGAGTTTGGTTTAGGATTTTCCTGAAATACGCATTTATCTTGCCTTAGGTTGCAGCAAAAACGATAACGTACAAGTCCTCTATGGGGTCCTTTATCTCGACTGGCACCAGCGACCATGGTCAGCGCAGCCATTACGATACATTAGGAAAGCCGATTTTATGATATTTTTGGAGCGGCAATTTCGGGGATTACATAAATCGACGGGCATTACGTTCGATAGCCCAGCGTTCTGCAATCTTGCTTTTACAATACACGCGAAACAAAATCAATATTGCTATTCTTGCAATAAGAATTGGTTCGATGGGAAGGTCTTCGAAGAGCCGCAGAAAATGCTCGAGTAATTTGTTGCTTGAGATGGAACCTTTCTCGTGAATGGATTATTAGTAAATTATTCGATGTTTGACTTTTTTAACGCGTTGCTGATGTTATGGTAGATATCGACGTTTAAGTGATTTTGTGACGAGACTTTTTGTAGTGGAATTTATTATCTTCTTCATGTATGAGTGAATTCTTGCTTTGTTTGGATTAGTCAAGTTATTAGTAAGTTCAAGGTAATTCGTTTACAGCGTGAACCTGTTGTTTATTTCACTTGAAATATCTTTTTCAGGTTTGTACGCTTGGTCTCATTACTCGAGTCACTTGAGTTCAAGTAAAGTATGCTAATTGAGTAAATCGAGTTCATAAAAGTATACTAACAATAAGAATCTTATATAGACATTGTATTGAAAGGTTTTCATATCGTAAATGGTCACACTCATATCGTAAATTATTGCATAGTATATCAATAGTTCTTGTTCGTTGATCAACACGTCTTTAAAATATGTTCAAACCAATGTTCAAAAGGTAATTTATTTATTAAAAAATACTAGCGAAGATTCTTCTACTGTAAATGGATTGACACGATTAGTGCATTGAACACGCTTCGAAGCTAAAAATCAAGCAAGCATTCTTCGCTTCCATTTCGTTTCGTTTAAATTGTAAACGATCCACGAGTTTGCCTATATTCCATTGAACTATTAACGATGATTGTGACTTGCGTTGCAAACAATCCAGACGAAACGGCGCCACGAAGTTTGCAAGTAGGGATTTAAACATGCGTTGGAACAGATGGATCAGTTCGATTAGGGATCTGACATGATGTTATCACAACATATGTACGTAGAAAACAAAACGAGTAACTTCCGAGCCAGCCTATGTTATTAAAGTCGAAATTGTTAGGGTTGAAGTTATATGGAATAAAAATTTCAAATTTCACTCATTGAATTTTAAATCTGAAATTTTTTATTTCGAATTTCAATTTTCTAACTTTCAATTTCTCATCCCTAACGCTAATTATCGGGTTCTACATTTCAAATTAGTACTATTTACTACGAAATTCTTATCTACTTAACGTTAGACGAATCAGCAAGCTTCTAAAAGATCGTTTTATGAAAACGCATTAAGTCGCATACTCGTTTGCGATACAATTAGCACGAACTCCATCCAATTACGCTGCCATAGTTAAACGCTTCGGCTGTGTATCCTATCCAAGTTGAGCAACAGAAGTGACGTAACAACATTCAGCGTAAAATCCCACGAGTGTTTGTATTGATTGTAACATCGTACAACAAAGTTATACGAGAGAAATAGACGGTTTATTGCCCAAGAGTAAAATCGTAAAAGAATTACAAAAACGTGAGAGCTTTGTTCACAGTAATTAATGAAGCTCTTTACTTAAAGTATATACATTAAACAGGATAAACAGGATAAGCACTACCGTATTATCAGCATCGCAGAATTAAACTCTGCATTAAATCACAGTTTATATTACAGACTTTAATTAAACTGTATATTAATACCATAGAATTTTTATTAATCCCTATATTAATATGTCAAAATGAGATATTAAGAGTGAGCTATAGATTTCCGTAGAGCTCTGTATCTCATTCGGTACATGACAATTTTATTTATTAAAAATTGAAATTATCAAACTCCTTTTAAGTTTTCTTTTATATGAATATGATTCTACCTGTTTTATCGTCATCGTGCAATTTTAATTACAATTATTTACATATAGTATATACATGGAAAAATATATTACGCAGGCTATTTACTTTAACCTTACATCACTGATTCTTTATATCTTTAACTCAAATGCTGGAAATTGCAAGATTATTCGCTGCACTGTAATAATCAAATGAAAATTCAAAATTCTGCTTTCGAAGTTGAGTTAGGAGTTAACTTCAACGATAATATCACGGAATTCTTATTAAACTCAACGCTAATATCAGAAAGAAAATTCTTACTGAACTCTGTTACATACCCGTGTCAAACAATTGTTATCAAACCCTATAGCAATTTGAATTAATATCGAAAAATTCTTCCTAAATTTATCAAATATCAATATGTCAGAATTCTTGCGAAACTTTCGTTCCTGATATGTCGTAAACAACAGAGTAATCGTATTACGATCGAAATACACGGAAGACTGTCTAAAGTTTAGGAGGAGAACCTTGGAATATTCCCAGTTCACCAAGGGGATGATCTGAAACTAACGATCTGAGAAGTTGTCTAAACTGCTCGTTCGTTAAATTGCGTTCGTAGAAGAGGATGCAACCTTCTCGGCCCTGATAAGACGCCGCGCGGCCTTAATCACGTAACATCGATTATCGCGAAAGTCGATGCACGTTATAATACACGTCGCGCGTTGCGGCTCTAATTATCGTAACGACCACCGCCCTCTTCCACAAATCAACTACGGAATATTGTTAGTAAAATTATACACGCGTAAAACGTACAAAATTATAGGGTTGTTTGAAAAATTCGTAGCATCTTTTCTTTTCTTTTTCTTTTTACTGAAGCAATTGGAATTTCTATCTGAATATTATTTCGCAGTACATTGTACGTTATATGTCGTCAAACAAATTACGATTACAATTAGAATATGTTTCAAGTTTTACGAATTATGTATTATGCAATTGTCTTATTCAATGTAAAATTGTAACAGAGAAATCTATGACCCACGACTCGTCGTTCGTCGATTTATTAATATTATTGGTTCGAGTAATAAATTCGTCCTATACTAGCGTATACATTTAGAAGAGTATCATAAAAATTGTTTGAAAAACGTGAAGACGCGTGTATCGTCTCTGCTGAAAGATATGCATACACGTACTATTTATAGAAAAATAGAATAAATATTTTCCTTTTGGTTAAATATGTATGAAAGAAGCTAATTCGCTAATTCACCTTCGTTGTTCGAATTTGAAAGTCACATCGATGAAAGTTTCTCGGCTCTTGCTTATGGAAAGTCGATCGACCAGTCTCCTCTGCTCGTCTCATCAGCAAATCAAGCGTGGAAATTGAATCCTTGCTCCTTTTCGATCCCTTGCATCGTCGATCCACGCTTCGTCTCCTTCTATGTTCAATTATCGAACAAGAGGATTCTTTTTGTATTCGATCATTACATTTCGCGAATGTTACTTTTCTGATAATTTCAAGGACACGAAATATAAGCCAGTTGTAATTTATTTTTCGTTTTTGTCGCCTATTTCCGAGAACAATACACGGGTCCCACAATACGCTCGGCTATTACGCCCTCACCGGAAGTACATTCAACTATATTAACTTTTCGACCGACTTTAATTACGTCCCGTTGAATGCAACCCGTGGGAAACGTATTACGCGAATAGAAAATCGCCTGAAATCTGGACTTTTGATAGAACTTCTCGTCGCACACAGTACCACGTGAAATTGAGACAAATTGCGACACGCTTGCATTGTCATATTCGAAACGGTTAGATTTGGAGGAAATGTAAGGAAAAATGGAAAGATACGGAACGAAACACGTTATAGAATGAATATTGGCACAGGCCCGCGAAAGCGTTCGAACACTTGTGAATATATTTTATGATTATATTATGCGTGTTACATGAAATAGTTTGAAATTTCATTAGCACTGTTATGAGACTGGATCATAATTACATGCATGAAGTTTGGTACAAATCTGAAAATACATATAGAAATTGTAAAATATTAAAAATCATATTAACAAATCTGAATATTTAGTGGAACTATACTAATGCTTGTTATTTTTTAATTTAAGATGATTATTCGTTCTGTATACTAACTTTTTACTAAATTATGTTTGCAATAAATTTGTTGTAATTTCTATGTACATCTTAGAATTGTTTTCAAGTTTGATTAATCTAACGATGGCGGTCGTGTCTCGTGATAATGCTTAGGAAATTCCAAAATGTTTTATATGATAAAGGTGCGCAAATATCTTAATACGTTCCAATGTGTGTAGAAAAATATAGTTGTTTAATTAATCCAAATATATCCGACGTAGAATTTCACTAATGTAAGCATAGGATAAAAAGCTAAAAATACAGGTTTCCATACAAAAAATCATGCTACTGGTCTTTCAAACGCTCCGTTGCATAAAACTAATTCCAGTTGCATATGGCACCTTGTACACGAAATTACAGAGTGAATTAGTTTACCTTCAAAATAGTCGAATGCATGGTACAAGTTTTTCCAAACGTTTCGCAAAATTTATATTTTCTATCAGACCAATGATATTCCGTCTTGTACTGCTTTTTTTTTTTAAGTTCGAGCGCAAAAAATTATAGATAATTTACATTTTTCCCATTCTTTTTTAATGTAAGTAAATCTGCTTTGAGTAAAAATATCTACGTTGCACATTTATAAACAAAGATGATTTAAAAAAGATAAATATATATAATCAATCTATGTATATTAAATAATTTTGATCTGGACGTTGCCAGTGTAAATAATTATCTACAAAAGTATCCAAAGATTAAAACAAATAAATATATTTAATTGATATTTAGTATAAAAAAAAGAAAAAGAAGGAGAGAAAGGAAGAGAAGAACGTTGAGAAAAAAAGATCACTTTATTGAATTTGCTCCGTCGTGTCAACGCGGTTAATAAGCACTGTTCGGATGATCAATTTGGATAACGATAGCATAGAGATCATAGTATACGATAACAGGGCACATTAGGGTCGCATTAGAGGCAATTGCGTTGGCGCGCGCCTCGTTCGAGTTTGTAAATTGCCTCGCTCTTACCACCGATAGGTTGATCACGAGCTGTAAATTCGAATGCTACACTTCTGACAAGTACGCTTGCGCGAGAACTTTATAAACACGGTAATTCAGCTTGGAAGAAGCTCTTTCACAGTTACTGAATGTGAAATGCTTCGAGCTTATACTGCAAACATTGTTCGAATAAATATAACATTTCAATCCGTTCAGAGGTTTCCCGGTGGTAAGCATTTAAAAGGTTGAGATTGTAAAAAGTTTGGAAATATTGATTTATAAGCCATTTTAGAATTGTTTTATTATGTATTTTGTGATCGAAGTATATCGCATGTTTCCTTTTCTTGATACGTAGTATTTATGTTTTATTTCATAAAATTCGCTGCCCGTAATAAAACAGTCAAGGAAAAAGATTGGACAACTCATATTTTTGCTCAAATTTATTACAGTTGTATAAGTGTTTTACTTGTTGATATTTTTTATATCGGATCAACTTATTTAATAAGAATTTATCGTAATTATTTTCTGCTAAATAAAATTGTTATTTATATTTTCGTATATAACACAATTCTATTTGTTTCTTGTACTTTACGTATTGCTATTTTTTCTATTTTAGGATCTGCAGATCATATACTATGGTCTGCTGGGTCTGGAAGCGTTACGGCCGTGCAGAGATTCCATTCTCCGTGGGCTTTGCAAAATTGTACGATACGAACGACACCATGCGAATCACGTACTCTATTAGTAAGTTCTATTTCATTCTGTATGTCGTTACGTTTCACATCGAAACTATTTTCGAATTCAGTACATACCTACGTGCGATAGTAATAACAATTTTTTGAATTGGCGCTCGTACTGATCTCGCGGAATTATTTCGTACTTTTGTCGTAAAAAAGTTCTCTACGTTATCTGAAATACGTATACATATGTCGTGATAAAAATGTAGTAGAAAATTTCTTTATCGACAACTTTTTTATACATACATGTTCGATACTGTTTTATCGACGTGTTTCTTTCTTACCTCTGGTAGTAAACTAGAGTACCGTAGAAGCAGATCAAAGATGTCACTAGATATTGCGACGTTTAGTTATTTCCCGCGATTTTAATGAACGAACTGGACGTGTTCGTTAGTGAAAGGGAAACATATTTTACCTTGGAGGGAAAAGAATATAATGCAACAAGATTTTCAAGTAGAACGAGCGTCTCACTTAGATCTTGAATTTGTATTAAGATAAAGTTATAAAATATAGAACACTGGTATTAACAATACTTTGAAACGCAGATGTCTTACAAATCCATCGTATTGAGTGCTCCGTCATATTTCATTTCAATATAACGACAAAAGTACATGCAAATTATATATTTAATTCTTAATTCGGTTAGTCATAATATAATTTTTGAAATATTTGTTCAGTAAACTACTGTTTCTATAAATATATGTATAATCTTGAGAAGTTTATATTTCATAAGAAAATTTATTTACTTGACTGTCAAGATGGCGGTAGCGTACATTGGATATTTCCGCAATTTATAAATGGTAATATGTTTCTTGATTTGCTTAAATCTAACTTATTTCTGTATAAAAAGATTATCGAAAACAGGTTCTATGAATAAATTTGTCGTTTAGATAAATTAATTATTATTATATGCCATAAACATTTTATTGATATATAATAATCCATACCTTCATCCATACACTTATGAATGCGAGGAATGCATTTACCACGAATAACGATGTATTTTATAACAAGTCTAGTTTTTGCATTTGTAAAGTTAGTTACTTGCTACTTTCTGATTCGCGAATTTCCGGTGCGTGCAGTCACTTACAGAAACGAGAATTTTACGACTAATTGATGATTATTATTGCCTCGTTATTGCAAAAAGAAACTTTTCCATTTCTCGATTACTTAATACACTCAAATTTTACGTGTATTTTCAACTTTGAAATATATTCATATACAATTTTTTTCAACTTTTATTTCTTTGCGATTTACAATAAATTTCCTTTAGATGAAGACATATATACGGTAGACATAATGACAAATAATTTTAGCGATTTAGAATGCGCTTAGGGTGGATTATTTAATTTTACTGTATATCTTATATTCTACGCAATAAAGATCGTTAACGGTATTTATCGTGTAAAGTATAGAATATAAAATAAATTCAAGTAATCTACCTTAAATCTAATCCAAACTGTAACGATATGTTTATGTACGACTTAAATCTACATTTAATTAAAATAAATTCTAGTAGTAGCAAGTGAGTAAAATAAAATATAATTCGAATCATTTTCAGTACCGGCGAATTGGCCACAAGCTGGTACATACTACTGTCCGGTTCTGTGTTCATCGATGGCTCGATGTTTCTGCCTCGTTCAAGGTAAGAAAATCTCCACATCGTCATCATTTTTAACTTGTTTTCCAGTCTCTCATACACAATCTCGAACCTCGTACAATAATATCTTCCCTTTTATTTATTATTCTTCGATATTTGCTCGTCAATTTTATCACTTATAATCACACGCAAAACGAAATAGAAAAGTAGTGAATTTCGTGTCGAACAAACGACTATGCTTGATTTATTTAAACGGCTTCCGGCTCGGTTGGTTTGCCTTAATTTCACATAAGATTTACATTGCAAATGCAACACTCGTAACTCTTGGTACACGATAAATTCACGTGACTGTGTTTTGGAACGCACCGACGACGACGACTATAAATCTCTGTTATTGTAATCATAATTCAGCATTTGTAATTTCATCCGTGGACTTCATCGCGCGTCCATAATAAATCGCCCCTGAAAATCACCTCGTAGATCCAGTCATCAACCGATCGTCTGGCTTATAGCAATTAGGTGGGATTTCCATTGTAATACAAGATTGATCGTATACTTTGGTATTTTTCGTGCCAATTTCTTTATTCTTGTTGGATCTATTCAATTTGTTTTACAATTGGTAAATCAACAAGGTTTAATAAGAAAATTATTAAAAATATCTCGTACAACCTTCTATCTTTTTTCCCTGTACTAAATATAAATATCGATTAAATTTTATATTTATAAAAAGAATATCGTTATTTAACAATGTTATAAATCTAACGTTATAATAATACGATATAGTTTTATGGTACGATGATAAGATATAACAACTGGACTAAGACACTACGTGTGTATTTCACGTGATATCCCTCCAGTCACGTTTATTTCTTTCCTATTTCTGTTTTCTCTTGTTTTCAATATCATAGCCATACCGAATTCGTTTTACGCGAAGAAGCTGCCGAGATAGAAATCGATCGTGGCACGTATATCTATGGAGACTTTGTACGTGTACCGGGTGTACGAAAAATATATACGATTTTTATGTAATTTTTCATTTCGTTTACATTAATAATCGTTCGAAAACATTAATAGTGTAAGAGGTATGCTAGTGCTGGTAATTTTAGATATTTAGAGTTTGAATTATTGATACTACTACTGCGAGTGTATAGTTAATAACACAATTTTGTGAAATTATATTGTCGCCGATTAAATTTATGCATATTAATTTCTTTCATACGTTAGGTTGAACCTTTTTTTATGAAACTGTGTAAGAAGATGACAAAAGTTGTAGGATACGAAGAAAGATATATCATTGATTATTTATTGATAATTATTACTAGATAGTTGTTCATTTTTATCCAACTTTACAAAAGGAAGATTGGAAGCATGATATAATATGTAGATTACATGGAGTAACCGAATACATTGCTATCTGCTATTTTCAATATTAATCCGTATTTCATAAATATTTTGAAAAACATCTTTTAACTCTAAGTATTTCACGCGTGTATACATCTATGTAATGTGTTATCTGGTATAAAATCCACTATATAACGTAATTATCTCATCCAGCTTTATACACAGCATGTATGAAAAAAATTGCAGAACAACTAGTAGTAACCTCAATCCTCTGCAACCCAGTTTTCCTTTGCTTGTTTCACAGAGAAATTATCTGCAATTAATTACAATTTTTCACTTTTAATGGAAGAACTAACAACTGATAATTATTATAAATGCATCGCGTGACAACATAGCAATGGTAGATCTCACGATAACGAAGATATAAAATGATATTTAAAAAACATAGACGAATGAATGTATAAGTTTGTAGTCATACGGTGGTACAGGGGATTGATACGAGATGTTTGTAGGACGCAAATATGGGTTGCAATACGAGACAGATTTTGCAACTTCGCGATCACAGTGTATATCACACACACGCGAGGCAAGCTCATAAATCGTTCTGTACCAGGGTTACGGTCGCAGTTTTCTCTCTTTGTGTCCCTCGAACCACGGAAATTCTCATTAATCGTGTAACCTCGTTCCTTCATGGTGTAGGTACGTCGGGACATATTATTGCGGCGAATGTATTAGATAATCTACTTTTAATGAAATTCAATCACTGTGAGAAGAAAAAGCAAATTTTCACTGCGTTAGTTTAACGCGTGCCTCTTTTATTTGTTTGCCTTAGATGCACTTCGAGTATCTAGGTTTGCTTACTTTCTTCGAATAATTGACGTTAACAGAATAAAAGGATTACTTCTATAAAAATTTTAAAGAATATCGTATGGTTTAAAAATAAATTTTAATTTTTATATCAGTTTTCATATAGAGAGATACATTATAATAAACAGAAATATATTATTATAAAACAAAGAACATTATATATTTAGGTGGTCTCGTTCAACCGAGACTCTATAACCAAGATCATCCTCCATTTCTCTTGTTTTACTCCGATATAAGAATCATCAGAGCGTGCTAAATTTTTTACCATTTCCTTTTACACCAAACTTGTCCAGTTCTCACCTGGCATCGATACCCGAGTGGAAACATTCTCTTTCGTACTCATTCTACCTTGAACATTTTCGCGCTAGATTTCGTATTCCGTCTACTCGTCGAGACACTTTTACAAAACGTCGACGCAAAGCCCACGTGCGATTACGAGTTCGCGCTTCACGGTTTCTGCTCTCCCATGGACGTAAACAGAAAAATTTGCCCACTAACCACGGGTGTGGCTACGTTTTAAGTATTCCGTCTCTCTGTACTCTCGCCGCCTCTCTGCGGCTACCTCTCTTTATTTCCTTCTGCCTTGTATTCCTCTTTTGTTACTCTTTAATGTACTCCTATTCTGCCTTCCCCTCCATACGTCATCCGTCTCACTTTGCCCTGCCCCCTTTTCTCTTCCTATTTATCCCTTTCTCTCCACGTTAAAGTACCTTTACCACTACGCTACCTTCCCTTCTAACTCTTTGCTCCGATTCTTTCTCCTATCTCTGTTCTTCTTCCTTGCTCATCGAATATACATGCATCTTCCTTCTTCCTTATTTTTCGTACGCTCCTCTCGCGCCCATTCACCTACTCACTTTCTCTTGTGTCATTCGTCTCACTCGCGCTAACGTCACCTAGCGTACATTTACTCACTCCACATTCTTTCTCGTACGCTTACTCACTCGCTCCGTTTCTTTCATGGCGCTACCGTCTTTATTCGACTCACCCGATAAGCGTGTTCTCTCGCTCCACGCAATCTTCCCTCCTGTACTCGGCTCTGCCATCTCGTAATCGTGCCGAGAATTTACGAACCGAGCCGAGTTGAGCGCTGTCTAAGTGTATCGAAGAAGGACAGCGATATGGGAAGATGCGTGCAGGCGAGAAGGATAGCTATAGAAGTTAGCGAACAGAGAGTGATTCTCTGGAGCGACAAGGAGGAATATAGAGAGTAACGTAGAGTACAGTGAAGAGAGACGGAGTAAAATAGAGAGAGAGGGAGAGAGAGAGAGAGACACTTCGATCGCAGGGCTGTAGCAAGCATCGAAACTTTTGACTCCCTTGGCAGATAGATTTTCATTATTTCCTACCAAAGGGATTACGAGAAGTTTAATTCACAATGGAAAATGTTATTAATCTTTGAATATATAAGAGAATTTTGTATCAAGAAGGAAATTATTTTGAAAAGAAGAATTCATTTAATCAAACGGAAATTTTTATTTGTGTAGTTATCGATTTTTAGGTTGCATTTAACGATACAATTGCGGCAGCGAAAATTGTTTCGTGTAATTTTACAAACTTTCCGTTATTACAATCGTCCGAAGCAACGAAGAAACAAATCTTAACACAGAAACGTGCGAACTTCCTCCCGATTCACAAAGAAAATATCCACTCTTAAGCATTCTCCAGTCGAAACATCTAGTTCACCGTATAAATTAATTCTTAACAAGAATCTCTGTCAAAGAGAAATCTGAAGGAACTGTTCTTCCGATTATCTCGTCGATAAATATTTCGTTCTCAGTTCTTGATATTCGATAAACATCAAAACCATCTCTTTACGCGGTTTCAAATTTCCCTCTCGTTTGAATCTCGTCGCATAAATCATCCGCCAGTCAACCCTTCTTCCACTACGATCGAAGTCACAGTTACTTCTCGATAACTAGATTTTTTAAAGGATCCTTCATCCCTGCACGTTTTACCATAACAAGAACCATGGACGGGACAAATAAACCTGAAAACGAACCCCCATCGATTTTCACGCCGAGGAACCCCCTCTATAGGCTAGCTCGCGTGGCACGCTCACGAGGGACACACCGGTGGCCACGAGACACTGGGTACAACACTGAAAGCGTACAAGAGAGAAAGAAGGGGGGCCTCACCTACCGAGAGAGACTCCAGTTCCAGTCTTCTCGAGTATATCGTGGTGGTTGGCGAGTGTTGCGATTAATACCGACTGCACCCGCGAATCGCATTCCAATCCCGGCGATTCCCATCCGCGTTTCCAGAAGAACTACGTTACCACACATGGACATGTAGCGTGTGTTGGTTAAAAATCATAAACAGAACCGTACACGAAACGATATAAAAAAGAGAGGGAAAATGAAAAAGAAAGAATAATAGAACGATTCTGGTAAAGTAAACGGAAAGTCGCGAGGTGTTGAATTACCGCACATGGGAAATTAAAATCAACGTATAAAGCGCTATAAGAGGAAGAAAAATAAACGACGTTAAGGATTTTGATAAAATTAATCGAGAATCGAGAGGAATCGCGTTATCGCTCGTGGACGTGTAGCGCGTGTTCGTCAGAAATCGATATTTAAAAGGAAAAATAGGGAAGAGTAAAAGGTAAAAGGATTCGGCTAAAATAAATTCAGAACCGAGAGGTACCATGTATTCCACGTGTAGCGTATGTCGTTATAAATTGTCATATACGAAACTCTGTAAGAATTAGAAAAATACGGAACCAAGAAAAGAAGAAGAATAAGAAAAGATAAAAAGTAAGAAGGTAAATCGAAAAAATAAACGGAATCGAAGTACGCGTCAAAATCGTCGCGTACAGTGGCAGTGTGTTTATACAGCGTCTGTCCGATGGTCAGTAGTGCACGCGTGTTCACCGGTGTCTGTCATCCGATGCAGCGTGTCTTAACGATCGATTTTCGGGATAAGAAAGAAAAGAGCGTGGCCTTTCCGACACTGCACGTGCGCGCCGCCTTCTCTCTCGCTCTTCTGGCGGATCCTCTTTTCACAGCATTCGAGAGGCGTGAGTAAAACAGCGGCGAGCGCGTACCCTTGGACCTCCGTACACGCACGTCGGATGCACTGGCTTCCTCGCACCTCGTCGCACTGACGCAATTGCCCTCCCGCTGGGCGAATCGTCGTCGATCTCGAAACGCCGTCGTGTCTACGTAAAGATCACGCACTGTTGTCCGTGAACCAGACAAGTCTTCTCCTCTGTATTCTTCCGAGTCGAGTTGATCTTTTAGTCTACGAAGACAGATTTAAGGAAATTTCCTTGGGTTCCTTGAATCTTTGGACATCGTGGAAAATCGTTGACTGCGTCGTATAGAAAGAAGGAAGATAACGTAAAGAATCTGTGGACTATCGATAAATTCTTCGAACTCTGCCAAATTGTGTGTGATCGATAGATTCTTCGAATTCCTCGAATCTTTGGATTATTGAGAAATGATTGTTCCCGACAAGATACAGTGAAGCGTCATTCATAATTCTGTTTGATCCAGAGACATTCGACCGGTGAGAAGGTTTTACGTGCAGGACTCACCCTCCGGTCTATGAATCATCAGCATCGTGGAAAATAAGAAAAGAGACGGATATTGATAGTTTCTCTCTTCTCGTTTCTATCGAAATATATCGCACAATATAAACCGAGGACGATTATCCAAATTATTGAACGATTCTCGTAAACAATTTACGGTGGAAAAATCATTCGCGGGCCCTTCTTACTTCGAGAGAAGATCGTTCGACGGTAGAAAGTCAATCCATCGATCTTCGCAACAAGTTCTATGTCCATCCTATAGTGAAAAATCATTCTTTCTCTTACCCAACCATAGAAAGTCAAATGATCCGTTGTATTGGGTAAAAAGATCGAAATTACCAATGCACAGTGGATCGCCATTGAACAGTTCGATCGGATAGGAACGACCGAGAATTGGATAATCGCGTACATCGATCTTAAGGAGGATTTCACCGCTCGCCAAAAAGTGGCGCGTAGATCACTCCTTGAAGCGAACTGGCCGTGGAACTCGTTTGGAGTGGAGCGCGAGCTACGCATACCGAAATCCTGGGGGACCAGTGACCCGTGTGCAAAGGAAAACCGGAGCCAAGACGGGAGCACCCGAGCCTGTCCGTGGCACCCAAGCCTCTCGCCACAGCGCATCCAAGTCTGTCGCTGACCGCTCTGCCTACTTACGAACCTCGAGTGTGGCATCGATGATTGCTTTTCGATCCACGACACGAGAACGAGTCTCGTAGAAGGCTTCTGCCTGCTCTTTGTCCATGTTTACAAGAGCTCACGATCCACTATATACGTGGCAAACTTGCCTGTATCGCCTTTGAATAATTACCTGTTCGCTTTCACCTAAGAAGCGAGTCGAACTTTGCTCAGAGGGAGCCGAAGGTATTCCATAATAAATCTAATAATCGAGCTAACGGCCCGTAGCTGATCGACGAGGGTGCGTCACACGAAGGAATCGTTCGTTTGCCAAAAGGAAACGTGTCTTCGTAGTTAACATCCTAAAGGAACCTTGAAGAGGATCGAACATTCGATTTGTACAGCAGATTGGATTGACGTAAACTGCCGGAGGATCGTCTTTCCAAGATAAAGTTGTCTGGGGATCAGACGCTGTAAAGTGGCACGGAATTTCGCGAAGTTGATACGCTTTCAACGAAAATCCAGAGTACGCAGAGGATTATCGGGAAGTATCGGAAAATTGGAGACGGTGAAAGTGGTGTTGGAATGGTTGAAAGTATCGTGAAAGATCGAGGATCTTGAAAACGAGTAATAGTGGAGAGAATATTGTAAGCAACGGTAGTGAGAAAGATTCGGTGAGAAGAATTATGCGTATGGATTCCAGTGACTTGCCGTTGGATTTTGTTTATGAGGATTAAATTTCGAATCTTAAATATCAAATAGCCGGATCTACGTAGAATATAAAAATCGTGGATCATTCGTACGAATCGTGAGAGTCTGGTGGTTATTCGAGTTTGTTGGTAATTGAGACGAAAAATAAGAAAGGTAGAGGGTTAGAACAAGTGGATGAACGTGACGATGTCGTTGGTGTGAAGAATTATTTAACTGATTAGCACGATCGCGTGATTCTCCAGCGTTTCGTTGGACCGTTTTAAAGACAAGGGAACAGCGAGGGAAAAAGCCGGCAAACTGGATGCTCCAGACGGTGCCTCGCCTTCCGCGCCCCCGCCTGACATTACTGTCACCCAGGATGACCGGTGAGGAGCCTTTAATTTAACTTTAACCATATTCTTTATCTTGCCACAATGCGAGGACGTTGATGGGCCACCATCATGTCGCTGCTGTGTTGAATTCTCGTGGTTTTACTCTGTCCGGTGTTTCGCTCGTGTTTCAACTTTTTGTGAATAGCCACGTCGTTGTAAATAATTGGGCAAGCTTTTGTGTGAACTGCTTAGTCACCTATAATTTCCAATTTTAAATTCTTCTTCACACTCCTAATGTTTAAATTGGTTATCATCCGTTATTACGTGTATAATGTTTTAGTTTATTTTCTTAATTCTGCTACGGTCTTCAAATTCGATATCCCTATTCGACTAGATCGCGCTGTGCGTATTTCTTTCGTTTATACGTTTCGCATGAAGATTCGATGGTAGTTGCGTTATATAAAAGGAATTGATATATCTGTCTTTTTAAGTGATAAATTAAGATAAAATTCACTTAATTTTTACTTACCTTTCATTTACATTTTTTTTACATTTCTGAACAAGAAACGAATCGAACGTCTATTCGGCCTGTTATGTTAATACACAGAAACAGTTCGTAGAACAATTGGAATTAGTAAATTCTAAAGCGCTAATTGTGTTCTATGGTTATGCAAAACTACAGATCGTAATATAGATTCTTAGAAGATCATTCACATCCGTTCCCTCATAAATTATCATACATTTAAAGCTAACTTCCTGGAAGGAAGCTAATTCAGCGTCGTATAGATTTTAGATCGCCAGATAGATTATTATTCTCAAATAAGCTATTATTTTTTATCATCTTAACGTGTTCATGTCGTACGACGTGGATCCGACACGTATTCTTAGATTATGTAACTATCGCGAAACTGTGAAAATAACTATTACTTATTTCGTAATAATTTTTCTAATACAAGATATTTTCTGAAAATTTTTTACTAATATACGGTAGTAGTTGACGCGCAGGAAATAGACATGGGATCAGTAACGAGCACGTTAAATATTCTTTAGCATCATGGTTCAAATAACGTTGGGATAAAATCACCGATGTGCATCCATAATTCAGAAAATGTCAGAAATATTTTCGATACAGTAGATTGACTTACCGTATTAATTTTATGGGTAACGATATTTCGGTGACCTAGTTTATCCAATATTTGAACGCCCACGTATTTTTAGTATTAAATCATATCGCTTTATAAAAAATTTTAATCACTAGGTTTTAATTTACTCGTTCGAACTGACTGAAATAATTAGAAATTTCATACGAAGTAGCTTTTATTTTTGCTTTTCGATACTGCTACCTGGTAATCAAACTCGAGCGCATTCTCTACGAATTCTAAAATAATTATTTATTTTAATAAGGGCGCGCAAGCCTTTAATTTACGCTCCCAGTGAAATCCCAGAGTGCCAAATATGTATAATAATCACGGCGGAGAGTGGCAGATTATTAAAGTGAAAAGTAATAACCGTGTCAAGCGTAGGCTTTAATTCAGAAAGAAACGTGTTAGGTGATAGGGAAACGAGCAAAAACTTCTCGTTCGTGAACTGGTGCGTAATGGTAGGAAAGCAAAAAGCCCCTAGATCATTTTCCTCCCCGGTGATCGGATGGAAATATTTGCAAAGGAATTCTTGTGCAATAATTAAGGCTCGTATTTCATCCGGATCAAAGTGAAAGTCGCCTCGAAACATGTTAGTTTTATAAATCATCCCGAGTTTCATAAACTGACTTCTTTTGGCCTCGTATTTCATTCTTCTTTCCTATTGTTTCCTTTTCTGTCCATTTTAACATTGTTCTCCATGTTAAATTATATAGAAATTTGCTAGTTTTTTCTTCATTTATCAATTTTAAGTGGAAATTTCGTATTTCTTACATTTTTCATATAAAAATCTTTGTTTTTCGTGTACAATTATTACCAAAAGATTTCGATCACGATACAGTATCGTTATGTTGTGCAGAATTTGTATATGTATAGAAATTTACCATCTTCCTTACCTATAATCATTCAGTATGCAATTAGTGTTCGCGAAAGGAACCTAAAAAAATGTTTAAAATTTTTACGTCCTCCTTTATCTTCCTTCTCCGTCATTCTCAATAATTTCTCTCATCATTAGTTTCATCAAATTGCCAATAATTAATCACACAGACCTTGACACAACATTAATAATCTCACAATCAATAATAATCGTGCAGAAAGGTCGTCAAAAATGAACCAGACCTAACAAGAATTGCTACGTCGTCTTCTATTTTTCATTTATTTCGAATTACGCGTAGTCGATATCATAATTATTAATACGACATTACGCAGTCAACGATGATCGCACAAAAAAAAAAATTCTCAGAAATTGACTACATCTTAACGAAAATATATGTAAGAAAAGGTTGAACGAAGGGAACAAGTGAGTCGGAAATAATTAAGCCAAAACTATATAAGTACGCCCACGGCTCGTATTCACGGGGCAAACTTATACGAACGCAACGTGGTGCAATGCACGCGCATTCATTCATCAGAACAAACTGTACAAAACAACGTGCAGGGAGAACGCAATGGAATGTCGAAGCATTTCATGAATATTCAGGCACGTCGGAGCTTCGTGTGGAGTCGTCATCGAGCCTCGATCGGTCTCGATCAATCTTCTCGCATCGAACACAATTGACCTCCACGAGCTTTTGCAGTATTATCGATTGTCGAGGTTTTCGGCTGGCATTGTTGTTCCACGGCTGTCACGGGTGCGTGCACGTGACGCGGCATTGTCAATAATACGCGTCACGTTTCAATCCCTGCTCCGATAAACAAGCGAGTCGATCCCATTACGAGGGAGCTTTGAGATCCGCTGAAAATCCAGTTCCAATGTCAATCTGTCCCGAAATCGAGGATGATCAAGCTTTCTGTCGTTCGTGATTGAAGCTCCAGACTGTTCCATTGTCGCGAATGCAAGATTCGTCCAAGCTTTTCCCTTTTTCTAATTCTCGAAATAAAATTTATTTGTTAACTTTTATGACAGGAAGAATAATTTAAGTTAAAGGTGGTACAGCGGTTAAGAAATAGATCCAAAAAATTATATCCAGGTATATTAGATCTCCTATCATTTAATAAATTTTATAAAATTTTATTGACTGTTTGCCAATACCATTTGCAACTTTTTGTACGAAGATATGAGTTATAATATATCTTGTTATAAGAATATTTATTTAACAAACTTTGTTCCGTTTCTGCATATAATGAAAACAAAGATGAATAATGTATGTTTATGAGCAACATATATTTATAAATGTATGTCTGTCAGTCGAGATGACAGTATTTTAATCCTAATTTAATAACAGAACATTCGTGCAACTACGAAATTTCACGAATAATATACAAAACTGCACATAAAGGGTTAATTTAATTTTGATTATTTTCGAGTTAGATGCGCCATCTCGATGATACCAGGAAGATTTTTCCGTGCGCATTTAATGCATCGAGACATCCTGTCGGTTCAATTTGAGTTTCTTCGTTGTGTTACGTAATCAGTTTTCACTCTGTTCTGCTGACACTTTGATGCAACTGTTTTCAAAGGAAGCTTTTATATAAAAGATTCACGTAATTCTCGAAGAAGAGAACAGGGCTGATTGTGTAACCTATTACAAGTTGACGCGAGCAATCGATCGTCACCGTTTTGAAATCTTTTTGTCCATCTCGGGTTATTGCCTCGTCGACTACTGTTTTTATCAAAAGGTTTTCAATGAATCAGACAAATATTTGAGCGTCTCATTCGTTAAAACCAACGATTAAATAATCATGTTTCGATCACGATAGTATCTGTACAAAAAGATGTATTATACAATTTTGCTGTGGATTACGGATGTTTGCTCGTCCATGTAATTTAAATATACAACAAAATATACATAATACACAGAAAAATACAAAACATACAGAGTGAAACGCTTGTTATGGTAGAAAACGAAACAATTTTTCATTTAAGCTCAATTAAATTTCTTTAGCATGTTTGGAAAAATGTGAATTTGTATAAACACTCACAGTCTGTATATCACGGTACACATTTAAATTAATACAAATAGGTTTTTCGGATTTTTTAAAAATATTCTCACTGCGGCTACGAAATCTACCGAAATTTTATACACGTGCGTATCTATTTGTTTTCATTATATCATATTAATTAAAAGCACGAATACAGTATAACCCAACGAAGTTTAATATGAGTTTCGAAGCATCCTCGTTTCATTTTCTCGAAAAAGATACACCACACCCTCCTGACGAAATGAAGAGCGATATTTAATTACACGAATAAATACAGAAGAAAAGAACTCCCATGGACGACGTTCTCAAATTGCAGGAAGAAATTGAATGTAGGTGGGGCCAATTCTATTTTCATTATTTCCACGTGGCATCCTCGATTTCCTATTTCGATAAAGGGTGCTGGCACCCTGTCGAGGGTTCCTGTCAGTTTTTATAATTAAATTTCTCTCGGGGAGGAAAGTTGGTCATGGAAGATACACCCTTGAGTGTTTCAACATCAGAATCCACGTTGCTTTTGACTGTATTTTAATGGCACCAATCTATCGACCATTCCTTTGATAACGTTTATAGAATAACTTATCGATTTCCTATTGGTCTCCAGAGCCGCCGTGTGTTTTACTTTATATCAACGTTTCGTAGCGACTTTAAAAAAAGAAAAAATATAATTAAAAAAAATGTTGCAGCACGTGTTGCGCCGTGCACGAAAGAGAAAGGCCAGAGTGTTTCATTTGCACAAGCGCAAGCTCTTTCTTCTTTCTTCGGCGTTGAACAACGAATAAATTTAGCACGGACAATAATTAATAAGAAGATTTTGTTTCGCGCACGAGCACTTCCGTTGCTGTTAACCTTGTTTCACGTGTAATAGTCGCGTTACGCTTAATATCACGGTAATTAAGAAAATTTCCGTTAATTGTGAAAATGTGCTCCGAAAGGAAGCGCACAGTGTTCGTTTGATAACAGGTTTTGTTAAACGAAAACACGGATGCTGAATGTTTCTCATAATTAAACAACTGTACGTGTATTTTTAATAACAGTTGTGTACACGTATTTTTATCGTAGCAAAATTTTTGCGCTAAAAGGAAATACCCAACGTAGATTGGTTTTTCCGCAGTCGAGAGACTTGACATTAAATATTTTTCTCGACAGATATAATCTCGTGACGAAGGGATGCGATATATGTGTAGACGTGGCATAAAAAGGAAGAACGGAAAAACTGCAATATTGCATAATAAATTATGAGTCAAATAAAAATACTGTTGCGTTTGGAACGATCGTTTCGAGTCACTGGATTTTTATTTTTATAAAATAACTAGTAGACACGGTGCACTGAAAATTATCGGTATGATCGTCGTTAGTATAAGCGAAGAACGTCGTAAACGTTAAACATAGTGTTGTCTCGATGTTTCATTATTTTGCTTAAAGCATTTACGAAGGAATGTGATTACGTAATGCGAGAAACATTTGTCAGATCTGACACGTAAATGAAGAAAGATCCGACAAATGGAAGAAATACGTATGTTGAATTAACAACAATAGAATATTTTATTACCAGTCCACTTATTATAAATTATTACAAAAAGCTTGAAAAATCATACTTTATTTCTTTTTTCGTGGCAGAAAATGCTGCCTAATCAATTGTAATAATCGTTTGATATGCTTAATAGAATATTTAATTTGTTTATCTAAATTGACGGGTTTCCAGAAATCTTTAAATCCAATACCATCTTTTTCTTATTGTAAATGCAAAAGGAATTAAAGTAGCTTTCTAACTACATTTTGATTGGTAATCCTTTCACTATCAACGCTATTTACGCGTGAATCCAGAAATTATACAGACATTTCCTCTCTAAAAGGATGCATGTACCTTCTCTATTCTGTGTATTTACAGGAAATTTAAAAAAAAAAACAAGATACATAAAATATATGTAGCAAAATAAAATAGATAGAATATCGAAAATATAGTACGCGCTGTAATATTTAATAGATAAAGCAATGTTCTATTGAAATTCTACTTATTCATAAAAATATGAATTTGCATAAATATTCAAATAATAATGTGGCCACCACATCAAAGCAAGATCGTAAAGACGAACACAGTAGAACGATCTGTGGTGCAGCAGGCGAAACTCGTACCTTTAATTATTATCGGCCAACCCGACGGCAATTATGCTTCGACGTCCTGACCAGTCTTTCAGTCACCCCGACGCGACGGCGCTGATAAATTTTTAATCGGGCAAGCAAAAAGACGACTGGGGCTGCGACGCATCGGCTGTAGTCTCAGTCACCAATTTAGATTATGATCTTCGGCATTATACTGATAAAACGATAGGGTTCCCTGGATTCTCTAATAATAGTTGCGCGCGTTGTTGATCACACTGTATAAGGGGGTTCGTGGATACGTAGTGCCGCGTAAATGCGAAGGAGGGTTGTCGAGAAAACCTTGTTTGCCGTCAGCACGTGCTGTTCCACATCCTATCGATCTCTAACTAAATTAAATGGCTGGCGTACTATTGCTTAGACATTGAACGAGAAACGACATCCTCGCTCTATTCGCTACAGACGAAATCTTCAGCGAGAAGGATCCTCACCCGTTAATTGTTCTGGTTGCGATGCGACTTTGTCGATTTCTTGTCGATGATTGGATAACTCGTGGATTTTTATGCAATTTTATACTGTTATGAACAGAAGTACAGAAATGGGAACTATCTACAAAATTTATTTCTGTCATTAAAAATTATTCAAAGTATTTGAATATTTTATATATTATTATTTTATATATTGTAATCTGTGAACTTTTGCGTCTTTAAATGTATTAAAGGACAAACAAATTCTTATTATAAGATTTTATGTTGTACGAAGATGCTCACAATTTCTTTAATCCATAAAATACAAAGAAAATTCTCCTAGAAAGAGCGCCTTCTGTCACATATAACCGAATACAAAAGACAAATATTTCAATATGTTAAGGGTAGACGCATTATGCCACCCTCCTCGTTCAGCCTTCACCCCAAACGGGAAACCTTAACCTTCTATAACATCATATGCCTTGGATGTTACGTATGTAACCTCATCCATATTTGACAAGACTTCTTCTGTTTACTTGTCAACGTCCCATCGTATTATGTAATCTGTTTGTTCACTTATTAATATCTATTAACTTATAAACTATAACAAACTATATCGTACCATAGAAACATAATGCTTTCTACACCGATGCTTTCTACAAGTACAAAATAAGCTACGTTCTCTCGTGAAACTCTGAGAAACTCTAACCGATTCCTTGCCAAATTCAATTCTTTTACATTGACAAATCTAAAATAAGTTTCGATTTATAAATCGACGACACCACCGAACAAACGTCCACTAGCAGTTACAAGAGCAAGTCAAGTTAGCTCGTAGCTCCAGCATTCCAGCGAGTCTGGAAACGCGGAAAATACCGTTGCCAGGAAACACGAGGGGAGAGAAAGAAAGAAAGGAGAGCTCGATTCCGCGAAGCCGCGTCGTAAAACGATCGAATCTCGAAAATTAGAAGCTTAGAAGAAATCGTTCGACGAGCGGCATGCACCAGCACGGAATGTACTCGCTAGCCTTGGCTCGTAAGACGAGTTTCAGTATGCTCGCCACTGCATTTCGCTGGATGTACGCGGCTAACACGGTACGTGCTGCGAAATCCTGACCGAGATGCACGACCGTCGTCGATTCTACGTTTCCTCTCTCGATGTATGTATACGTTATCGTTCATCAGCGCATATCGGAATATTTTGGTAGGTTTGTAGCAACAACGTGTGAATTGTACGAAAGCGTACGAATTAAACGATTGATAATTGAAAGAAACATTTACAAGAATTTTTCATGGAATCACTGGTTCGTACGTTTAAATTGGATATTAAAGGCACAATAATAATATGTTCCATTAATTATTATATAGGATGGTTCCAGTAACTGAGAAGTGGTGCTTTTGCCAATTTGCAGCAACGATATATGAATTGTACCAAAGTGTACGAATTAATGGGAAATTAGCGATTGAGGAAATATTTGTAACATTTTTTGTTGAACTACCAGATTATATGAATATACAACGCTCTTTATGAAACCATTAGACCATACATTTAAATTAGCTGTTAAAGGAAATGGCAACAATACACGTTACTACTTATTGTACGGAATGATTTCGAAATTATGATACAAGCAGAAAGGACGCGATTTCTCGTGTAAAAATAAATCGACAATGTGTTTCGTGCTCGACAAAGAAAAGTTCGAAAACATGTACGCTTTATGTAAATGAAGTTGTCTAATTTGTTCATTCGAAGCTTCGTTTTTGAGAACATGAAGTTTGACCATGTTTAGTTAAGGTACACGCGAGCCTGGTACTCGACAAACTTTGAAATCCGATTTTCTCGAATACAAGGGCGTATTATAGCAACTTGGGGCAAGAACAAGAGTTCGAATACTTTTGAACGATAGTGTATTTCGCTATATCTTTCTCCTTCTGCCACCCATATGAAATTCCTCCCTTTTTCTCAGCGTCGTACTCGCGTTTCGACTTTTCGCGGTAACTTTGTTTCGCGACAGTAGGTCGAACTGTCGAAACATCGTCAACTATGAATAATGCATGTCACGGGACATAGTCTCCGTCGAAAATTCGATTCTGCCGTTGCGGTGGAATAAATTGCTTCTCCTCCTCTTTCTTTTTGCCTTCATCAACGGGTAATTTGCTCTCTTTTTACGAAGATACTGTTAAAACGCTGGATAATGGAATTTGACGAAAAGAATTTTAAACTGTCTGACTCTTACTCTTGTATATTCGTGTGATTATTGTGGAATATGTGATGATTTAGGAGAAGCGAGATTACGCGTAGCACATGGTAGTTTACCGACATGTAGATAGCAAAATCGCAAAGTACTTACCTTTTTTCGGTTTTCATAAGTTGAAACTAAAGCAAACGGAAACAGATAAAAAGTTAAAAATTATTTATATATTTCATTAATTATTTATATACAAAATAGACGTGCGATGTATTTTGAAGCAAGAAATACTTAACACGTATAGGCTTCCTTTTTCTTCTAATTCTCTCGCCATGTTCATTCCTTTTGGGACGTGAATTTGAAGTGACAGATATCGTATAAAGCACCAATTTCCGCTCATAGCAATTTCTATAGTACTTATCATTCACTCTACCAGACATCATTTGGAACAGGAACAGCCATATTTTTTTAACCAGTTGACAGTAATTGAAAACTTAATTACGACATTCAATATAAATACCAAATAAAGGGAAAATTATATTATAATTACGAAAATATTATAATTACGAGAAATATTACGAATGAATAGACTATTTAATTAACATTTAATCATGAAACTAATCTACTTCTCATTGAACCAATTATAAAGTATCCATTACGCCAATCCAGATATCATAACAGCCGAAACTCACGTAACATTTCGAACCAAGTACGGTCTATCCGCAATGCAGAAACATTAGCTATCCGCATAAATCACACACACTACTATACCACACTAAAAGCTGTAGAGAGAGGGACAGGGGTAATCGTGATTTCTGTACCGGTATAATACCGTCGTCAAGATTCGATTTTTATTTAATTCCGTGGCGAGGTTAAGGTTACGTGAATCTCTTCCGGAAAATTCTATATCGGCTTTCAACAAGTGCGGCTGAATGAGATTTTAAAGGCGAGTAAAACAGGTGCACGTGGCCGCGTTCATTTCCGCGTGATGCCAATCCATTGGCACGTGAATCTCGTTTTCGCGGCTGCGTACCATAGTAAACCGAAATGCACGGGTCAGAATTCCATAATTAAACAGGACGAGGCAAGCGATATCCCTCGTTTCCACGCAGAACGTTCCATTGAATTAGTTTGCTACAATTTATTGCCGGTAACGTTATCTGTTACACGGGTGTCTCAGTATTATTAATATTTTCGGATAACGTGTATTTGTCCGACCAATAATTCCATGCTGGAAATTAGCGAATTTGGATATACGGTTTGTACGTTCCAGCTTTGACCTCGTTTTCAATTTAGTTTTCGAAGAGAATTTGATTCAGCGTGTTTACCTCTGATTAGGTTTTGGTCATTATTTACAGCGCTATATTTTAACAAATATTTTTCATGGAAAATCGGTCTGTTTCTGTATCGTAAAACGCTACTTGTATAAATGATTATATAAATTGTTACGAAAGTTTCTTCTTCAAAATTTCCTGCTTCTTATTTCGGCACCGTAAAAAGAAATATGTATAAATTTCATACTATTCGCTATACGTAGTCTTTAAATGGGATGTCACTAAATAACTTGATCACCCGAGGAAGGCAGTGTATTACTACTTATTAAAATTAAACGCGTGGTATACGTTTTTTTAATAAGCACTTATTTTCGAATAAAAAAATTCTAAAACGAATTTAAAAAATAAAACAAGATTTAAATAAATTTGTTTAAATTAGATTACCGTAATAGGGTCCGAGTAAATGAATCAAAGTAAATAAAATTTTAAGTCTAATAAGTATCTTACCATATAGAGAAACAGAACATTATCGTTAAACAAAAAATCCCCTTCATAGCATTCTAACTCCGATCGAATTCCTGCAACAAAGCTTCTCATCGCGTGCATTAACCCGCGAGCAAAACCGTCACCAGCATCCACCCATTCTCGGTCAAAGATAGTCATAGCTGCAGGCCTTGTCCATTTCCAACCGCTATCGATACCTTATATAAATCCGCAAAGACTTCTCTTTTTCCTCTCAGCGTTGGAATTCCAAGGAGCCGCAAATGTCTCGTGGAATCGATTCGAGTTCTCGTATAGTAGGTGGAAGCGATATAGCGAGGCCGTAAAATCGGTCAGTAGTTAAAGTTTACGAATCTGCTGATGTCACCAATTAATATTTACCTAGAGTTTCGCTCAGGACCCTACGATGTCAATTCTTGCTTCCTAGTACATCTACAAAAATTGTCTCCTTGTGGAAGAAAATAATTATAATCCATTTCTAACTTACATTCTGAGAACTTTGATTTTATGAAAGTAGAAATAAAAACTGACTAAACTGCCTGCGTACGTGCGAGTTAACTCTCAAATCGTACCGTTGGATCCTAGATAATTGTACTAATTTACATCAGATTATTAAAATTTAGGATATCTAAATTCATTTTGTATTTTACATTCTCCGCGATAGAGATTAGCGATACAAGTAAATTGAATTAAGAATTCTAAAATTATGTAATCTCAGACTGTTACAGTCTCCAACAGCCTAACGATATCAATTGAGTGTTAACACAAGTTGCAAACTTAATCCACTTCGACCTTCACGATTTTACAACCTTGCTGTATCGCTTCCATCTACTATGTATATATATATATGTATCTTGATTCGATTTGCTCTCTGGTAGCCACGTGGCCGAACGTCCTCGCGGTTTGCTAGCACGCAAGACACGAGGCTGCTCGCACGTGCCACGATTAACAGAAGCAAGAACTCGTTTGATCGTCTCTCGGTATAACGGGGAGAAAAAATAAAAACGCCGGTTAAAAGGGGGGGGGGTGGAATAAAAGTTGGCGGAGAAGAAGGGTCTTTAGACTCCATTGTTCGGTGTGATCGCGCCATTGCCACGTTTATTATCCTTTGTACCGTGTCGAGTCTCGTTGCCAGAAGGCCCTCGGGATCGCCAAATTCGATGAAATGTTTGCAGCCACTTAGATCTGTAGCCTGTGTGCGATAGCACCCTTTCATCAAGGGAGATCTTTTGTAGGACCAGAGTGGCCTGCAACCGATTGCAAACATTCGTAGTTCCGCTCCAACCGGAAGGATTACATTGTTCTCGAGTGGAACGTGTCTGTCCTACCACCCTCTCAAATTCGCTGTTTCTTTGTTTCTTACTTTTGTTGTGGTTAATTCCTGTGCGATTTCACGCCACATGCGGAGATTCTCTTTCGTTGTTGAATGAGAGGGATGTAGAACAGATTGGAGTTATAGATATATGTGAATTTTCCTGCGAACTCACAATTTTGAGAATATAATTAAAAAAGTAGAACCTTCGTAGAAAATTGTTTTACCTGTTGACGTCTGGACATTTTATATATTTTTTCATATTGCGCGCATTCTCTGTAATTTTGCATTTTCAAATTTCCTATAAAAGCATAAAGATCCACATTTTATTCATAGGCATATTAGGACAGTTACCGGTTGAATAGTTAAAAGTTTGGTTTTGAATAATTGCTCGGAGATTATTACTGCATCCGAAATTTTGTATCAAAGAGAATCTACTTACTCAAATATTAAAATAAAATAACACAATATAACATATATAGAATATACGCCCTCTTTCCTTTACCGCGATCGTAGGCCGCAATCTCGAAAGTTGGATCGGCAGCGTTTAACGAGCAAGATCGTATCTTTCCGGGAAAACGCGGTGGTTACTTTCGCTCATGAATAGATCGCGGATGTTTACACATTTATGGAAAACTTAAAGATGAAAAAATTCGCGGAATGCATACAACGTGCTAAGCTATATAATGTATTTAAAGTAGAGTGCTCAATGCAATATCTACCGACTGCACTGAATTATCATTTAAGATTCGTTTCTTTATTTATGTTCATAGAAATATGAATTTGCATAAACATTTGCAGTCTAGTCATGAATAATTGATCAGTAAATGCAATTATGCGATGTTTATTCTCGTTGATCCTCGTGTTTACTGTAGATATTTGTTAATAAATTTTATGCGGAAATGGTGAATCGTAACGGATGCGCAATGAATTCTTCTTCGTGAATGGAAAATTCATTTCATTGAAATTCGTTCCATTAGAAATCTGCTGAATTACGGCCGACAAGACGGTTAATTATTTTTATTATTTTCGGCGACATAAAAATCTTTTCTATACATAGCGAATAGCATTTTGTACATATCTATACTGAAACTGAGCGATCATTTTTCTCAACCACTTTTCACGAGATCGTATGTTCTATTCACGTATGTGATCAAAATAGAAAATTCACCAAGAGTAGCTCTTTGAAAACCGCGAAGAAAAATCACGGAGTGCAGCGAATTATACGTCAAAGTGACACTGGCTGTTCCGGAAGCGAGGCCATCGTGTGGAAACCCCGTTTTCGCGGTCGTGCAGAAACTTTTTCACGGCAATTTGTCCACGAGGGTGGAAAACGAGCCGCGAGTCGAGTTTCGTGAGGACTGTGGAAACTTTTTTAATATAAGGATTCGACTTGGCCTTCTCCTCGTGGCATCTGCACGGGGCTCGTTCACTTTTCGTCTAGTTATTTTGCATTTGAGCGAAACTTTCGTCATCGTCGAATAAAACAACCATCGGATTCTGGATCCATTTCAAAAGTCACCGGCCAAACGACGTAAAGTCGGGACAAACTTTTCAATGGTCACTTAATGGATTCTTTCTCTCTGGCTCGAAAGGACCATTCGGTTGCTCGACGTTAATTGTAATACGGATATATATAGGGTGTCTAAAAAGGAAGACGATATTTATATGGCGTGATTCTAGACAGTAGGGCAGCGAAGAAAGTCCATATATAAAAATGTTGTTTGTTGCTTATTTTGCAAGTTAGAAACAATTTTATTTCACGCTAAAAATACATTTTTTTTTCTTCTTTTCGTAAGTATCGAGACGCTTGTAAAAGTGGAGTAGATGTAAGGATTTATTAGGTGTTACGTATTAAAACGTTTAGATATTATAAAGATAAGATCTTACATAAACGATGAATTAAATGTTATAATAAGAGATAAACTGCATATATTTTTAGGAAATTATTAACATCTTTAAGAACCTAATTTATTTTCATATCTTAGATTAAGATGGATAAAGATTGCAGAATCTGAAATACTTAAAGAATGTCGAACATTGTAATAAAAATTTTAGATATCTTTATGATGCTGGGATTAAATCTTTTCTCGTACATTTCTTGTTATTTGATTTCAGATTTTATTTTAGATTTTGTATCACGTATAAAGTTTCTCGAGCTTTGTGTTTAATTCACTCAAGACTTTTACAATAAGATTTAAGTTGGAGGAATCGAAAGAGGCATCATTTGATCCTTAACCTATCACGTACTTCTTGTAACTCGTACAAATGGCTTTCTCAAATTCTTAGCTCGTTATCTTACGTAAACCTACAATTCGATCAATTAATTATTTGCTTAATCTAATATTACATCGTGTACGAAATCAAGATATATCCTGATACTAACGAATCGTAGCGTTGTATCAAGCTTTCCAAGCTACTTGGTTGCTGCTTCTTAATTGAGAAGGGTATGGCTTTCTAGGGAGAGGGAAAATACGCGACCGTAAAAAAAAATGAAAAGATTTCGTATTCAAAGAGCTCTTTGTCGGAACAGTCTACCCTGAGCCGTGCGTTTTACCTTTGGAAAGAACGCGAATACCACCAGTTGGACGAAAGTTTGCGTTTTTAATTAACCAGCTGCGGTCCTACGCCCTTTTTCCACGGTTGGTAATAGCGAAATGGAACCTGTCAATCGAAATGCCGTATATTTCCGTGCAATTCCGCAAAAGTGTATTTTTAATAGTCCACTGATATATTTTAATACAAAGTCTTCTAAGAGTTGGAAAACTCGTTATATTTTTAAATAATGTTCTTATTCTTAATTACTGTTCTTAAATAATATTCTTAAATAATGGTCTTAAGCGAACTTACTCGTAAGAAATTCAATGCAGAATGACGATAAAAATATAAATTTGAATTTTGATTTTCAAAGTAACATTCATGAGGAAACAAAGGGTCAATGCCTCCCTCAACGAACACTCTAAAAAATCAAACATACAATACATCCAAGTAATTTCTCAAAAAAAGTAATCGCTGCTACTAACGAAAGTATTTGAAGAAAAATTTAGTGAATTTTTTGGCGGAAGATCATATCCAATGAAATGGCACTCTTCCTTCATTCTCTTCTTCGAGTACTATTTCCAATGGCACGTTCAAATTACAATACTTATCCCACGAATGCACCGTATCTTCGTTTCTGATGGCCAGCTTTCAGAATTCAAAAATTAGCCTTATAATGCACCCGGGATTGCAGTAATTCGTTTCATTCGGAAAATTATACCTCTACTTTACTTCCTTCAGCGGAATATCCGTTAGCCCATGGACGTAGTAACACGTTGTTTTACTACATTCCTGCTATTTCATTACACGTCAATGCACTTCTTGCGGGATGAACGACGACAGTAACGATTTGACTGAATTTACCGATATTGGATATGAGGTTGTTCGTTCGAATTTTATGAAACGTCATGTATTTCTGTGTTGGATGTAATTAGCGTGTTCTATGAAATAAAAAATGCGAGGAAAATAAAGTAAAAATTCAATTTCAAGTTTTCACCACACTGCTGATTTTTCTGTAAAATTATACTTTCATGAGTATTGTATAATTAATTATTTATAAATCGCGTTATATCTGTCTTCATAGAATTCTTTCTATTCGTCTATTTTAATGTTATCGCTAGACAAATTCATCTTTTTACTGTCTTATTTCTAAAATTTAAGATCCTTTCTTAATTGTTTTTACACATGTAAACGATTCCCAATTTATTCCTCAAAATTTTTATTAAATGTCATTCAACGATATTATATTTTCTTAATAAAATGTATACTTCTATAAATGCTTACATGCGTTTTATGTTTGTAACAGACACATCTTCATAAAAAATTATTTAATTTTTTTTTAGATACACGTATGCGCCCCATGTAGTGACAAAATTAACATCACCTAAAATAGAAGGTTGCCCACATGAGTGACACTGTCGCTCAATAAACCACCCATTACTTCAGACCCACATACTATAATACATTCAGTAAAATTATCACCATCAACTCCCACAGTTTTATTTTTCAATGTGTCCAAGCAGTTACAATCTACTTCAACTCCTATTCTCTATCCCACTTGCAATTTAATTCTCTTTTATCCTTTTAACAAAGGCTTTGTGACACTGTTTAGTCGGTAGTAAAAGATGAATTAGTTTATTTTGTCCATAGAAGATACGAAGCTATCTCAATATCATTTACAGCGCAAATGCTCAAGTATCTTTCATGCCAGTACACGATAATATCTTTCAAAACTAAATGAGTTTCAGTGACGAGGGAATTATATTAATAATTACATTAATTGATGAATTTCAAAGGCAAAAAAATTTTTAATCGATGAATTAACTCGATTTCATGAATTCAGAGACTACATAAAATAAAGCAAATATGATCTAGATATTTCGACAATGTAATATTCAGAGCTTGCTTATATATGCAGTTTCAATCGATGTTTAACTAACTTTCCTATCAAAAATAACAGCGGCTCTTTACCGGCAACAATGTTTAACTCTCAAATCTCCAATTAAAAGAAATTTCTCTAACTACCATTTTTCACATTCACAAGGATCTAGTAGACTAGTTATAAGAAATTAAGACACGAAGATACAGGTCCGATATAAATTAATTCTCAAAGTTCCAATAAAGATAAAAATCTCTAATCAGTTATAATGTCTCGTTGTTACAAAGGACCGATTATAAGCTTAATTAAAAATTCGCACGTCATTACCGTGATAGCACTAATCCTCGAAATTCCCAAAGCGGCTTGTCAATTTCACGATAACGAGAGCACAATGTAGCGGCGCACAAAGCAAAAGTGCATCGAGGTGCAGCGAAACGGCCGATTGACTCCAGAACCATCGCGAACGTTTTATAGCATATACATGCTGTATCTCGCAAGTACATACTATCTTCGTTGTTCTTCCACGCCTTAGCGTTGCCACGGTGCCTTTTACTTACCATCCGCTCGCCATTAGCATGAAACTCACAAACCAACGGGAAACCATCGTCCAAGTGTCACACTTGCACTGGTCGCGCTATTAATCCTGCTTTTCACTCTGTTTCACGTTCATCTTTGTTCATCTTTTTTCTCCTTTTTCTATGTTGCACGATGGTTTCGTTGCACGAGAACGACCATCGTGAATGAGACTGGAAAATCGCTCGATTCACGGAGGACACTAGAGAAAAGTCGGGGTCACTCGGTTTCAGGATCGATCATACGCGCCTTTAATGACGTGTTCTGGTAAAAGGAAGTTAACGTGCGAAAACTTGTCGAGATAAACGCGTTTAAAGCTTTGCGTCTTCTAGTGGGATTGTCCGTGTTTTCTTTTCAGTTGTTTTAGGTCCCAAAAAACAGCAAAGCGAAAGAAGACACACGCACACTCTACCTCTTCGACGAAACAAAATAGTCGACCTTCTTATCTTTTGAAGGTGTTTTGTCATTTCTACCAATGTAATAAATAATAGACTTCTCTCGCTCATTTTTCGAAGATGTTTTGCAATATTTATTAAGGTATCACATAATTACTTCCATTGTTAAATACATAATTTGAATTGCGATTTGTGAAGTCAATCTATTTTATGAAATCTATTTCGTAATTAGGAGAATATCTAATTTAGGTTGGTCTTGTTGAAAAGAGCACGCTTCTGTCTATAGAGACACATGAAAAAGAGAAAATCGATTCTTTCCCACCTTAACCCCTTTTTACTGGAGCACGTCACACATAAATATGTCCTGTACCTTGGGAAATGTAACGCGTGTTCGATTAAGTTGCAATACGTTGTTATTTCGTTTTTGAGTATTACGGGGTGTGACGAGGAATCGAAGAAGCTTTATTTTAACACATATCCAACCGGAAGACGAAGTTTCGTCAATTCATCGCCAATCGACAACGATCAAATGACGAATATTCGTTGATATATAAGTAACTCTGGTTTCTTTCGATCGAAATAAATTAAAAGGAGATCTCTACTATATCGTTTCTATATGAAACATAGCGAATCCGCAAATTGTGTCAAAAAAAACGCCAGCCTTTGTCGGGATATGCGTTAAGGTTGAAGGGATTAAAGGGAGAAGGTGAAGGGCAAGGGTGATCGCGAAGTGGAGGGTAGATCGAGGGTTGAAAGCTGTGATATTTAATTTGTGTGGTTATTTTTACGGTTGGTGTATTTTTATAGGCCAATTTTATTTTAATCACGCGCGGATTCTGATATTTGATATTTGATTGGATATCTGATTTTTGATTGAACATCCGTAGTCCATTCTTCGTGTAAGACTTATGCCGTAATTTTGCACATAACTGGAAGATTTACAAGTAGTCTGTGAATTTTTATGCAAATCCATATTTTAATGAACGTAGATAAAGAAACGAATCGACGGTTTAATCATCCAGAGTCTAATAATAAGAATTTCTATAACTCATGTACAAGTTCTTCGTTGTCCATGGCTATGCAACTTAGCCTCACTCACTGATATTCTTCGAGCATATTACGAATAGATATTCATTTGGATTTCGTGGAAATGTCACGCTGCGAGCGATTAGCATCCTTTCGTTATAATGCTACACGCTGCATAGAAATGTACGTCGTTCTATGAATAATTCTAGCACGTTCGACTAGCGCTCATCTTTGTGATCAGCAATAAAATTTCAATGAAACGAGCCAGTCTTGTTTGAAAAAATACTCTCATAGAATATTTTTAGACTTCTTATAGACATAATTTTTGCCAAGATACAAGTGTTTAATGATACAATTTTTTAAATACGTTATACTGGTCGTGAGTATTTTCAAACTGGAGATTTCCCTCGATCTTATTTGCTTGTCCGAAAGCATTTACGTTTTAAGATTACAATTTTAAATTTTCCGTAAGCGCATAAAACTTCGCAGTCGATTAATAAGTTATAGTCCTCAAAGAAAATACATCTTTGTATCGGTTTAATTCAAATTCTATATTAATTATATTTTAAAGTAAAGTTTGACGCACACAGGTGATTTCATTATCGATCTAGCAAAACGGTACCCGTTTCACGTTAAATCGTTCTCCCCCGATTGGAAAAGTTCCCATTACTTTTGCATCAACAATGGCGTAATCGTATTAGGCGTTTTATCGCGGCCAGAGGGAGTCCCAGCATCAAATATGCATTCGGGATCGCGGCGAGCAGTCACGTTTCAACCGACTACCGTTCTTTTCTCTCGTTTTTCACCGCACGTTTCTGTCGTAGGCCACACGAAAGTAGGATGAATGACGCCCCTAATTTCGTTTCACATACAGCTCGTACAACATGCTTCTCCTACGCTTTTCATAAACTGCCTTTTGTAAACGTTAGAGCCCGCCTGTTGTTATGTATATGTATATTGGTATACTGGGTGTACCAGTAGTCACGGTAATATCGGCAAGTGGACGATTCTACGTGGTAAGATAAGTAAAAAATATAGACTTTTATTCATAGAACGCGTCGTTTTCGAAAATATGAGATTCGATGATTTATCGACTACGCGTGCGACAAACCAATTAATTTCTAAGTAAGCACGTTAAAACTTCATTTTTCTGAAAACGAAGTCTGAAATGGGCAAATCTTATTCTACGTTTTTTATAGTTTAGTTTCACGCTTCAGTAGAATAACCAATTTTGCATATACTGAACGAATTTCCAAATTCGATTTTATCAAAAAAAAAAGACAAAGCGCTGTATGAACAAACGTTATTCCTCTATATTTTCGATCTATGTTCTTGCCTAGAATCACCATCTTGTCGTGTGTACCGTGATTATTGGAATACTCTGTATATATTACAAATACGAAAACGAACAGCTAGCCGTGTTTCTCTCTGTTCTACGTTCGTAGTATGATACGAGGTATTTAATTGGAAATAAGTTGACAGCACGATTGATAACGTTTCCTGATTCTATAGAAATAGTTGATTTGCTGTATGGATAGTCGAGCCAGTTTCATTCTGATGAATAGTCTTTGTTAATGAAGTTACGGCCAAGCTCGGTGCTCGGTTAATTGCGTTAAATTAGTAGAGAACATCCAGACCGAAGAATAATGCTCGTTGTTCGCCGATTTATCGGCGTGCATTGATTTTGTTCATTCGGTTGCGTGTGCCTATGCAACTCGTGAGAAATTGTTGGAAAAATGCACATGGAATTCTGATATTTAGGTCAGGTTACGGTTCTATTCTTAAGCGAAGGTTTGGGTGGATGATGTTGCGTCGTTTTGTTTGAAGTGAATGTCAAACTGTAACAAATGTACAAGTGCATTTTGCATTTGTTAACGAGAAAAAGACAATGAGGCTGATTTAAACTTAAAGGGAATATAGATGGCTTCGATATATCGATAAAAATTAAAATATCAAATCAAAAATTTACGGAATGATGAATTATGTTATCTTCAACTCATTGTATTCTTCTATGAAACTGCGAATTTTGATGTTAATTGTTCTGGCTTTTACGTACATTTTGCAAATTTACGGTATGTATATTATGTATTAGTATGTATATTAATAAGAAATTATTTATTAGATATGACAATTAATTCGATGTTCTTTTTTTAACCAAATTGAAATTTTATTTATGAATCATATAACATAAACGTAATCGGGAAACTTGCAATTAATTATGGTTTCTCTCACTAGTACGTAAAATTCTAGTGCTTATGGGAAATTAAACAGTAACATTAATAGCAGAAGCTTGAAAATAATTTCAAATTCTTTAATGTGAAGATAAGGAACATATGGGTTGATAAAGACTGTCTGTCATCTGCGTTTAAAGTCCTTGATTGGATTAGAACGATGGGTCTAAAAGAGGACACCAGAAGAAAGAACATACCACGTAATTTAGATCGATCTACGTATCGAGAATAAGCGTATCAATTTGCATATATAAGAATTAAATGCATATGTTATAAAGAGACGCGAGTTATTAAATTAATGGAAATTTTTCTGTTATCAGGTATTAGCCCAGATATTAGAATTATCTTACTATGTTGTTAACATCAATTATACCCATAAATAGAAGTCGCATAAATTACGTTTCCTACTAATAAAGATTATTTGCAGTGCAACGGAAAGTTGGATATTTAATATAACGTATTCGTATGGAGTAAAATTTTGTATTTTACAATTTTCTTATAAGAGACTTAAATGTCAAGGGGTGCACGTGGGTGTATTGAATTATCATCTTGAAAAAATTAGCAGAACCATTGAGAAAGTGCTCTCCATCGCTCTAATTAAAATAATTGGATTAACCACTGAGTCTATTTTAACTACGTAGATAATTAATATTTTAAAACACGAACTCCACTCGTCTCGTTATCATTACGTACCATAAAACATTTTCAACTCCAAAAAAAAAAAAATCACATCAAGTTCTTCTACTCGCGTAACGTTTCTGCTTCATACATGTTCATATTAAACCAGAAAAATAAAATGTTACGAAAAATAAATAAGAGGGATGCAGAGAAGTATTTCCAAGAAACTTTCTCTCTCTATTTTAACATTTTATTTCGAAATATTTCTCTTGGAAGTCGTGATCGTTTCGAATCAGTTTTCTTTCTCGCTCGTTCTCCTTTTCTTCTTCTGATTTTCATAAAAAAGCGATCATACCCTAGTGATTAAAGATGCCGACATGAGTGACAGCTTAGAGACAAGGATATAATTACGATCCTCAGTGGATGATACTTTGTCGCAGTTTTTTACAACATCTCCAGGGTTTTAATTAACTTTTCCGTAAGTCGCCATTGCGGATACGATTTCGGCCGCTAAAACCACGACGCGCAGGAATGTGTGCATTAGTTCTTGGTGACTCGGTGTTCTACTTATGCGGTCGTGGATAAAAGTTCTTAGAAAAGCTTTAACGTCGCACCATTCACAGAATTCTTTTTACCAACTATCAAATAAATCTCTGTTCGTGATTGTGCCGCGTTTGCGTTAAACCTAGAACGTTTTTATTCTTCGCATACCAGATCCCGTTTTTCTTATTCTTATTACGTTGAAAAATTGAAATTTTTGCTATGTTTTCAGTGTCAAGCGTGAATTTTAATTATACGGTAGAGGACGAAATTTATTTGAACGAAATTATAGTTAGTGCTTAATTAAATGGACTGTTACCGATTGAATCCACTTATCTCAGCGTGAACTTCTATTATGGTGAAGTATGGTTCTAGTTCTGAGAACGATATTTGAGTCAAGCTAAGTAATTTGCCTTACGATCCGCCAAATTCGATAATGTAGTCATTTCAACTCATTCAAGTCATTCACATTTGAAAACAGATTATTTAACTCATCGTATCAAAAGTGTTAAGACACTTCTTATTTTGAAGAAAATATTATTAAATATCATGTGAACGTTTGAATCCTCTCTCTGGTCGCCCTTATCTTCAGTTATTTCAACAAATTCTATACAACAACTTCAACAATTTCTATACAAGGTCTCGTGTTTTTTTTCATAAGAGAGAAAGATGGTAGCATGTTCTGTAAGAAAAAAAATAGGTGGAAGATGTCATGCAAATATTTTTTGTCACCATTTTTTTTTTGCTATAACAGCTATTTTTATTGTAAGTTATTAATATAACGTATACGCGCCTACGTTTACCATACATCACATATTTTTTTCTTATTTTTACTCATGGGATGTATCGACGTTATTTTGCTGGTAAACTTTATACATTACGTAGATTATATGATGTATAAATACGAATATAAAATAGTTAATATTGTATAATTCATGACTTAATATCGTGGCGGTGAAATATTTTTAGGAAAATATACAGTTTCTTCTCTCATTTCTCTCGATCGACAAGATAGAAAATATTGCTAAAACACGTGGGAGTAAATTATATTCGATTCGTAGAAAGGTAGTAGCATAAAAATATGTTAGTGCTAGGTTAAACCTGCTTATTACTGAAATTGTATATTACGAAGGTGTAATTTTTGCCTGCTGTTTTTACCAAGCAAGTCAAATAAGATCACATTCTACTTACGTCCTGTATAGACAGGTAACATTGTATTTGTGAATATCTTTCCTCCAAGTCTCTATTCCTAAAGAGAATTTTAAATATTCGACTTAACCCATCTCACGTAAAGCCATAAAGGTGGAATCTATGAAATCCTAGGAATTTCTATTTTTCCGATAATTTGGAAAGTGACCAATGTACAGCTTAATGTGATACCTTTCGTAAATGTCCAAACGTTTCTATCTACGTGATAAAATGACCACAAATGACCAACAAAATTTATTTCAGTTAATGAATGTTGGAATGCTAATCGTATCCATTATGGACACGTACAACTTTCTAGACGAACCTAATTGATATACTATAGATTTGCCATGAATCTACGGCATTCCACGGATCGTCAGGATATATGTGTCAAGACTCCAGAACTGGAAGTGACATTCGCTCGTTCCACTTTCCGAGAGCCCTTGAACTCCTTTTTAAGTTCCCACACGAATTGTTTTGCATTCGTGTTGCCTGATAGTCTGTATTTAAATCAAGAGGGTCGCGTTAACCCTTTATCCGCCCACTGATATGCTTTCGCAAATTGGATTTTAAATTCCTGTTTTAACTGACTCTACCCATTATCCTTGTCCAAGAGACCTTCTTATTATCTTCTTTAAGTAAACACTTGTATCTCTACTATGAAAATAGAATAAATAGAAGGTTTAATATTGTGTTCGTTCGAAATGCATTTTTAAAATATTATGGAGAAAAATTATAAATTAATCAGAAACGAAAAATAAACTGATTTTATGAATAAGTTCATTTCATTTCATTTAACTATTACATATAATATAAATTTATAAAATAAATTTATCTTATAAACGGGTAAAATTCGTTTTGTAAATCAATTTACTTTATCAATATAGAATATATAGAAGAATCGTACATGAGATTTAGTTAAGTAGCTATTCATAAAATTCGAAAAACTGTTGTACAACGCATGTAATAATTTCATAAAAGTTTTCTATGCCAATTGTTCGTGTACCTTTATGAATTACCGTACGTTTTCCTTCAAACGAAATAGTGCCACTACGTAATTTACCTGCACCTCTAGAGACGTTGTTTCCTTTGAATTATCCACTCTTTAATATCTTTTTCGCGATTACAGTTAGAAACGAAGTGGCGCTTGTCCCGGTTATGTAAACCACGCTTTTCATCTCTTAAAAATTCATTCACTAGAAAATTTAACAAATATCCTAACAAAATTGAAGCTCTCTCGACGCGGTTGAAAAGGTCACGAGTACCGTATTAGGGTGAGAAATAAAAATTGTAAAAGAAAGAAAAAGGAACGGCTGTTCCACTCGCTTGGCAGCTAAAGGGACCGCGCGAAAGGCAGCCGATGAATCGTGACGCACGGAGGACAGTGTGCACACGATCGTCGGAACGGTGTACCTGCAGAGGAAAGTTTGCCCGATGGCCGAGCTGTGCGAGAAGGAACGGATCTCGGTGTTCCATGGCAGCGAGCCGCGGGCTAGAAAGTAGCCGGCGACTTATTGCGTTTGCTGTGGCCTGCTGCATATCTCTCTCGGCTACAACAGCCTCCTCGAAGCCGACTTTGCAACGGCATTTACCGCAAACAGCATCGCTCGAACCGGACCACGACGCCTGCGGTTTCAACTCCTGTTAACATTGACATCCCCGGAATCTTCGACGCCTTTCTATCTCGATACCATTTATCTTGCTTGATTATTTCTTCTTGATTATTCCTGTCCCGATACCATCCACGTCGTTCGACTATTTCTTTCTTGATTATTTGTTGGAAGAAGATTCCTATAATGGTTGGTTAGAAACTTCTGGCCGAGTTTCAACTTGGTATTCTGGAAGAAATTTGATCGTGTTTACAAATGCATTAGTCGTAACATCTGTTCCGGTGTATATTGAACTATGTAGGGAAGATTAGGATAAGATAAGAGATTACTAGGCGAACATACGTATTATTTGTTATACAACAAAAATGACAGTTTACGTGATTCAGTGTTACGGTGTAGTATATTTCAATCTATCGTGGGTCTCAGAGCAGAATATATGAAATTCGCGTGGCAGTCAATGTGTTAGCCAATCAGGAGCGGTGTTCGTAAACCACGAGGGTGCGAGACTTGGTGTCGAAGCGTGCCACGCTTCATGGTGAGTCATTCGATCATGTTTCCGTGGACTCGCGACTGGTCGAGGGTAAAGTGGTTTCACGAATCGATTTCGATCGTCATTTCCGGGACGAGGGTAAAGTAAAATCGGAAAGAAAGGAACCTGAACCCTACAACTCCGCGGCGACTAGTACCAGTTCAAGTTCCAGTTCCAGTTTCAGTTTCACCGTTGGGTGTCCAAGGCTAACATTCCGCGCCCGATATACTTCTCGAACGAGGAAACCTCGTCGAGTTAGATTACAAACCGAGTTTGCCTGCAAAACACGATCCTCTCGCCGTTGGCGATCCTTCATCGTACAACCAGAGACACTGGAATATCCTTACGTCGTTGCATTTCCAGTCTCGCCAGCCTTGAAACGTTATTCTTGAGAATTCTACTAGGACATTGAAGTCTTCGATATCTTCGATACAAATTTTTATAATCGTAAAACAGATTTCAAATTATATGTCTTTGAATCGATGTTGATTGTAATTGATTCTTGGTCATTCCGGATTTGCAGTATTTTGATTATAAAGCAAAATGATTTTGAATTGGATTGCGTTTTAAATCGCTCTCGAAGTAATTCTGATTTTGGGTTATGGTAGAGGCAGACTGTATGGCAGAAAATTGTAGTATATAGTAAGATTTGCTACAGCTACTCCTTACTACTGTTTACGTTAAACGCGATATAACAGTATGTAGAGCAAGATTTATTAGCTCGTTCCTAGAAGTAGAAACTGATACAGAGATCTAGAAGATACGTTGGGTAACACATTTGTGCGAGACGTTAATCTTTTTATAAGGATCGTAAAGTAAGTTGTCCTTTAACATACAAACTGTAAAATGTGTAAACTGTTAAAATATGTAAAATTACTATAGTTCAATGAAAAACACAAAATAAAATTGCATGATACAATAATTTCATCCGCAATTTTACTCTAAAGCATTCATACTCCTAACACCATACAGTTTTAATACTTTTATATCTTCGATTGTTCAACAGTAGCTTATATTTCATTTACTATCCGAGTAGTGGAAAATCCAATATTCCGTCGGTAAGGAAAATAGAGACATAACCCGCGATCGATGCAAAACGTTTACCTCATCATGATAAAGTAGGAAACTGCATCTAACTGGTTGTATAATTTACAAAGTTGTTCATAGGCGTCGCAGCACGAATTCACATATCCGAAACATCCCCTAAATTGATCGTCATAAACATCCCTTTTCCTAAATATCTCTGTAGTCGTATTTTTCTTGTTCTATCTATATTACTTGTATCATATTCACCTAAGAAAATTTCTCATCAAAGAAATACGTTAAAAAAGGAGAAAAAACTATAGTAAAAGGTGTGCAGGCTGCTTATCTTCGAACGAGTTGCTCCTTGGCGTGGCTGTGGCTGCATCGAGTGCTCGTCAAGTGCCTTTAGAAAACTCGGGACCCTCTCTCGTCGAGACGATCTCACAAAGCCGCTTTTCACGGCGTCGCTTTTGCCTTCGGGTTCCCTCAATAAATGAAAAAAAGAAAAAGAAAGAAAAAAAAAACATTCTTGGACCGCGTGTAGTCGCCGTGTGTTCTACGGGCTACTCGAGACCCCCTCGAAGTCAATTTCGAAATTCAATGCGTGAGACGAGAGTGTCGAGAAAGCCACGTTGCTCACAAATTTCGCGATTTATTGACCTCGAGAGTATTTTTCTCTCTCTTTTCTTTCATTTTGTTTGTCACTGCTGCAATTTCTTGCGAATCCTGTTCGAAATATCTTTTCGTTTATCGAGTCGATGCGTGAAAGGGTTGCTTGCTAAATGTCGTAAGGATATTCAATGTGAATGTGATCTTTCACTGATACAATTTAATTTTAACCAGGTCTTTTTTGATTTCTATGGGTCTCTTAGTATAATTATTATCTGTTTTTCTTTTATTTGTAACTTATATTTGAATCATTGTTTTTATAATTAACATATTAAGCATTGAAACTAAGAATTGTTAGTAAGAGTAATATAATATAACAGAATAAAGATCTTCCTATTTACATATAGTACAACGTATTTACGTATAATGGACGAAGATCTCTTTCTTTTGGAAAAAATAAAGTATTTTTGTATAGAGATCAGTTATAAAGCGACTATATGAATTTTCCAGTTTCGCAGATGTTTCCTACTCACCACGCTTCATTTGTTATGATATAAAGTGATACTAATCGTGGACAAAGGTTTCCTCACTTTTCCCATACTGTGGCGATGTCCAAGCATATGGCATATAGGAGACTGAAAAGTAATTAATCATATTAAAAAGCTGAGAGCGCGTGTCTTCTACGTAATTTGAAAAATGGAAATTTTATATTAATTATATGTTTGTTGGTGAACAATAATCCATTGAACTAGTCGAAAGTTCGATTCATTAATAAAGATCTGAAACATGATAAAAGCTAGCACAACTCTAAGAAACTTGACGATGCGCAATTTAAAGTTTTTCAAACGCAAATAACGAAATTTTTTGAAACGAGTTTCTTAACTTTAAGCAACGAGCTTGAGATTAAAATCGAAGAAAGTTAATGATTACACGAGACTTTCATGGAGTTCCATCGCTTTGCGTTTCTCCGGTTTTCAATTTTATTACCGTGTTGCTTATTGTGCTTATTACTTTCTCTTTTAATTACTTTCCAGATAGTTTCTTCTCTTTTCGTAGTAACGATTTTATGCGAGATTATGGTATACATTAGTTCGAGCTCGAATCAATACCATCGTTTGAAACGTGTATTCCATTTTTACGCCGAATTACACGAATGCACAATACGTTTTATTATCCTTTTTTTGCGAATCTGTAAAATGTAATTATGTATTAATATTCCTTTTTGTAATATCCCATAATATGAATTTTCGAAGCGGAGACTTTAAAATGCGATAAATCATGCAGCGGACGCAATCCAGTTATAATACTTTGACGCACTAAATTCGTTAAATTCTGCTTTTAAAAAATTCCAATTTCGATACGTTAAATCGATCATCTCAAAAGAACGTATCTCATTAAAATGAAGATAAAAATTTACTATTCAAAATATATAATTTCGAACTATTCTAATTTACATAAAGATAGATTCTTTTTCTAAAATCCAAATAAAAGATACAACAAAATTATTTCTCTGTACTTTCGTAAGATATAAATTATCAATATTTCAAAGAGTTTTGTCACATCCAACAAGATCGTGCATTTAAGGGCCAAATACTATCATCCAATCAAAAGAAGAAAAAAAGGAAAAATATCGTGGAGGAAAGCACTTAGACCGCTAAATCATCCCTAAACCTCAATCCGTAGGAAAACCCGCATCGCATGCGTCCTTTCGTCATCTCATCACGATTACGGTCTCGTGACTCCATCTCGTTCTTTCTTTTCATAATTCTTCCAGAGATCGGCGCACTGACGTTGAGTACACTTATCTTTCGATCCTATTATCCGAGGAACCGGCGAGCAGTTAAGGTGCTAGGATAAAAAAAAAGAAAGCGATCCGCTTTTCTCATCGACGCTCGTCGTCTTTTTTTCGGCGAACGAAAAGACTACCGAATGCGGAGAACCGACTGGAAAGTCCTAATATCAGAGGCAGGGCACGTGCTAGCCATCTGCATCCGCAGGGATCGTTCTTCTCATTCCCCTTTTTTTTTACGTATCCCCATGGGGACCCTAAACACTGGCCCACGAAAGTACTCGAAAACCTACGGTAACTTTTTCACGAATCCACGAATATTGTGTAGTTTTTGGAAACTTTTAGTGATTGTTATTATTACGATGATGGTTGCGCGGTTCTGTGCTCCAGTAATTCTCGTCTGTATGTCCGAGAATAGCGCTTTAGAAGTAAAGGATCATCTCTTATATTACGGAATTATATTGGGAAAATTTGAAACAAATTTGAAAGTGTGCAGAGATATTGCAAGGTATCCAGTGAAAATATGAGGTTTTCTGAAAAGTTTCTTTCGTTTTATGAGAAAATAATAGACGCACAACGTTTTTTGTTTTATATTATTTTATCGAATTACGTACGATTTACGGTGGATTTTGTTCTGTTGAGATAAACACCGCAGACATTTCGCAGATTTGGTTTCACGTTTGTATGAAGGTGCACTGTTGTAAAAGACACGTTTGCAAGAGAGAGAGAGACACTTTTCGGATAACCTAATATATATTCTGCAGAGATGAGATTCGACGTACACAGTATTTAAATAGTCAATTCATTGGTACCATCTTTAACGCTTATATTATGTTTATTGCATATTGTGCTTAAGACGATTATTCACGTTGTAATTTTACACTTCTTACTGAATATATATTTGCAGTAAATATCTGGTAACATGTATATACATTTTCAGAATTTGGTTTCGAAGGCCAATATAATTACATTAATCGTATTCTTGCAACAGTGGAATTCTTTCTTGCCACGATATTCATGACTTAAAAAAATTCGAATTTCTTATAACGATGATTGTGGAACATTATTTTATAAAAAATAACAGTGAAGAGACTTACACCCTTTTGATTCTTAAATGTTCACGTTACAAGCACGACACTGTCGCATTTCGTTGTATTATTAATTAAACTTTAAACTGTTTAATATATAACACGCATAATGCGTATGTCTACGAAACTTTCTATGGTAAGTGTTCATGCTGAAATATATTTACAAGTCGTTGTATATATATCGAGGGGTTGCGTGGGTAGTAATACGTCGTTATATCCGTTCTTCCTGTCATGGAAAATCTTCCCGTGGAAATTTGCTGGTCGTTGGACATTTTTCTCATCTCTGGGGAAGGTCAAAGTGGCAGAGAACGGTGGCTTATTAACTTCCTTCGATGAAAGCGTCTTTTTCGTACGCGTCGCCTATCGATTGGATTCCTTTTCACCTTTTCCCATGATTCTCTCTTCCTCTTTTTCTCTGTCTTTCTTTCTATGATCGTCGTGAGGGGTGGCTCGGCCAATGTAAAAGCCGCACCACACAGAATACAAGAGAGGGAGAGAGAGAGAGAGAGAGAGAGAGACCGCTTTTGCCTCGACGCGACGCCGGTGTATCTGAAAGGAAAATTTGCTCCTAGAGATTGTTCATATCGCTGGCTTATCGATCCAGGCTTCTTTCAGCTTCTGCCAGGATTGTTCTCGGCGAAGGGCTCGAGGTGTTCTCGTGTAAAGTCACGCAGAACGTCGGCTGTGCAAGGGATTGGACGCTGCTCGAGAGACCTGGGGTTGTTTGAACGATGAATTTGTTCGCTGGGATCGGTCGTATCGGTGATTTATTGATTCAGCTTCTTCTTGCTCCTCGCTCGTGTGCCCCGAAGAATTTTCAAGCTAGTTCAGTTGTTTTAAGTGACTCGTCAATTGTGACCTTTCTCCAGTGTTCCCCCCCTTTCTTTCTTTCTTTCTTTCTTTCTTCTACGACATTATTGTTCGAGGTGACTTCAATCGAATCGAAGTTTTTCGTAATTTCTGATGCGCGTACTTGCAACTTGAATGTTCTAATAGAAAAATTCGATTGGTGCTATGGATTGTGATCTTTTCATCATTTCTCTTTCATATTTCTTTCGCGTATTTTTTTTAAGGAACATTGATTGTGATAATGGAAGAAATGATTATGTAAATAGAGTCGATCGTTCAATTAATTCTGTTTAGTTAACCCTTTAACCAGAATTTGGCTGCCTTTAAAGAAAGTGATGTATAACCGATTACAATTTTTTATCTGAATCTGAGATCTTGGAATAGATGGCCCTTGGCATACACGTGGAATAGTATCGACAAAATTCAATATTGTTCTAACAGGTAAACAAAATTAAGTTTCTCGATATAGTTTTGTACATGGAAGACTATGAATAATTTTTGTTAAAAGAATTTTATAATACGATCAGAAACTACCTTTTCCCAAACATTGCTTTTTTCATCCAAACGTAACTTTAATATTGTAGTATCGTGGACGAAAGATCTAAGAGATATCGGGTGAACCATAAACAATGTCGCGAGAAAGCCTAAGTGCCGATAGGTCCATCAAAGTATCGTGGATCTTTCAATGGAATAGTTACGCGGAAAAGGCCTGCGTGACCCTGGTCACGAGCGGTTGCGGAACACGTGCGTGGTGGAGCTGAGAGAAAAGACAAGGGATGCTAAGGGAGAAAGACGAATTAACAGTCAGTGTTAGTTGAGAAGTCAGAGAGTGTGAATAGCGTTGTCGAGAGAGTGTGGTCCGCGTGAGTGACGAGAGTTGCAAATCAACTATTTAGTTGTCTTAATTATAATCTGTTATTGTATTTAGTTCACGTTAAATAACCATTGTTTCCTGTTTAACCCATATCTGTTTAATCCATTTTAAATAAATTAGTATATAAAGATCCTGCAATATAAAACTTAAATTATCATATAAAAAAGAAAGATACTTTGGAAAAGTTTGTTGTTTCTTTTAATGTTCTGCGGAATTCGCTCTGAGATAATTGGCTGAGATATTCTGATATAAATATATACGAAGACTGACGGATACGAATATCAGATTTATTTATAAATGTATAGAGTTGCACAAAATCTGGCATTACTTATTCGTGAATTTCTCATGTTGTAAAAGCGGAACATATAACACTTTTACGTTTCTACTGTGAACACAGAGGCGAAGATAAATGTGGCTTATTATAACGTGTGACCCTTTACGTTCATTCGAACGTATAGAATTTGCCATTTCCTTAATACGCTTTTGAAATCCAGATGCTAGAAACGTTAATTGTACGACCTATTGATGCGTGGGCAAAATTCTATATGCAAACTCTTAAGCTGCGGAAGATATACGCGAACTAATTAACGAAGATGGTTTCATCCTACGAACGTGGGATATCGGAAATAATTAATGAAAGCTGATTGATAGGAAACGAAGCACCGGGAGAAAATTGTAAATTAATGAAAAAGTAAGGATAGATGAAACTATTCAAAACTAAAAAGTAGTTATTGCTTAATAATCATAACTGAAAATTAATTAATCTTTCGAAATTAATTCTCAAATAAATTCTTCTATTTTATATTTATTTATTTTCTATTTCATATTTATTCATAGTTTACCTATTTATATCGTATTATTTTTACACGTGTCCAATTTAACATTTTTTTTAATTAATTCACGCTCTCGAAACACGAATACCACCTCGTAGAGTTTAGTTTTGATATTTTATTTCCAATATATCCACGAACTTTATATCACTCACACGTCTCACCCATATTTCAGACTTTTCATCTATCATAATCGTACACGCACAAAATACAAATGCCACCCTAACGTAATACTTATTTTATTACCCTTAGATATTTTTTACTTTTCTTTCCAAGAATATTTAGGCTTCCCATCATACATAATACGAATATCTCGTGATCTGTGTTTCGTTCTTCTCTCACATATGGAATTTCCGGTGTTATTTTGCTTCCCTGTTATTGACACGTTCGTAAAATCAGAATAAATCAGATTATATATCAAATTGTCCCCTAAATCAACCTCGACGATCGTTTCTATTCAAATTTTTCTGGTTGTTCCATTTTTTCACGAAAGTAACACTCATGGACTTATGGAAAGCGTGTTATGCAAAACATTAAAAAATTTCAGAAACGCTGTTTTGAGACACGACTGTCACGATTATATCGTTAAATTTTTATACAAATTTGATAATAATATACAGAGATTAAATGATGTACAATACTGGACTGTATCTTACAGAAATTTCTAAAGTATCTAGTCAACAGTCCATCATATTAATAAATCTCGATACTCAGTGGGATTATTCTTAACATTTATATGTTTAAAGTACTTGTTCGTACTGTGTGCCAATTTTTTACCAAACACAGTTTGCAATAAACATCTTGCAACTCGTACAAAAATTTCCAAATTATTTCCAAATATTAACAACGTAATCGTGATAGTCGAGAATCATTATAGTGTCAATAAAATTTCTATGTTTTATATAACGCGTGAAAGTTTCTCTATGGTAAATATTTAAATACTTTCATAGACTACGAAAGTTCTTCAGATTTGCTCCTGTGATCTATTGAATAAATCCGTTGGCATTTTCTTTTTCATTTAGTTCTGCGTCGCGGTTATTTCGTGGCTCTGCTATCGACAGGTTCGTTATATCGAAAGTGGGAAGCAAATTACGCGGAAAGTTCCCAGGCAACGTGTATATCGTGGCTCGAGCTATAATGCATTTATAATTGAATAAAATTTTCTTCCGTTCACCGATCGTTCTATATTTTCTGATTTATGCTGCCGACATTCCAACGAAACGCCAATGTTTCGCTTAAACACGATAAACTCCTCGAGTTTAATTATTTGATGTGCTGCCTGCGTAATTCGATGCTGCTTTATTTCGATATCTTACGCTCAGTTATTTAGTGTTTGATTATTTTTTAACGTTTTTGTTCAATTCTCTGTTTCAGGTAAGTGAAGTATATGGACTGTTGAATTTGTTGGAATATTTGGATGTATACGAATATTTTCAAGTTGATATTCAGAAAGCGGTGAGTACATTTTTTCGACAAGGACTGATAATTTTATATTTTCTTAGAGTAATTTAAATTTCGCGGCAAAACTAATCAAATATGTACGTTTTTGAAAAGTAATGATTTAGAAGGTATTAAATTACATGAAAATAACGACAAAGAAATACAGTAATAACAAATTAATTAATTAAGTCTTGCGATAACTTAAATAAAAAATAGAAAGATGTGGATTATGAGAAGTTGAAGGGACGTTCCAAAAAAATCTTTTATTTTTATTTTATCAAAAATCTTACAAAATCAAACAGTTTCTATTTACGTTGAAATTATTAATTTCACGAGCCACCTTCTCTAACATTTCTACACGAGCATATCGCATATTATCCTCCCTTAATCTCCTATTTTCGATTCCAAACATCGAGACACGATAACTCGTCCCTCGAACAATTTGCATACCCCTTTCACGCTATCCATTAGTATTATTCGTCTCGTATTCTATTACCTTCCTTGTCTTTCCATCACTCCTTCCGTGCTGACTGCTTCGATGATCGTCTACCGGAATTTCCATTTCGTAGAAACAGTCGAAAGAAAGTTCACGATTATCAAACCACTTTTAAAAATAAACGCAATACAGGGGTAGTAGTACAGTAAGAGTGAAATTCGTATTTATCTTCTATATAAAACTAGACAACTTTTATCTACGAAAATATTTCACGTACATCTGCCAGATGATCCATCCAGTTTTATTTTATGAAAGAAAATGACGTTTTATTGCGAGATGTACGCAATCAAGAAATTATGCATTATTTTATCCAACCATAATACCATAGAATTTCCTTATGAATATATTATGCGCATTATACGAAACTCTTTGAAATTTAGTAAAATAATAGTCAAATTTGAAAGCAGCCCGAAAGTGAATATAGAAGACATTTATCGCAAAGATACGCTTAATGAGAGGATTAGTGCACAACACGAATAATAGTCTGAAACATACAGTTGGTGCTAAAGATAGCTAAAGATATATTTGTGCCTTTTAATTATTGCGAATAATTAATTGTTTTAATACTTTGGTAATGTTTGCCAATCGTGTGTTTCCAATAAATATCTTGTAACAGTGTCAATGAAATTTCAACACGTTTTCGTACGTGAAAAGTTCTTAGGAGTGCTCGAATACTTTTGTGAGCCACTGTGTGTAATTAATACAATGTAATAAATACAATGACACGCAAATACTCTTTGTATATAGTATAAATTCGCCACGATGGTCATCGTTCGTCTGGATTTTACATGACTTTCCGTGTGGTACGATTCGTCATGCGCCGCTCGGCTAGACGATCGCAGCCGTACACGATCGACTTTCGCAAAAACGATCTCTGGCAGTATGTTTCTCGATCGTCGACGTGTGTCTGCGTATCGGGGACAAAAAAACGTGACTTTCGTAACGGTACTGTCGCTGGTAACACGGCACGACTGCCGTGTGTCCTGGTCCTGGCTAAGGTCTAGTCTAGACAGCAGCCAGGTCGATATCTGGCACCTCAGCCATTCAGCTGGTCCGCGACACATGGTCGTGAAACGGCCACGAACACGATCGGCCACACGAACAAGGCAAGGTGAATTTCCAACGATCTGCACGACGCTTACACAGGCGCAAAGTGCTTGTGTAAGTGTACGTGTATTGTACGCGACAGGAACGCAGACTCTGACCCGTTATTGTGATCGATGGACTTACTTCGAAGGGAAAAGTCGCGGGAAACTGGGTGTTAAGCCGTGACGACGCGACGCGACGCGAATGCAATGGATTGTCAAGATGGGGTGATTTTTTTAGATCTTAATGGTTCGAATGGTTTGTATTGCTATTAAAAACGAATTTTCTGACAAGTATTTTTGAAATTTTGATTGTCTAAATTTCAGACGAGACTTTAAATTGTTACTATTTGTTTAGTATGTTGTATATGAATATACGGTAGAGCGATTGTTGAAATAAGATTTTTGGTAAACATGTTTTCTGGAATTTCATTTCTCCTTGAAGAAGATACGCATTAGATTTTTATAGATCATTTGCAAATTAACGATATAATGAAATGTCATATGAAAAGTAAAAAAATATATTAATGTTTCAAAAGTCACTCATGATGTCACGAATAAATCAGCCAGAGCATTTGAGATAAATACCGTTATGCAAAAGTATATTCTTAGATAAAATGCACCCATTTTTCAACACGTTAATTATCTAGTTCTTTCGGATAAATACATACGCAACGATAAACGTCTATTTCTTATATGGCATTTTTTTTACACAGCTTTTACACAGTATGCTCTCACACTCAAAATTAGCATTTTTCCCAAGGTTTATTCAGACCATCTCATACGCTTTTGCACGATATTCAAACAATATAACGTTTCTTATATAATGCTCAAAGAATTACATATAGGTATTCACATAGCATCTTCCATGCAAGAAAATTTAGTTTCCTCCAACAGCTTATTCCAGTCAAACCATGTCGAAGCTCTTTCACCATTTAATATTCAAACGCAAACGCAAGTTAGAATTTTTCTTCGCGCGATTCTCTCACGGTTGGCGTTGTTGCGTGTCGTAGAAGAGATCGTGTTCGGCTCGTGATAAGAGGATGCATTCGGAGCACGGTTAAGAAACCTCGATAATTTATACACTGGTCTAGTTACAATGCACCGGTGCACTTGGTCAGGTTGCACACGTTCACTCGGCGGTTTTCTTTCTAGTTGCGGCTCTCGATGTCATAATCCACGAGACAATCCGCCTTTCATAATCTCGCGCGTCATCTGCCAGCACACAGACACACGTCATTAGCTTAACGAACTGAGAAACGTTTTGCTAATGCGATTACTTGTTTTCCCTTGAAACGGGCCGGGCACCAATTAAATCGTTCGCTTTGAGCTTTGGACGCTCGACGGGAATTTGTTCCGCGCTCCGAACGTTTGGTAAGCTTTCGACCGTGGTTGTGTTAAAATTGTTGTTTATGGTTGTCTGAGAGGCGATTCGATTTTCTAGTAAAGGAACCCACGCGTGGGATTTGTTTTTGGAAAATAAAATATTTTGCGGATAGTCAAAGCGTATGTTTAGTAGACTATTAGATTATTTCGAAAGCAATTCGTCTACGGATGGAGACTGGTACAAGATAATTTTACGTGGCAAATATTAAATCAGGTATTTATTATTTAACATTACAAAATTACACTTGCTATTTAAACTCGTTCATTTTTTAGGAATAATTTTGTCGTGAATAGATGAAAGATAATAAAGAAAACGATTCTATTTATTTTCGAAAAATAATTCATCTTTATGGATGGAAATTTATTTCATTGTAAGTCTATTTGTATATGTATATTGTATGATATATAATTGAATATACTCACGATCATTGTATACGATCGTATTGAAACAATTTTGTCATTGATCTGATTAATTAATAATTTGACATTATAACATTAGTCGCCAAATTGTCTCAAAACGTTCCAAATATACGTTCTTCATTCTTGAAATAATTATTTTCTACGAGTTTTATTGGAATCCGGCAATGCTTGTTCACGGAATAAGATTCCAATTTAAGGTAGTGTCGCCGAGGCCAGTCCGGAATCCAATTAATCGCGTAACACCTTAATTCCCTGTTGCGTCGATTTGCAGAAAGTCGATGCAAGGTCGATTGGTAATTACCACTTTGACGTCCCGTCTAACAAAGCCTAAGACAATTAACGTTCATGATTTAAAAGAGGCTGATTGACAGGGACGCGCATCCAGCACGCTATACATATACTGGAGAAAATGGTGGAACGTTCACGTTTCGCTAAGCGGTCGATTCGATACTTTGAAAATATAACAGACTTGTTTTCCTTCAACACCGTTTGATGTCGATTGTTAATTAATTTAGTTAATTGGACAAAGTCAATCAATTGAATTTATGTCAATACGTGAAAGCCAAAATACACGCTTAATTAATCCCTTTTCTTAATCTTTATTTTGAAATTTGATAAAATAAGATATTGAAATTTTACTTTAATGAGTATTTATTAAATAGCGTTACATGAAGGATATACTAAAAATTGTTGAGGAAGATCGTGTAGGATCTGATCTTCGAAGTGAAATCGATTAAATTTTAATTTAAATTTCATATGAAAGTTTCAGAATTCTAATGGTAGAACTCTTTGAAATTTATGTTAACAATCTTCTATTTTCTTATGAAATAATCTCTTATTAAATATAGAGGTATTTGATCGATAATTTATTTAATAGAGAAATATTAAAACAATTTTTTTTATCTATAATTTCACAGTGTTAAATATCATTTAAGTATTAAGTACGTAGTATACTTCATTGCTTTATTTCGATAATTATCTTGGGTATATCTCGAAAAAATATTCGTCGACTTCTTCTGAAACTTTTACGAATTATATCGTCGTTTTATTATGTTCATACTATACAAGAAAGCGAGCACTGTTCCACCATTTTTCAATAACGCTAACTCAACGATCGATCATCGAAGATAAACGTAATCAAATATGAAACGAAGCTTCGACACGATTCGTTACCCTCTGTCACCTTCGATAAGATAAACGCACAATGGTTGAATGTAATTTTTCCTCGATTAAACTCAATATACTTGAATAATATCTGAATTTGAGGTAAAACAAAATATTAGGTTGTTCAAAAAGTTTTTTCCTTTTATAAGGAAATAATAGACGCACAGTGTTTTTTGTTTTATAATAGTTTATTGAATTATGCATGAACGTAATAATAGAAATAGAACGAACTGGGTCATGTCTAATTCAATAAAATAATATAAAACAGAAACTATTGTTCATCTATTATCACCTTATGAAACGAAAGAAACTTTTTGGAAAACCTAATAAAATAATGTAATTTTCTGTTCTTAAATGAATTTTAAGGCCAATTTTATATAAATAGGGCACCGCTAATTAACAATGAAAAAAGATATGCGAAAGGTAAGATAGCGTACGAATATCAAATTTTCGAACGTGTAGGAATACAATATCCTCCCCGTAGCCTATGCGTTTGCCCATATGTATTACGTGCTTATGTAGCACACACATGATATGAGTATACAGCGTGCAACAAAGATGGTGTTCTACGAGACAGATATAAATTGGGGACAATTTTCTCTGTGACTGTACCATCCAACTGCTTTAGTTGCGCCTCGAAACAAGAAGATTCGAAAGTTACTGGAAAGACAAGGTGAAGATCTACATAATAACAAAGGAATATGTAATTGGGTTAATGTTAATAGTAATGTTCTTGTCTGAAAGGAAAGATAAAATAAAGAATAAAGTATATGTATTGACTACTATGAACGATAAGAATACATAAATTTTTTATTATTTCTTTAGTACCATTTTCTATAATGTACGTCGATAGAAAATTAAAAAATTCCAAGTTATATTATAATTATAAGGCTGAACAACAAAAAAGACTGAAATTTTGTAGACTAACAAAACTTTGTGTTTTAAAATTGCATTAAAATATGCAAAACACGATTGTGTACCTTCTGTATAACGTCTCACTATTCGATTGATGCGAAGAAGACCTTTCTTATTTAAAGTGACTCTTTGGATAAACAGATCTTTCAAGTCGATGTTAAAAAGTTGCGTTCTGGTACACGGAAGAAATTAATGATTTTACGATTGAATCGTAATATGAATGATACTTTGTTTAAATACGTAGAATTTTTTAGGTAGACAGATGTTTTTAATCGCTCTATTTATATTAATTCTTTTTCGCCGTATCTTTTTATTATCCTTGATGTGAAATTACTCGTTAACAAAACGTTGTCCAACGTTAAACGTTGTCCAATATAACAATAAATTATCATAATACTTTATCTTCGCCAAATTAAGAAGTTAATCTACATTCATTCTTCATCCTTTGTTAATATGTATTTAAACTAAATATTACTCGTAATTCTGGAACATCGTGTACATTTCCGAACAGAAGACTAAAACGATGTAAAATACTAGGTACATAAGGTAGAGAAAAGAAAAGAGAGGAAAATACAGAGATGGAGAGCATGAAAAGAAGAGGAAATATGACGGTGCGTTGGATTTATTCAGGAAAACGGTTGATCGTGAAAACGAAAGAAAATTCTCAATCATTGTTAGGAAAAGATACGGTCGAGAAATTTTTAACGCCTTTCCAAAACGGCGTCTCCTAGACCCAAGTTACCGAGAAGTAATACCATTTACGATTAAGTAAACGCAGCGATCGGTTCTGCAATTTATGGTGGTGCTACTCGCGATCTCAATTTCTCCAAGAAGCCCTTTGATCGCGGGTAATTCGATCGTCTAGGAAAAATATTTCCTTGTAATTTAAGTGGTGCCGTTGCCGGTGCTCGTTGCTCTATCGTATAAATCAATCGGCACTCTCTTAATTTTTATTAATTGATTGCTTCCTTTTACCGTGAATCCATCCGAGATAATGAAATTGATGTTACGGAATTACTAAGAAAAGAAAAAATTATGCTGTTGTTGATTGATCGAGTTCGCAAATAAGTACACGCGAATTTATTTGGTAATATTTTGATGAATTTTTGCTCGAATATCTTTTCAGGTCCTTTTAACAAAGTTTTTAGGTTTGTCATGTTTTTTTTTCATTTTTATTTTTAGTAGGAGATACAGGATAAAGTAAAACATGTAGTTTCATAAATATCTTGTCAAAATATCGTAAGAGAAATGCGGAGAAACGCAGAAAACAATGCATCAATTTTTTATTTGATACCGCGACGATAATTCCATTTCGAAGTACAAAATTGTCTGTGGTTAATGAAAAATTGGTTTTTATCGTGTTATGTACTTCTTATCGATTTTCTTTTATTTCGGTGAATGTATTTGGAATTTTTTATCGCACAAATGACATGAATTAGTTCCTGTTGAGTTAAAAGGGTTCAAGAATTGAAAAAATTTGGAAAGAAAAGTCAAGTAAAAAAATCTTCAATAGTATCTTTTCTATAGAAAAAATTCTTCCATAAACCAGTCTGTATTTCCGTCATAAAATTTTAATAAAACATTTACGACATGAATGTTTATATAATACGGAGCTGTTACTTTCGTTTGCAATCTATTTTGACACAATTTGATAATAAAGATGTAGGAAAATTTGTATAATAAAAGTAAAATATATATAATTATGTAAAAAAGTGCTCTGCTCGTAACCCGTAAACATAAATTGAAAGCGATCGTAAAATTCACTTTGTTATGTTTCATGATAGGCTACGGCTAAGCACAAGTAGCAAGAGAGTTTCACTGGAGCAAATTGCATTAATTTCATTCGCCGCTGCAATTGCAATTGCTTTCTAGGTTTCGTTATTTTGCATTCTCGGCCACGGCTTGTAATAATTTTACTTGGAACTACACCTAGAATATACTGTTGCTTTTATAACGAGAAACAGGAAAATTGGAAGAATGAATCATGCAATAGGAAATACGCTAACAGAAACGCAAGATAGAATCGAGCGAACGGACGAACAGAAGCAATGCGAAACTAGTTAGAAATTGCGACGAATTTTGTCGTAGAAGTTCTTATTTTTTTACACGCAGAATAGTTACATTTTTTCTCCTTCAAACTTCTTCGCCATTGTCGTTCCAATTTTAATGCGACTCATAAAATTTGGTGTCAGTTTTATTCACTCTAATGTTGTATAATTGATATTTTGTTTCGTATTTTATTCCTCTCAGTTCTTTGTATTAAGTATTTTACAAAGTGTTGTAAAAGCTGTTTTATTATTTGTGAACGAGATGAACAATCTTACGCGTGAATATATAGAAGTTTTAACTTCTAATAGAAGATTTCGTAAATTTAACTGATTATGTTTCTATTAGATTGATTTTTTTATTGTTTTATTAATTTGATATCACTGAGAAAATGTCGAGAATATTAGGAATACTTAAAATCATAGAATTATGAATCTACATAAATATCGTGTTCAATGTATTAAGTTTTATATCTTATAGATAACTTCGTAGAGTCAAAAATTATAAATATTATAAATATCCAACTAAACAAACACACCTGCTCGTAATCTTATCGTTCATAAAAATTCTTCAACTTTCATATCTCTACCAAAGCCTAGTACTTAATCCAAACTGTGTATACACAACGCACCATAATTCTGTGCGTTGAATAAACTCTGCACAAAAAACTTTGCACACGGCGAAGGATTGCTTCATAGACCGAAGAACAGCTCGTCTGAGTGACACTGTAGGTACCTGCATGATTTCAGGTCGTCTTATCGAACCGTCTAGCCCCGTATCTTCTTTCCTCACTTGTCCAAGTCGTCTCGTCTGCCCGTATAACCAGATACACTGTATAAATTACGGGACTGTCAGCATGGCGTGAAAAGAGTTTCCATAACGCCTTTGATTCTCCTACATCTATTAACGAGCTAATCGCTCGTTCCTTCTTTAACGACGTGGAGGCTAAGTGGAAAATCGTGAGATCCTTCAAAGAAGATATTTCGTCTCGTCGAACGTTTAATCAGATGTCCTTAGAACTGTGCAATTTCTTAAGGCATTTCTTCAGCTTTAATTGACCGTGTGAGTAGATGCGTCCGCACGTTTCACGCGAGTAACCACGAAAAAAAAAAAAAATCATTCGCGAATATCAAAGGTGAAAAGTGTGAAAATTTTATTTTTATAGATGATGGATACAGGGAGGAAGTTTTATAGGTGTTGGGCGCGATAGGTATTTTATGAATATTACCCAGGCAACGATAGGAGAATGAAAAAATATTTTTATGAATACAGAATTTCCGTTTTACAGAAATGATATTGAAAGCACGGAGGATGTGGAAACGGAAATATCGAAGTGGTTTTCATTGAATTAGTTTTTAATGACGCGTCAAGGATAGAATTATTAGTAAGAATTATTAGCTTGTATTAAATGCAGGAAGCTGGGATAAATTGATACAGGGACGAATTGATAGATTTTTTCATCGTTACGTATATGTAAATCAAGTATAAAGAAATACTTGTTTAAATTATCGGCGCTAAAGTAAAACATGAAAGAAGTCGAATTTCTATCATTGTATCAATGGCATCGGAATGAAAGAAATATGAAAGCTACATTTATATGTATAATAAGAAGAAAAACATATATATGTTTTACAAAATAGAATCATTTAAATTCACAAAAATATAATGTTGGAAATCTACACAATTTTTATGAAAAATCGCATGTTAGACATTTTGGTTGCTTCTCTTTTATCGTAGAAAAAATATTTTAGTATTATATCACAATGGATTATTTTCTCTCTTTGGCTTAATCAAATTGATATAATCGTTTTTGGTGTTGTTTAGGAATGGCAGAGACCTAGTTTGAAAACTTTTTGATGTAAGAAAGCTTTCGCTTTTAATAATGTCCCAAACGTTCAAGCGTAACTTTTTTTTCACGCGATTCAGAATAAGCGACATTTTTTTCTTTCTTTTTCCTGTTCAGCTATAAGAGCAGAAGGATTGCGGAGGATGTTTTGCCAAAGTAAAGATGGATCTGCTAATGGAACTTTTGTTATCAGTAGATTCAAGAGAACCGGCTTTCTTCAGCAAAAAGAGCGAACGCCTGAAGGAAAAAAAAATTCCTTTTAAGCTTCTTCCAGAGGTGGAACCAGATTTTGCGATTCCTGCATTCATTTCGATGAAAAAGATCGCGCGCTAGCTTTCGTCTCTTCCTTTTTTTCATTTAATTACCATTCAGATTTGTAAATGGCGCATTAAGGTGTTAAGATATATTAAAGGATTCAATTATGGTGGAATGATTAATCAAAATGTTAAATGGTATCTATGATAAAAATGGCACTTTTATGTAGCATAATCATATCGTAAATATGATAAAGAGATTTTAAGTCTACGTTAATAATCTACTTCAAGTAGAGCAAATAAGTCGATGAATTCAAGTTCTGGAAAAAAGCAATCTAACAGAAAATAAGTGTTCAAGAAAACATGTAGATAACCGTGAGAATGAAAGAATTATGCACGCGGAAGTACATATGTTGCTTGGAAAATATTTATGTATATTTATTTATGTATAGTTGAAACAAATCTCCATTATGATTTAAAATACTTAACAACAATAATAAAACAATATTACAGATTTATATAAAGTTATGATATATATCAGTGACAGAAAACCAAAGAAGTTATTTAAAAAAGCCACACGATTTTACGATTCCTTTCGGTTTTTAAACTAATTTACTTCCAACACCTTTCATGAAACACATTCAAAGTACGATGAGAATAAACTATTAGAATATATGTACAGAGGTTCGAAAAATGACTCAATTAGTACTAACAGGAAGCAGCGAAGCATAACCTACTAAACTCGAACAGCAATAATTTCTCAAACTCGAAGGAAATTTAGGATTGCTATTTCCTCGAAACGAAAACTTTTAATATCGTACGTACATTACGTGGGATAGTTTATTCGTTTTAATTTACATTTGATAATCCATTTAATGGTAATAACGTCAGAGATCCTCGTATCGACTCGATCGTTTCTACGGTGATTACGGTCGCTCTAATACTCTTGAGCAACGATAGCCAAGCAATTCGACTTCGCTCGTTTACTCGATGCGGAAGACCAAGGAAGCGGAACCGGAAGCGACTATCGTTCGGATAAAAAGGCGAATCACGCTAATTAAGCTTTCATTAATGAGGGAACTGCTGACTGGAGCACATAGCAGGGGACGTTTTCTAAGGAATAGGTTGTCGAAGGTACAGAAAAGGCTCATCGTGTGCTGTTTTGTACAACAAGCTTTTAGTAGTTACCGTACACGTTAATTTACATTTTAGATACTATGTCGCAGAATTATTTCATCAACGATTTACTTCATGCTTTGAATAAGTCTGCATAAAGATGACTACTTTGTGAACAAATGCAATTGCAGCAAATGAAATGGTTTTAGTTTGTTTTTTAAACGGAGAGTAATGATTTTTGATTCTATTAATTAAATGATATCTTCGTGTATACGGTGATATATGAAAATCGAAATAAATCAGATGTATCTTTTTTGCGTTTATCCGTAAATGTGGAAAGCGGTATTTTAATAAATGTGAGACATAATATATATAATAACGAATAATGAAAATTACAATAATTAATAATTTTTGTGAGGAAAAATAAATCTATCCGTTCGAGGAAATAATAACAGCCATTTTGTTAGATAATATTCCCAAAAGCATCAGAAATCTTCGCTGAACGTGGTTCAACGCCTTGCGTCCCCATTCTGCCCATTGTAATTTTTATTCATTTCACGATCTAATTAAGGCAAGGATTTTATCCGCGTGAAAATGCGAGAAAGTATGATAAAACCAGTCGCGAAATTCAAGTTAAAGGTCTTCAGGAACAAAGAGTGAATCATACGATTAATAGAAGTTTAATTTACAATTTAGCAGGCGAGACTGTTCTCACGTCACGTGATAGTTATCTCATAATAATAAGATTATCGTTTAAGGATCTGTTATGATCTCAAATGGATTTGCAATCATCTCCGATGTTTCTTCTATAGAGTGTTAAAAAAATGGCTAATATTTATATAATGTGATCCTAGGTATCAAGATAACGAAGACAGCTCCTATATAGAAATTTATTTGAAGTTTATTTTTCAAGTTACAAGCAATTTAATTTTACGTTGGTGGTATAGTGACAATTGCGACGAATACTAAGATTGAAAGCAAATATAAACGAAAGATGAAACGTAATCTTGTTATAAATAGAAGTAAGATCTTTACTGTAACATTGAATGTATAAATTCTTTATTTGTGAAAGATTCTAGAATTTCTATTTAGATTTGTAATAAATATAGGATTTCAAATGAGATAATAATTTCGAAAGGTTTTAATAATATTTTAATAATCTTACCTCGCTTTCTACGAAGTGTCCTAATATTTATGTATGTTTACATACAGAAAGTGTTGAAGAAATCGTATCTGTGGTATAAAATAAAATTGCTTATAACTTGAAAAATACTCTACAAAACTCTATTTTACACGCGAATTCTTTTCGCTGTTTTAATTTCTAGAATTACAAAGGCGTGATAAACATCTTCTAGATTTTTTAACACTCTGTATGCAGTAAATATATACGAATTTAATAAATATTAATAGTTTCCGCGATAGCAGACAGAGATACGCTAAACTTCTAATAGATTCGTTAAAAGTGTTCCTTCACGGAAAATCTAATTAATTTCTTTGTTCTCACGCGTCTTATCTGTCGACGACTCATTGAGAGTCATTGGAATCCTTTGGCTTTCTCAGACGCTGAAAAGAGTTGAAAAAAGGAAGATATGCATATTACCTAACGCTAATTTCACGAGAGAGGGACCGTGTACGAGTCCTCATGCCTTGATTGCCCCGACACGAACAAACTCGTAATCAGAAGCGTGATTGCGATAATATTTGCCCTGTGCGATATTCTAACACCAGCGCAATGTGCGGTCTTGTGCATATCTACGCTATCTATTTGGATAAAGCGCATCGGGAAGATGCGTTTCATGCTACTTTTCCAAGCGATTCTCTTTAATCTAAATACTGCTTTTAGCAACGAAATTCATAGATCTTCACACGCGATGAAAGTGTTACTGGAGGAATTGAAATGGCAAATGATGCTACCTAAGTGACAGAAAAATATAAGTGAAATGTAAAATGAAGGTAGAAAATGTAGATAAAATGAAATTTTTAGTAAGAAAGGATATAAATTCCATGTGAATTACGGTAGAAAAAATTGCAAGCGCTGGAATAATTTATTTCAATTCCTAGGATTATTACGAGATAAAGTTAAAATCAAAAGTGTCAACTTAAGAATATACATTTTCTGTTAATACTAGAAACCTTCTAGCAACCTGTATCATCTACCTACCAAAATTTCAAACGTTAAAATATATTACGAAAGATGAATATTGAAATAAAGAAGAAAAATATATTATATAAGATGAATATAAGTGTGATCAATTAATATTAAAAATACGTTCGAGTTCAAATAATAGTTTAATTGAATAATAAAGTAAAAATATAAACACGCATTGAAATAATCCGTATTATCTCACGACTACAATAATCGTGGAGATTCCTGGGAAAAGGTTCAATTTTTGGTCAAATAGTTGAATTATAAAAGTGACTTGAAAAGTAACTTGAAATGCAATCCGACATTATAACAGGAGAAATAGCAGTTCAATCAATGACAATATTGGTATCAGAATTTGGGGAATATCAAATGGAAACTGCGGCAAAAGTAGCGCATTAAACGAGCACGAAATTGAAGCACGCGAGCTGAAAATAGAAAGGGAACGCGTACCCGCACGGGATATGAGGAGCATTATGTGGATTGACACGAATTATCAGAACTAGTTGAGGAGTAATGAATCTTCTATCCATGATAGAGGTCTACTAGTTTCAACAAGTATATATTTGCATTCTAAAATAGAGGCCGTATAGTCAGTCGTTTATCGATGCAAAACGTATCAAGATAAACCGGAGGATACGTTGTTTCTGACGAAAACCTTTGTGTTTCCTCCGATTCGTAATTTATCAACTACTATACACACTTAGAACTATCAGTTAATAATACAAGAGATATATAAAGTTTCTGAATAAGATTCCTACTCGTAGCTTGGTAGTTCTATTTTTATTTAGGAGGAGAGGATTTAATTTGCGGTTGTATCTTTGCCTTATTCTCGTTGAAGAATTACCTTTGACTTTTATAAAACTACGCCTGCTTTTTAAATGTCTTCTTTGTTGACTTTTCAAACATATCCTCCAGCTCGTTGTGTTGTCCTTTTTACTCTCGTTCTAAGTTTGCCTTTACTCTAATGTTCTTTAATTAATTAATTAGTTGCCATTAAGTACTTAGTTTATTGTTCAATGATTTAATGATACATTTGTTTGTTGATTCAATCGGTTCTTTATTTTTATGTTTGTTTTTAAGTAAATTTCATATAAGGAAATTATAATCGAATAACAACATCATTCTGTACAATGATAAAAAATATAAACTGTACTAAGTCTCATAACTACTGGGATTAATTAGTAGTCTCATACAGCTCATAATAAATAAAGTGATGTTTAGAAATAATAATTAAGAATTACGTGTATGAAGTGCAATACTTCTAATCATTCAGCCAGTTTCTTCACGGTCTTTTTCTAGAGTCTTTCTTTAGAGTCTAATCTTCCAAATGAAATTTAATAATTTCCTAATAATTAATCAAATTTACTGTGGTTTTCTCTCGATATCCTAATAGTCATGAACGGAGCTGTATACAGTATAATCTTCTGAAGAGTTGAATTAAAAGTAAACAACGCTAAATTTTCTTTTATCTCTTCACGAGCGCAGATAAATTGCAATATAAACGTTTCGTTCAACAAGCTGCTCTGTTAGTTATTGCGATGTAAAGCAGGTAGGGATGCTTGCTGTTTAGACGAAATACTAGTAATTTAAAACGAAAAGCGCGGACAACCGCTCGAATCTATTCGCTCGCGTTTGTAAGTTACGGTGCATGCATAATTGCGATTTCATTTGCACCGAACAGGACATTCTTAATGTCTTTTAATGAAATGTGGCCTGGAAGAATTTCATTTCGTTCGTATCTCGGCCTTGAGGCGACCGTAAGACTTGTGTCTGAAATAATTGAGCCGTTGGAAATAGGAACGTCCATTCACTTCCCGCTAGTTTCTTCGTATTAAAGAATGCTTTTTTCCTCTCTTTTTTTTTAACAGGATGCGGAAGTAGAACGTAATCTTGCGAGGCAAATAATTTCTATCGAATTGCAGAGGAATTAAGAAAATTTAATGTACTTATAGTCAATGATTTATTTTAGCTATTTGTTTTTTAAAGGAATGATTATCTAGCTTTGGATGATTTTACGGATGAACATTTAGCTTTTTAATATTTACTTGTTTAAGAGTTTTCGTTATTTTCTCTTAATTCTTTTTCACGTGATCATAATAGCACTAATTATAATTGTATTATACAAGAAAATAAAATAATCAAAAAAGAACTCAGAGATAGTTCAAAAATAAAATTTACTAACAAAACAGGAAAGAATTGAAGTTTATCGAATAGGAAAAGATAAACGAATTAAATGAAAATCAAATTTTCTGAAAACACTCCATCAGTTTCCGTGATAGCGCTCATAAATGTACGATAGCATGTTGTTCGACCCTGTTTCTTGTACAATTCCATTTCTAAGTTAAATAACAGGTTGCATGTAATCAGTACATACAAGACTATCACATCTCAATTATCTAGGATGGTACTTAAGATAGTGTTCATAAATATGAAAACTGAGATCAGACAATAGCTTGTACGGTCTAGGATGTATCTCCTTTGATAAATCGAAAGCAGAACAACCTTGAACGTAACTTTTGATAGCGGAAGACGCAGCACACCCGCGTTTAATCACTTTTTTAATTGCTTCTTGGCGCGACTAAGATCGGCGACGGTGAATCGACGAGGACAGGAGCTGGTCGAAACACGTATATATCTTTCTGCTTTTTTACTTTTTGTTCGCATGCTCACGAGGAAGGGATGAAACGGGAAAAGCAAACAGCGTCGTGGAAAGCTTTTACGTATCTCATTTTTCCCCTCCGCCGCTTTAATCGACGATGGACCCTTTTGCTGGAAGTTTTATTTGCAGTAGAAAATTTACTCGTTTCCGTACGACGACGATGGAGCATGCGCCCGACCTTCTGCAGTGACAGCAGAATCTCACCCTTTGGCCCTTCTCTTCTCTCTCCTTCGCTTTTGCCTTGTTTTTTTGTTTCGTTTTATTTTTTCCACATATTTTTTACCCTTTTTCTCTGGAAGCAGTGCGTCGAACAACCGCCACGAGTCGAGCACTACTCAAACTTCACTTCTATGTACGTGAGTTATTAAATTTTACCGGAACAGGGGAGGCCAGGCGGCCTTGCCCTTCGAAATTAATATTTCATCTGTTTCCGAACGGATGTCCTTCGCGCAACGCGTTAACGTCGCTGAACTGTCTTGCCGTTAGTTTTCTCGAATGATTCATTTCAATGTATGCGTGGAAAACAGTTAGATATATGTGAAGGTTGATGAAAGATAGGGGTGTTAATACTTCGGAGAAAAATTAAAAGGATCAAGTTTAAAAACGTTTTTTATAATACCGAATTTTATAAAATTGTAGTAACTTGCAATTGATGAACTACGATGAGATCAATAAAAATATCAATTTGGGATTGGGATCAAGTTATACGTATAAAAAAAGTTAAAATATATGCAGCTTGATGAACGTTTGGCAGTGTGAATTTTGAAAGAAAACTAACAGGTGAAGGTATCAAGAATCAAGTATTAGATTAAGTTGTAACAAGTTATAATAATTAACTAACTACATCGGAACGCGTTATTCTCACTATCCATTATCTCAAATCGATGCAACAATCTCGTATTAATTCACTCTCCAATTATAAACCCCATAATTTCCTTACATAAGTATTCATAATACATATACACTACCACTCGATCTTCCCACATTAAAACTTGTTACAATTCTTGTTATTCTCAATCATCATCAAAACATCAAATTAATTCAAAACATCAAAAAGCACCTTGCACATATCTTACACACCAAAAATGAACTAATTACTGTCAACACAATTTTAAAATTGGAGCCTAATAAGAATTTCGAACGTTAGTACCGAGAAACGCCGGCAGAGTGCGCAGGTATCGCGACTGTGGCGCGGTGAGCGGCAGCGCGGGAGTGGCAGTATAGTTTCGGACGCCGTGACGCGTGCTTCGGGGATGAAAATTAGTAGTCGGTTTGTTGACGATACACGATCGATGTGTGTCTTCGCTGTTCGTGTCATGCATTGGTACGATCTACGAACGGCCACACGTGTATATCCGATGAATATCTGGGTGATTTGCGCGCGACCTGTTCGTCGGTAGTCGCGGTTTGTTGACTCGATAACGTGGTCCCTCGGTGTATTTGTTTTCCCCGTGGAGAAGTGCAATCATCTGTGGATTACCCCGAGCAGCTGCAACGGACAGGTTATTTGGCCGGTCGGACAAGGCCTCGTGTGCATCCACGATCCGTGAACTAGGCTGATCGATCGACGTGTTTCAGATTATATTTACCTCCGGCGATGCCAGAGAGAGGGAAGAGACGCGTGAGAGACGAACCTCGTGATTTTACGATGATTAACCCTTACGTGAGCCTCGTTTCTGCGCACCGAAACGCGCTCCAACTTTGAATCCGACTAATTATGCGCCATTTACAGAGGACGCTGCGCGACATCGCGCCAATTCACACCGTAGTAAAGATATAAGATTCGAGATACAGCGTCTTAGGAAAGTAGTCACGCACTTATCGTAGAAAATGTTTGTATATGTGTCGTGTGTGGTATGTAGGAAGAAAATGTTGAAATTTCAGTAGCACTGTGTACATTGGTACGAATAGACCAGATTTTTATACGTTAATGGAAAATTTGAAGATGTGTGGAATACATATAATATGTATGCAAAAATAAGTAAAATATGCAAAGTATAATATTTGTTGTAATGTTTAGTAGGTAAAACGGTTCTCTGCTTAGTTTCAACTTTTTTAATGTTACACTCGCAAAATATGAATTTACATAAATATTCGCAGCCTGTTCGCAAAATTCGTAGCAAAAGTTAAGAAAGATTTAACTGAAAAGACTAAGTAATATAAGTCTGTAAAATAAATTACTAGATGTAAGTTCATGAGAATACCTTGACAAATTTTCCATTTTTTCCGGTAACGAATTTCTTCAAATAGCAGCTTTTATGGGCTATTCAGAATATTTAATTTCTTACTTGTATCTTCCGAATACATGAAACGAACATGAAATATATATTCAGATAGTGAAATGTAAATATATTTTTTTTATAACACATACGATATAACTATATAAATTTTCCATGGTAAGTGTTCAAATGCCTTGCCAAGCCGCTGTACGTGTAACACTTGAAAGTGATCGAGAAACGAGGTCGGTGTCTGTTTATAGCGGGATGCTTGAACGATGAACAGTGATTAATCGCATAAGGGTTAATGTGATATTGTTTACTTGAAATGAATATTTTTGTCACGTGTGTTATAAGCATCTTTTTGGTTGCTTCAATATTGCATAATCGTTTAGATGGTTCTGGTTAATAGGTACACATATGTTAGGAAACTGAAAAGTTCTTACGTTGATCTTTTTTATTGAACTGTTTCGCTTTATGTGGCCTCTGCTACTTTATGAAAGTGTTATTGTTATATCAGGTCGAAAATTAAATAGACGAAAACGGAGCGTAATAAATCGATCACTGATAATTCTAATGCTTCTTTATACTATTTATAAATCTATCTTTCTTTGCTTTAAAAAGCCGTATGTCCAATAATATTCTTGTTTTAAAAAGAAGCAAAGATAGAATCGAGGTAGGTTAAGAAAGAAACTTATTCGATAATGAGGTTAAAATTTTCTCTATTATCTGTCCATCAACTGTAGAGTCTCTTTTATTGCTCGAGATAAGATCGTTGTATCTCCAGCAACGAGCTAACGTCGAATAAAAATGATGATTCATCGTAAAACATTGAAAATTAGTTAGGAAGTTACATAGTCAATTACAGGAAATGCTATTCGCGTCAAACTAATAATAATTTTGTTCTTTCCAAAGGAATTTTGAAGTATTTCTAAATACGGCAGATCGTATCGAGAATGTTGAATTTTATCTTGCAACGTGTTCTTGCGTTAATTTAGTAACCTAATTAAATACGCGTATCTAATCAACCCCTTATTATCGCGAATATCGAAGATAAATTTGCCACCATTTTTACCGTGAATCAGTCGTTCTCCCTCGTTGTTACGCAATATATCGGCGTTTTATAATATCCATATCCTCTTCCTTGAAGTAATAGACGACTATCGGTGATATTAACATTGTACTTGTAGGTTGAAAGTATCGTCTAATTTATTAGTAGCAATCTAACAATTATTTCTGATTAAGGCTTGAATAAATATTATCGATTTCAATGATTTACAATATTAAAGAAAAATTTTAAAAGTTTTTTTTAGTCAGTTTTTAACATAACGTAATTTCGGTCAAGTTTATTTTTATTACATTTTATTATAGAAAAGGTAATATTAAAAAATATAAAACTTTAGAGGTCTAATATCGGTAACCTTATCGTTTTATGTTAATTACCTCATAAATAAAAACTGAACCCTTAATTTTTTGTTGTACTTAGTTTTATAACATATTATCTCTAGAGATATTATTCAAAAAGACAGACTCTTGAATTTCCCCTATTAAATCTAACTTTATTTACTAAATCTCTAAAAACACTGTCACGAAAGCATTCGAATAAAATTTTCAAACTGTTTCTTCAATTTGTCTTAAATGATCGACATGTAAATATTTTTTCTACATGGTGATCTTCTGATTTTTCAGACTTCGAATATAGAAGTTGTAATTTCGATATGATCAGAAATTCTCCCATTTTTCATATAATATTTTCTTAATATTAAATATTTGTAACTCTTGCCGTATCATTGTTGATTTTTACAAACGATTTGATGAAAATCGTGGAAAGGGAGAATTACGATAAATTACCTGGCATCGTATAATTCGTTTTCTGATAATCAGCGAGTTTCATAGAATTTAGATCCTTTGACGATGCACGATTTTATCGATATACATTACGCGCGCGTATAAACGACGAAATAATTTAAATCGAAGAGATACGGGTTCGGTGGATACAATTAATTGTTTCGTAATTAATCGCCTGATGAGAAATTCCATCTCGTGATATTTGAAAACAAATGTCGGATTAAAACTGCGAGATCGGAGAAAGATTAAAATTTCTTCGCGAGAATAATTCTGCAATGATAAACCAGGCAGTTGTCTGAAATTATGTGGAATATGAATACGTAAAGTGGATTAACTAAAAAATTTAACAGTATCATTTCGTTCAATTTAATTTTAATCATCTTTCCGCTTCTTGAGGATTATTGGCATATATAGTGCAGAAATCTTTTAAACCATCTGACGATAAGTTACTGATATTATAATGACAATTGAGAATATTTCAATTCCTTAAATCATCAACTTTTTTTAGAAATTCCGTGATAGATAGAGCTCCAATCTAAGTGTAACAGGAAATTTATGGGATCATTTAGATTGAGTCAGAAGAGGAAGGGGAACAAGAAAAATAAGAGTAATCTGCTGTGTGAGAAATTGAATAGAGAATAGCAGAATCTACAATAATTATTAATGCTTGGATTTAATGTTTCTCAAGAAGTAGGTAACGACGAATCTATTAATTCATCAAAGCAAAACATTTTCAGTTTATGTGTGATTTTATACTTTTGCACATCGTCATACTTGAACGTGTCTAATTTCAATTTTTATTCAATTCAAATATGGTTTCTAAAAATATATATCTACGAGAGGCATATTATTTTTCTTAAACTTAAAATAACAAACACCAATATAAATAGTAAATATCTTTTCTAGTCCTAATAAATTCATGTTTCAATACTTTGCATCTCTTCAAATATTTAATCGTAATATTGCAACTGTTCTGTTCTGTTTCTCTACATTTTGACAAAAGATTTAGCGAAACAAAGAAAGAAAATAAACGGGCAATATGTTAGAACAAATATTATTCGCAATGAAGATTTTGATGATCTTTGACAAAAATATTGTACAATTTCAGATGTGAAGCAGCCATACCTTTTATAACAACCAGTGTCTTAATCCATTAAAAATTGTAATATATCGTAGACGCTATAAAATACTGCATTATTTCGTCGATGCTTTATGAAAATCTATCAATTTAAACGAAACAGCCTTGGTCGTTCATTTCAAAAACTTTATCGAAGTTTCCCGCTGTCGCCACACTTTATCCGCAATAAAAATGTTCATAAGCTGGTGCTGAACTTCCTAGTCACGCCCTGTTTTATTAATCGCCGATACAACTAACATCGTATCATCATGTATAGTCGTTTTCTTTTCCACAGAACACAATAGAGCGTGGATTCAGAAAAGGTTAATGTATTCGAAATAATTTTTGACGCGTCCTAAAACTCTACTGTTCTCTCTTTCACCCTTCTCTATTCTTCTTGCTTTCTCTTCTTCCTTTTTCTTTCTTTTTTTTTTGCGAACGATTTTAACATTAAACGAAATTCTCACGGGACTCCGAACAGCCCAACAAAGAGATGTAAATTACGATCTCGGTCGGCTGTATCTTTTCCTCCTTTTTTTCGTGTTTGCTCTGGCTAGAAAAATATGTATGTCAACAGGAACTTCCCGCGGTGTGCACAGTGCACTTGCACTTTTGAGCACGCGTTCGTGATCCTTGACCTAATTGACATTGTTCTGCCACGTGATGCTGCACCAGCGATTCATTCGAATTCGAATCTGACAGCAACCACCGCTCTGTGATTGCATTTCAATTTGAAATTCGCCGAAATTCCCGCGAATATGCGATCCGATGTTCAAAATCATTGCTAACGAGAACCGATGGTCTGCATTGAAAATGAGGAAATTGGAAATTTTCGGAAGGTTATTTGGTTATCGTAAAAATTCTACATTTTTCGTGTTTAAAGATTTTAAAGGGTTTATTTTAAATTTTGCCTGAAATTCTAGAAATATTTCATCGATGAAAAATTTTGAATTCAACACGTTACGCGTATGTAAACTTGTTTGATCGTAGGATATTTTGAGGCGAAGGATTTATTTTAAAATTGCTGCATTTATTATTTATTATACTTCAAATTGTTGACATAATGTCGAGCTGAATGTTTCTTTGGCTTATAAATAGTTCCGGAACGAACTAAATTCTATTTTTATGACTAACGTTTAACAAACCGTTAATAAAGATTGTAATTTCTAACATTAGCACGAGTTTTGCCTCGCGATAGAACTGCAGCACAGAAATTTCTTTCTTTATTAGCTTCGATCGTAAAACACATAACATAGTAAAATTCGTAAAAAATGTGTAGGTCAATTACGTTCTGTGTCTCAATATTTTTGTATTCCCTATCTCTCGAAATATCAGTTATATTTTGGAAAAATGTTGAAAGCAAGAAATGTTAAAACGAAGACGGTAATAACGTTAGGGTAAACCTAATAATAGTATACAATGGTGTAACGTAACGCGGCAGCAGTAATAAGTAATAACGTTGCAATAAAATGGATGAGGATGAAGTGAAATTCGCGATAGAATTTAAGTTCTTCTCATGCAACAACTGTACCATCAATGTTCCAATTATATTTTCAGACTTTTGCAATGAAACATTGTAGAACGATGTTACGAATATTGTTACACATTTCTGACTCTCTTTCGCACAATCGTACATTTTAATTCTCGTATGCCTAGTATTTTTTTTACTAACAATAGTTACGCTTTTAAAACTTTGCTTCCTGTGATTATTCGTGTATCCGTAATACATTATTAGATAAATAGAAAACATTAAATAAATAAATAAATTGTCCTTTTTCATTTACTAATATAGTAAAGAACATACTCTGTTAGGATATGTTGTTCATCAAGATTTCTTGCTTTTTTCATACAGGTACACAAAAATACGTACTTTCAACTCTTCATAGAAAATAAATGTTAATAATTATGTCACTTACTATGACACTGAAGCTGTGCGATTTATAAAACTATATTTATCCGAGCTTCTCTTATACTGTGCTGTGTAAAAAAGAGAGTTTGAAATTAAACTTTACTTTTCTCTGAGGGGAATATGTTGGAGATGCAGTGAGTGTCAGTTTGAAAGTTGGTGTAATTGGAAATATAAATTGTATATTTTAACGAGCACGTTTTTAACATTAAATACTACTAAACCAATCAAAATGATTCATATCAGATTACCAAACTTCTGCAAACTTCTTCTTACCTGTAACCTGTATTATCTCATAGAAAGGTTATAACCACAAGAAAAAATTTCTTTTCTCAGCAGCCATAATTCACGCGAACAATTTCGATCGCGTGCTAGTAGTTTTCGCGTTGGAGAAAAATCTCGTCACCAATTAAAACGAAATTGTTTTGTACGAACCAAAACGCTTTCACCGTAGATTTCATCTGAATTCGAGGCTGGCCGAACATCAGCCATCGTGGATACTTTCCACGTTGCCTCTTCCATCCTATCCTCGGTTATGAACGTTATTCGAACGCGTGTAACGAGAAAACGGAAGTTACGAAACGAGCGTCCGCCGGTTTCTGATTTTTATCGACGTCGATGCAATTCCCCCGACACGGTCGCCGTAATATTCGTAACGCCGCTAGTTTCTCGTCTCAGATTTTCGTCCGAGACATTCCTGCCTCGAAATAGTCGTCGTTTTGAAGTTACAGGCATCGTTCCAGGCGAATATTCGAAAGGAATGGTCGCGTAGGTGAAATTGAGCGAGTTATTCGGATGAATCTCCTCGTTTCGGTGGACGTGAATCGAACGAGATTTCATTTTGTTTCTTTACGATCAATTTTGCGCATTTTGGAGAGAATACGATGCTGCTCGGGGGAATATGTTGCAGATCTAACGAATGTCGATGCGTTTGAAAGCTTATGCAGATGAAAATATAAATTGTATATTTTACTGAGCACTTTATTAATATCAGAACTACCGAGCCGATTAAAATAATTAATATCGGATCGTTAAAAATATGCAAATGTTTTTCATCATTTCTGAAACAATTTTGGTTTATAATTTTAGTTGAGGGATAAAGAAAGCACATATATATGTTTTATACAACTCGTACAAATAAATAAAGAAATATTATACACAGATTAGAGATGAAAATAAAAGTTACAAAATTGCTTTTATAGAGGAATTTTATATATTTGTATATGCAATAAAGGTTGCTAGTGGTACGAACTAATTTACTAATGTAGAATTTTCGATGCATCAGAAAGTTCACTTTTATTGCAGAGTAGTACAGCGGATGTAGTGTTTCAAGTGCAACGTAGTGAATCGACAGTTTCTCATACAGAGTAAAACGGTGTGGTTGCCGCTACTCAATCTGTGCGTGAATGTGTAAATAATCGGCACAATGGGGAATCGAAATCAGGAAACAATACGAAAAATATCAAATTTTCCAATTAAAATCAAAATTTTGACTGGCAGAACGTAATATATAGTACAGTTCAATCCCGGTGCATAAATAATATCAAATCGAAGATTAAATAAGTATTTCTCATTCAGCACGTTCGAGCGTAGGCGTCGTAGAAACGAATTTATATCGAAGTAAAATTTTGATTTTATTTCTTATTTACTCTGTGAATTTATTTTAAATAACATTATTTGGATACCAATATATTTGGAAAATCTGATTTCTCAAAATAATATTTGCCAATTTATCTGTACATGTATCCTTGCTTTCGAATATAATTATTAATTATTTTACTTGAATCAAGCGTTTATGTATAACATTTCTTTCTTTCTCATTTTCATGCAACGCAAAATGTATTAAATTTAGCTACGTTTTATACAGAAATTAAATACAATTGTATCTCTTTTCGTACGATATCGGCGGTTGTAAAGATGAGTTGGCAGTTTTTCGTTACAGTTCGATGGGGCGCTGGTAATTTGTACGTGTTGGAAGTCTCGCGGAATGGTTTTTCGTGGCCATATTTTGTCACGGTTCGGTAAGGAAGTCTCGAAGTGACGTAAAACATACGAGGAGTGGGAAACCGATGGAAAACACGTACTTCTAGACTTCTCCTTTCTCGTTCACTCGATATCTCTGCTTAAGATCGACTTACAGACGTCTCCCGTGACTTTCAAGAACGTCGTGAATTTTCCTTTTCGGCAATATCACGTTGAAAAGATTATTTGTTTTACTATAGTAGGCGTAATACTCTGTTATGATACTTTTCACAAATTATCCTTTGCTGGTAAAATATTTTCGTTTAGAAAACTAGATGTAAAATTAAATAGACGAAAAACAATCCATGAATTGAGAAATTGAATTATTAACCTACATTCAAAGCTTTGTATTTCAAAACCAAAGGAAGGTAAACAAAGAGAACTAATTTCATTTAATTTCCTTTTTTATACGAAAGTAAATACCGCGCCGAAACAAAGATTAGCTTACCTCGTTCCTTTCTTTCTGAAATAATACAAAGAAAACAGTTCGGAAAAGTTTCTGCTTCTTAACCGACCGAGTCATTGGTGCGTTTCATACGCATTGTATCGTTACAAAGTCGAGCTTACTTTCGCGGAAAAGCTACAAACTGGAATCAGGGCAAGAAAAGGGCTGTGTGTGCCACGCAAAGCGGAAGTTTCTCGACGCGCGTGGTACACGCGTGGAAATGTGTTTTTTCTCGACGTCCATCCTCGTCTGAGAGTCGTCGAAGACTTCTTCTAAGGTCGAAGCGAGAATTCGTCTTACTCCCAACCCGCCGCCGAGTAGAATCGCCTTTTCGCGAGACGAAGATTCCCATATTCCTTCCGCTTCCGCTCCGACGATGACTTTACAGTGATATTGTGAATTTTTCTTTCGGGCTTCGAAGATTCGAGAAACTTCGAAACACGCTAAATATACAGGAACATTGCGATATTCGTGATATTGCTGACAGAAGCCTCCTTTATTTAAGTCATTCAACGATTTTGCGCGAGCTTCCACATTATTTGTATTTTTCTTCCCAATATTGCATCGAAGACTGTTCTTATGCATTTGTACGATTAAAAAAATGGAGTCTGAATAGGAATTTGTTTCACTATTTAAATGTTATCTTATCTCAGATCTTCGTCTATTTTGAGAAATAATTACGCGTTAATTATTTTTGTAATTTCTTTTATCACAAAGATTTAAGAAACGTTCAGCTCCTTCAGTTCTAAACGTAATGTTGGAATCAGATTGTAATTCGGATTTTCAAATTATAAACTTTAAAATCATTCTTTTCTTCTTCGAGTACTCGACTAATGTTTAAACTGTTGAAGACAGATCCAATTGTTACAATTATTGCAGCGTCTCATTCCAGTTACTTGCAGCTGTATTATTAATAAATGTCTTAAAACTTTCAAGCGAGGGTGTACATACATAGTACATGGTAGTACATACACGTAACATCAGCAAACGATTCGTTCTCCAAGCGGAGCCAGAATGGTCGATTCTTATATGTACATAGTCTCAGCTCTGTCGGCTCTCCTCACGTTTTGTTACACATCGTTGCTCCGCTTCCTCGTTTCTCTTGCTTTTTCGCCTCGTACGAGCGAGTACATACGCGCGACCTCTTATTTCTCTCAAGTGGAGCGCGCATCGCATCACATGGTGTAGAAACACCGTCTGGACAGTGCAGAAACAATACTAAAATGCGTCAGCCAGCCATAATTAACATGTTCACCGTTCACGCAATAATCACGAATATCTGATTCTTTCTGGAGATAACTGTTGTATCCTTGGACAGGACAGCAATAAGGAATGAACGAAGTTTTAACTTTTTAAACTTTGAGGGTGAGAGAAGTAAACCGACGTTTTCCATTTTAGTTGATTTCACATATTTTTGAAAAATACGCGGAAACTGGTGAACAATCTGTTTCGCGATATACCGTCAACAATGTGCCAAGTATCGATGAATGTATTTTGTCCAGAAAACCATGTCGTTTCACTGACTTTTTCTTGGGGAGCGCAATACGATTCGGACGGTTCACGTAGCTGAAGTTTTTCACAGCAGAAAATGTTCTGATTGTAATTTCGTCACCAAGAACACGTAAACGTGGAACGATTGCGTTTATTACTGCGATTATTTCAATTGAGGATGAACAACGGTGATCGTTCGATTGGAGAGCTCGATGAAATATTCGTCACTTGCCATTTCCATGGCTCGTGTCTCGTTTTGTCGCAACCCCTTGACGATGAATTTTTCAACAAGGTAACCGCCTCGTGTGCAACATTCAAATTTATTTAAATCTTCCTTGAAACAGAGAACCAGAGAAGAAAAGTCTCGATTTAGCACGGTCAGAGTCAGCTGGTTTTGTCTTGCGAAATGATAATATTGGGGTTGTTGGGAATCTTTTATTGGCTGTGTAGGTGGCGAGGAGTGAATTAGAAATTGGAGTAATTGTTTTTCGTGTTTAGGTAAGAGCGACGTTAAATTTTCAATCCTACCATCGGTGTAGAATTATTATTATTTCATGTCGTAAATCTTCATCTCGTAAATAGAAAGATAAAAAGACGTTTCTTAATAATTTTAAGGAAAACTATAATATAAAATTCAGACTACAAATCATGAATATCCTGAGGAATTGTCTCATATTTTTCAGATTTAAGAAACTTCTTGAGCAGAGAGGTATTATTGAGTAGATGATTTCTGTCTTTATTTTATTATCTTGATCTTCTTTAGATAGATAGAAATACTTGTTAGTTAAAAAAAAAAAATCTTCCAAAGACTTCTACTCTTACTAAAACAAAGAAACTTTCTAAAAAACATTCCTAGACAGATGTTCCATCTAAAAATATATTATATCAGTATACAAAGATAAAATGGACTAAGGATCAATAAGTATCATATCTCATAAATAAACTCACTGTTATATTCCTATTAACCTTTATCCATTGTTTGTCATGATGATATGCACTCCTTAATACCTTTTTCTCTCCACTCATTCGAATGACCTCTTCTTCGAAGAAGCCTCATCATCGGTCGATATTCTGCGTAATTCACGCGGTCACGAACAGACGAATTTCAGAGGCTTTAGCCTTGATGTTGTTCAGACGCAGGGTTAATTGCGCTATGGAGATGACGTACCCTTGTTACATAACGTTATTTCGATATCAATTCATCCGAGGGCGAAATACCACGATGCTATTCCTTGCCACTGGTAGATTTCAACCGATTTGCAATTACGAATATTAGGGATCGCCGAAACTCCGAGGATTCGCGATTGGGTGATTCGCGAAACGAGCGGAATTAATCGAGTTCGACGCATGATAAAATCGACTCGGCCGTGAATATAATATGTTTGCCAGAATGTTCCTCCGACTTATACACGCGCAGTTGATTTTATTGACGCCGATTATCGATGCAAGTATCGATCATGCTCATCAGATGGTTTGACTTTTAACGTCAGGCTTTTTATGGTCGACGAATCCGTGACGAGTTTAATCTGATTAAATCTGTGGCAAGCTGTCCAAGTGGAGACTCGATGCTGCGTTATTAATTTTAAATAGCTGTTTCTGGCACGTGGAAAATATTCTTTGGAGCGTCGTGCTGATTATTTCCATGGTTATATTTGTAAAAATGTTTTACAAATGTTGTACAATGAATCATCAATTAATATGACGAGTCTATATATCGTATGGAACAAAGAAATACAAATTAAAGTAAAATTGTTAAAAATTGTAACAATTTTCATCTATGACCCAACGATACAAAGTAAGAGTGAAGTATTTGTACTTAATCTAAATATTCATTAACAATATCAAGTTCCTTTAAATAATTACAAAACGCTCCCAACTACTAGACCGCGGATTTATGCAAATTTATGAACACGTTCAAAGAAATAGCAACGAAACAGAAATTTTCCTCGCTCTCTGATTACGATAACAAGCGCTTTACCTTGAATGTACATTTGTTACTATACATTTTTACGTCTCTGAATTTTATATGAATGCATTGACATTCAATAAATACATTCACAGTCTAGATATCAATCACAGTTCGACTCGAAACGCTATTTCCTCCATCCAAATCTTGTTTCGCGTATATGTTCTCTGGAAAAATTCCAAATTATCTCGATCGAGGACGCAAGTAATTCAAACGAAGTTTGCCAGATTTTCGTTTTCTCCACGTTTTCGTTTTCCCTGAAAAATCTAGGGTTCCGACACGTGTGGCGGATCAGTCAACGAGGCTGTTTCCTCTACGAGAGCCTGGCAATTAAGTTGCTAGCAGTAGCCAATAGGACGCTCCTTGTTTCCTGCCGAAGGATGAACACGTGCGACAAGCTTCTAGGAAGTATTTCGACTCGTTCAACCTAGCCTTTCTTTCCTGACAGCTTCGAGTGCTAATGTTACATAAGACAGACGCGGATGCACCCTTTCTCTTTTTTTCCTTCCCCGTCACTTAATTTAGAATGTTTACTACACTACGAAACGGATTAGATGGAGTAGTAGCCGGTTTACTACTACTTGCGTCATTAAAAAATTAAACATTGGCCTTTTTCTTCGACTTTTTTAAGCTTGACTTTTTTAAGCTTGACTTTGTTTCACGCGCTACTGAAGCAATTTTAACGATATTTAATTCGGTATTTCAGAATATTTTTAATTATATGTGTATTTCAATTATGAGTTTATACGATTTGTATTATTATTATTATTATTATTATTATTATTATTATTATTATTTATTTTTAGTCCGTGCCTTTCGGCTTTGGACGAACTTTCGGTTTACATTTCTTATATTTATTGTATTGCACTCCTTGGCATATTCTTATCTCTAGTCGCTAAAACTGCTGACTACAAATTATTGCACTTATGACTACACATTATTGTCCTTTGTTCTTTTGCCTCCTTGCTCTGCTGCCTTCTTGTCCTTCCTCCCCGTCTTGTATTGCCCTTGTCCTTCTTTTCTCTATTATTGCTTTTAATTCTGTTAGTCCTTCTCCATGCTCATTCAATGTTTTTTCCATGTCTTTTGGTCCCCCCCTTATTTCACATTCTTCTATTACATGTCTCAGGTCCTCTTCTTCCCTTCCACATAATCTACACCTTTCTTCTCTATAATTTTCCTGTCCTTCCACTTCATCCTCCCTTCCAAGTACTTTGGCATCTCATCTTTGGTTATGTTCCTGTAGTTATACGAGTTGTATAATTTGTATATTATTTTACAAATCTGTGATTTATTTAGAAACTCTCTTCACACAATCCTATACAATTTGTATCAAGAAACGCGTGTACGAAGTATACCTGTTTCTTTTAGTCGATAGTATTAGTATTAAAATATTAATCGTTGAAGCTGAACAAAAAGACAGTACGTTCCAGCGAATCTCAATCGAGGCACTGAAAAATCAAAATAAAAATTATTTGTTCACAATTTTTTCCTTTCAGCTGTAGAATGACATGTTTATGTATCATTTCGTTTATCCAAGATTCAAAATTCTCTACTTCAAGTTAATTCATTTGACTTCTATACGAAGAAAAAATATTTGGATATTTAAAAAGCCAATAGCTTTTAATTTTTGCAAGATTTTGTGTCAGTTGTCGTATTTTTTACATTTACATTCTGATTCGTCTGGCGATATTACGATGATTTAAATATCTGTATGAAATCGGCATTGAATATATTGTATTTTCATAAAAGCAAGTAGAGGTAAATAACGTACGGTTTACACGGTTTCGGTTTCGAAATACGCGTACAAACTTTCTTACGTACGTTTCTACGAGTATGATTCATTGTTTTGGCATAAGCGAAAGTGCAGTATTCTTTGCAAACAAGCGGTATCCTTTTTTCTTGCGTAAAATTCTAACCAGCCACGATGCTATAACATTTCGTAAAGTTTTCTTCTTTACGAATAATTGTCCGCGATCTAATGCGTATGGAGTTTCCAACTAACTTTAGATCCACGTAATCTCACTCTTTTCCCAAAATCTCTTTAAACTATTCTTTCGACATTGTACGAGATTTATGAATTAACTTTTCTGTAGATTTATTATTACAAGTATCTTTGTATAGTGTACTCTCATATATATCTACATATATTTTTACAGTCTAACTGTACAAACACTTTTGTCTCTCGTTGTACTTTTATGAAATCGTATGATTGTTGTAAATTGTCTCGAAACACGAACAACCGATCCAGGATTACAGAGCAGGATTCTACTGGACAAAAAGCGCGTAGTAAAGGGGAAGTAAAAGGGAAAATCCATTCATCGGATTCATCATCAATGAATTAAAATCGCTCGACACCGATATCGTCGTCGATTCGTGTGCAGATTCCAATCAAAGAATTTCAATACGTATTTTCTGGCCTTGCGAACGATGCTCTTTTGTTTTCGTTGCTGGGTGAATTTCGGGGCTCGAATTGTGCAACAGAGAATTTCAGGATCGATTCACCGGCCCTCCATCAACCAAAATTCCTTTTCGCTCTTACGAATTAGGGATGGGATCGAATGTACGTCAAGTGGTATCGGTGAAAAGTGGTCATACCTTTTGTGAGTATTTGAAAAACAAATAGTATCAAAGAAGAATGGATGTTTGGCCTTTAACGAATGGTATTGAATGAAGCCGCGAATAGACTGATTTTACGCGTAAAAACATATAGAAAGCGTAGGAAGGTCAATTGATGTCAGACTTCGTTTTTCAAAGTAATTGAATTTGAAAATTTTCTGGATCGGCCACCAGCGCTATTAAATTTTGGCTATTTTATTTCAAATCTTTTGATAACGGAATAATAGTTTAATTCTGTCACACCTTCTAAAACAATCGATGAATTATCGTTATAATTTTTCTGAAAATCATCATAAATTCTACCATAAATAGAACTATATATCCTAATACATAATTTTAACTAAATTTAAGGAAAATGAAATTTCTATGAAAAATTACGAGTTAGCCGGTTCATCCACTGTAACAGCTTCGACACTAATTCAAGATTCAAAGCCGTCTCGGTTTCAAAGTCATTCAAACTCAAAAGCAGTCCGGGTGAAGCCGCGTTTTGCACGATTGAAATGAAAATGAATCTATTACGCGGTTGCGCTGTCAATAATTAATCAACGATGAATTAATGGAATTAATTAACCGATTGCTCGTAACGGTGCAACGTCAGTTTCCATTGGGATAGAGAGAGACTGGAGTAAAAGATCGATTGTACGCGATTATCGTCGTTGACTACTTGAATTTCGATGCGTCTCGTCGACTCGATTCGTTTTGGTCGAACGATAATTTTAATTTCACTATCGTTGCATTGCCATCAGTCGGTACACGGCGATCCTCTCGCAGTTACTCGAACAGCCGGCCTTCTACGATGAGCAAGCTGTTAAATGTTTCATTAGCTTTTAGGCAACCGTCGTTTAAATGCCTGCTTGCCTGTATAAAAGAGGGGAAAATTTGGGGATAGTTGCGATGGGGATAGATTTGAGGATGATAGATTGGGGATGAATTTGCAAATCCAACGAAATTTTCCTCGGTTACGGTTGTTCATAAAGATATCGTATCAAGTACTCGGTATATTTTATATAAAATTAGGTACAATTATTTATATAATATTTATATAAAATTATATAATTATCGTGAAGTATAGAAATATTAGAAAAGTATCTTTTTATATGTTCTATATTATACTTTGTTTATTTCAACAAATTTTTGTTGTAGTTAAACCAACGGGACAGTTAAAGTTATAAAATCAGTTTGAGTTTGAGTAGCTTTAGAACCGAGACGGCTTTGAATCTTGTATTAGTGTCGAAGCTGTTACAGTGGATGAACCGGCTAACTCGTAATTTTTCATGGAAATTTCATTTTCCTTAAATTTAGTTAAAATTATGTATAGCTTGTGTAAATTTCGAGCTTACGGACATTTATATAAATTCATATATGATTCCATCACGAAATGATTAACAAACTCGGTTAAAGATTTGTTTCGTCTACTAAATATCATAATATGAGCTTCGTCTTGGATATTTTTTCATATTCTTATTATACTTATACCTTCTCAGCGTGAATTAAAAAATTCTCAATAAAAGAATCAATAAGAAATTATGGTCGAAAACCAACCCACAAAGCAGAATAAGCATTAAATATGCATACGAGTACAATGTCCAGGGATGTATTTCCCCAAAGACGTACAGCAATTAAAATTGATGATTGGATAGGACATCGTTAGAAGATTCCAATTAACTGTCGATGATAACGATTAAATTTTCTTACCAGCGTTACCTGGTGTACGAAATGCTGGCATTATCGATTTTTTCGCCTATTTCCCCCCCCCCCCCTTTTACCCCGTTGAGCTGGGTCAGTGGCCTGTCAAGGGAAGAGAGAAGAGGATCTGCCTCTGTTGGAGCATGAAGGCGGATACACCATCAATTCGCCGATGCTCTCCGTAAATATTTGCAACTGGCTGTTCACTCGGCGGCTTTTCAGGGACGCGACGGCGTAAAAATCGCAACGTAACGCGTGTTACGTAAATATAAGCGCGTACCGAGGCGCGACGAAAGGATTTTCGACGAAGCACCCGTAACCCGGGAACAGATGCCCCTTTTTTCATTCACCTCCGACCCCATCGTCTCGATAGAGATCCACTTCACGGGGAAATTTGCAACTGTTTCGTTTGCCCACTCCATTTTTTTTCTCTTTCTTTCTTTTTTTCTTTGTTCCCTCTGAATATTGTCCGCTTTTTAAGTTGCTTCGATGTACGTATAGTGTACGTAATAATAGACGTGTGTAGATATATTTATTCATTTATTTATGAGTTTATTTTGAAGCGGTTCCGTTAACAATGAAATGCAGTATATGTAGGGATTAATTCTTTTCCTTTTGTTTAAATATTGTTAAGAAATTGTGTATTATGAATTGATCTCGTTTTTTATTTAGTTAAGATTTTTGGAGATTCAAAAATACACCGAATTCACGTAACACACAAAAATATATAAAATATTCAAAATATAGTATTCGTTAAATAATTTACCTAGGTTCCATTTTGCGTAAATATTCGCACTTTGTTAACGATATATTGCTAATAGCTATCCCCAATGTCTATTATCTAACGTGCATTATGTTTTTCATGATTTTCTAATCGAATTAATTGAAAGCTGATAATAGGAGCTATCGATTTCAGAAAACTGATTGGTACATAGAAAGTTGTTTACGTTGCTCTCAGTTTTGTTCGCTTTTTAACTGGCTTCGTTGTGTAAGGTACCTCTTCTCTTCTTTACTTGAGCGATATCCGATCGCTTTATCGGTTTCTCATGGTTTTTTACGTTGAAGGTTGAAATTTTGCTAGTTGAAATAATTGCAAGGCGATAGTAAAACTACAGTTGTTAGTTTAAGAAGGGTGATTAATAGGTTGGAAGTCGTTTCTATTACGTAACTGGAAGTTCTAGCGGAAATTAATTAAGAATTTTACGCGGTATCTTCCCATTTTCGAACAGTAAGTCGCTCTTCAAATATACGATTCCTTAATTAATTTCAGTGACGTAGAAAAGTTAGATTATTTTAAAGGATTGAAACTATTTCTGATTCTTTGGGAATTATTTTTATTCGGAGTTTATCTTATATTAGCTGGAGATCGTTTTATATAAATTGAAAATATAGAAAGAACACTTTGTTACTCGAAGTTGACAAGTGAATTATTTTTATATACACTTTATATAAACTATCGTTTCGTTATTTCTATATAATCTTAGACTTAAATAGTTTTATCGTTACAAGTTTAGATTATTAGATGGTTGCAATTATTAAAATATCCTTTATTAGGTGATTAAGTAACTAGATCGTTACACGACTGGAATTATTACTTCTAATTCTTAAAAATTTATTTTTGTTTCAAATTTATTTGATATTAGTTGAAATCCACAAATCTAAACCAAAGAGTACATTGCACATTCAGAATTGATCAGTATATCTGATCAATGCAAACATTCTCTTCCTTTTTTATAATTCTAATTACAGACTGCGTAATCTCCCTAATAGCCTTATCGTTTTCTTTGCCGTGTCTGTGGACGCTATCGATTTCTATCTACCTCTGTATCTCCATCCACGCGTAATTTATACAGCTATCTCGTGTTAAAAAATTAAAAATACGTTCCTCTGTCAATAACAATAAACTTAAATATTCGGCCTGGTAGCTGCCGTTAAAAATTAATAACGATAATGAAATACGAAACATTTTCGCGAATTAGCTCGAACGTTATCCTTTATTATCGAAAAATTGTCTCATGGTAATATCACTCGTGAAATTAAAGCTCTTATTTGACGCGCGCTGAATATTTCGAAAATCTCTTTTCTCTTGCCAGCCAGGTGAGATTTAATGAGAAATCCGCGAACGAACTGGCATAATCGCGCGCTGCAAAATTTTATTCGCGTTTTATCACCAAGAGGATACGTGGTCTTGCTTTGTCCGGTGTAATGAAAAAAAAAGACAGACCGTTGTCTATTTTTTATTCATTAAAAGTTTCGGCCCCCTTGCATGTCCGCTCAGCTATGCGGTTACCCTGTTAAGCAGTTACGAAGGTGTGTTAATTAATCCTAGGCTTTGAGCATCTAAATATAGGTGGGAGTGTGTGAAAAATATCGAAGAAGCGTTCTGCAAAAGTTTCTTTGGCAAATTATATAAAAAGCCAGGCAAACGTAGTCAACTTCTATGGGAATTCATTGTGCAGCTAGTTATTTTAACAGTGGATGAACCAGCAAGGAGTAAATAAATGTACGGAGGCCATGTGGTAAATAGATTGCGGATGTTTGTGCATTTATGGGAAATTTGAAAGTGCAAAGATGTATAGAATATTTTTAATGTGCGAAGGTGTACTCATAAAATTAATAGAGTATTTAGTAGACGAAACAAAGTTCTATTTAGGATTCATTTCTTTAATTATATTTGTAAAGATAGAAATTTTCACCAAAATCTGGAATCTGTTTATATATCATATTTTCTGTTATTTATTAGATGTTGCGAACTATCTCACTTTGGTTTCGTAATTAAATATGTATTCTCTTCATTTTCGATTGTCACAACATTTTTTTTTTTTCAAAATTCCGTGAATTTATCACACTGTAAACGAGAAAATTGTAGCAGCTCTGCACTAAGAATCTGTTAATTCTAGAATTAATAAGTTTCGCCTCAACGTAGCACAACAAACTGGTTAGTCGTTGGAAGAGTTCGTGTAATGAAATGAAAATTTCTTTGATTAAATATAATCACGATAATTATGTCTCACTTAATTGATGCGCATAATATATTCACAAAAGTTTTCTATAATAAATATTCAGATATTTTCACAAATCAGTACATGATATTTTATTTGAGAAGTGGTAAGTTTTATTTGAAGGAGGAGCAGTTTATGTGCATCAACCTAATAAAGGTGAATATAAAAAGCATTTATTCTTCACTTCCCACTATTTTTACGATATATGAAGATATACCAAGGAAATATGTCTTGTTTATCAATTATTATTAATGTCAGATAATGTCAGTACTCGGATACACGTTGTTGATGCTGTTACAAAATAGCAAGGCCCATACCGCAATTTCCCTTTTGTATATGTCGTCCTTTCACCATGGATACATTTTCATCGTGAAAATCTATAAAGCTCGCGTATTATTTGCATACAACGTTATTAAATGTACGGGCTCTCTTTGTGCAACATTAGTACGGTGCAATAAAAAGGAATAACGAAAAATTACTATGGAAAAATATATTAATTCAATATAAATATTTAATCTGGCGTGTATGTAACACACACACATTTTTCCGAGGAAGACTGTCTTTTATCTCGGTTGTTTTGCGTTTAGATGCGCCGTTTCGTTTTCATAGTTCGAACGATGCTAAGCGGATTCGAGAATAACGAGCGAGAAAGATAGAAATTAACCGAGAAACAATAGCCAGCTGCTGGATTCCCGAGAATTCGCATTAGTATGTAAATTACATGAATGCATTTCTGTTTTAGTTTGTTTATATACTCTTTGTGAAAAAGAGGAAAGAGAAAGGTAGTTAGTAAAAATACCATATTCAATAGTGAATAACAATTTAATATATACATAAATTGAAAGATATGTTCATTCTATACGTTATAGTATTAGTTTTCATTAGCAATATTTGTATTACGTCATCAACTAATTATATTGCCATTACCTAAGCTTTTTTAAGAAACCATGTTTTTATTGTCTAGAAATTTATATCGTTAGACATTAGCTTGTCTTGAAAATTAGTAGAGCGCAAAGATTTAGTTGAGCGGAGAAATCTTGCAAAATAGGGAAGCCATTCAGAAACATATTGTAGAATGTTCTAATAAAAAACGATTATGAAAGTGATATAACAGAGCTACTTAGATGATAGAAAAAAGTTGCGAGGAAGAATAACGACAACGTGTTACACCACACAACAGTAATTACAAATCAAAACCTACGAACCATAATTACACGCTTGAGAATGGCACAAACTTTCTAATACAACAAATTAGAGACGAAATAGTAGTTGTCAAGTACAGAAAGAGATAAAATGATCATAGATATTGTTTAAACAGAAAGAGGAATCACAAAGAATAAATATTTTACATTTGTAGATATAAATAATTTTTGGATAAGAATAAGCGTTTCTTCTAATTTTCCCACGTTTCTTTGCACCTACTTGAAATCAGCACGTGAACCATATGGCAATTATTAAACAAATTCATCATCAGTGTAGGCACAGGTTGGAAATGCTACGTAAGCTGCTGGCTTCTTCCAATATTCTAGCCCTAAATTTATGGCCTCCAGATTGCTCCGAATGGCAGCTGAGCCTTGGCAAACACGCACGTAGTTTCATCCTGACATCAACACACGTTTGTATGTACACACGTTTCAGGTTGATGGGTCCAAGCACGAATGACACACCCTCCAGTTTGACCGGTTGGCTTTCGGTTCATCCGTTGATTAACTAGCTGCATGCGTCCAGAGCTTACGAACATCGTTGCAACACACGTGCAAACGTAGACCAACGCGGAGTTTCTTGCGTACGATGGACCCGCGTAGTCTGTGTTTCTCGTTATTAAGAGGTGATTTAATTGCAAATCGATTCGCAGTCTCGAGTCCTGGCGAAATGGGATGGCGATGACGTTGGTTTGGCTAGTCGTCTCTTTGAATCAGAACATATAAATGTACATACGTAAGTACATCTACACGCTGTTAAGGAATATATTATGTGTGTTGTACGAAACGTTTCGAAAGTTCATTACCAGTTTCTGTCGAGTTCAGTAGACTGCGGATTTTTATGTGATGATGAAAAATGTCAAGGTACAAAAATGCATAGAATGCCGATGATACGCAAAAACAGAATAAAATATCTAAAGCCTCTTTATAATGTTTAATAGATAAATCAGAGATCGCAAAAGTAAAATGTAGATAGTCAACTATTTATTCTATCGGCAAATCTCAATATTCAATGGGACTGTGTGTAACATTTATTAAATAAATGTTGCGATAATAAGTCTTATTATATACCTAATTAGTACTCCTGCTGTGTATTAATTTCTTTTATATATAATTTTTATTTTTATTTAATTTTTATATATATTATATATCTTGTATATGTTAAATATACGTTTGCAATAAATATTTTGTAATTTCTGTTTAAATATCTCCATAATTAAATATTTTTCTAAAGATACGTATGTACATATCTAGATGCCTTTGAAAGGTAGTTGTGTATGTCCCTACGTGAAGTAATGGGGTTCCACATAACTTATCAAAGGGTTGACGAACGACTTGGCTAATTTCCGAGAGCATGTACTATATATATACGTATATGGTCAAGTGGAGGCACGTTGATGTAGGGCTGCTTTTTAGACATTGATCTCTGTTGAGTGGAAGTACGATGGTTTGTTTTTGTTTGGCCATAGGGTGGATTTTATTTGACGAACGTAGTTCCTGCGTTTTGATTCTGGGGAGACTTATTGGTAGATAGAGATTTTTTTGGAGATGCATAGAGTTTAGGGTTGATACTGTTTGAAGTAAGTTGAGAAAGCGACGTTTAAAGAATATATGATACTTTTGGAATAAAAAAGGAAAGTATAATAATATCATTACTTTATTGGAAGTTTTCTAAAGCGTGTAGCTTTATATTGTTTATGTCGCAAAAAGATTCTTCAATTTGTTTTTAAACATTATAATTTCGTTGTTCTAAATTAAATACGTGAAAGTATTTCAATGAATTTCTGTAGAATTTTTTTACGTTTTAAACGTACGAAAATCAAGTCCAGTGTGACATTTGGTAAATAAATTGTTAAATACTTTATAGATTTTTATAGAAAATTAATAAAAAATATTGTGTAGCATTTTTTAAAAAATGTCTGTCATCATTTACCAATCTCCATTGAAATATTCACTAAAAGAAGTATGTTATTTCTGTTTAAAACAACATTAGAGATTCGTTGGTGCAAAGTTTGCTTTGATGAGAACTGTAAATTTGAGTTGGAACGTTTATTGGTTTCAGAGTTTCATTTCCCATTGAAAAGTGCATCATCCGATTGAATGAGGATCCGAGAATGCGACGTTTGTACCCGGTTGATAATGCGCGACCCTTTATCAGGAAGTGGTTTGATTTCAAAGTAATTTGTAGTGCCATCGACGATTCGATTCGAATCGCTTCAGAACTGCTGTATCACTGAAACTGTTTATCGATGATAATGGCTTGCATGCGACATACAAATTTATGCTTTCAATACATTCGTATATTGTCTGCATTAAAATTTAAACAGTATTGAAACGCATGTAACACGCTATATGCGTTTTAATCAACGAGATCTTTAGTCGCAATATCGTTTAACAGATCTTTACTCAATTAGTATATTTCGTATTAAATACTTTAGTACCGAGAATATGACTAGTAAATGTAATTTAAACTTTATGAATTAAATGTTGGTTTCGTAGGAATAGTAGGAGTTAAAGTGTAAATTTAGAACCTTTGATTTTTCAAACAAAACAGATATACTGTATGAAAGATTTCATTATTTAAGAAAGATTGTCTTTAAAAGGAGTTATAAATTTCCACGACAATAATCAAATACTTTTCTTAAAATCATTTCTTTAAAGAAAAACAAAAGAAAAGAACAAGTATAATAGGATATAATAAATATTATTTTGAATGAACATTTACTAGTCTGTGAAATCTATATTATCCTTTTACTTTTCTATCGCGCATCACTTTTTCAGAAAAATGACAAAATAATAATCTTCTTCTGAGATTGATAAATTTATTCTCATCAAGAAAAGGGCAAACCTTTTTTTAACAAATCAACCTCGTTCAAAGATCATGAGAATTTCTACTTTTACGATTCTCAGATAATGATCACTATAATCAAGAAATTAACACGTATTTCGTTCGAATCAAATGGAACGCGCATACTAGATGCATCCTGATAGAGATGATCGTTTCCAAGTCATACTTCATAGGCACTCGAAATTAGTATTCGAGCTCGTTTAACGATGTTGCGAACGCCCATTGATTACAAGCATCATTTATCTCCGATTCACGATGCAGAGAAATGCATACGGGTAGACGATACACTCGATACAAGGTACAACTCGAGTGATAGGTCGTTTCGTAGTTAGGAGGTGGTTTAATTTCAAATGGATTTGCGGTACCAATGCCTCCAGGCTAGAAACCGATTGGGAAATCGAGATCTAGATAGAATTCGAATGGGGAACAGTGAAATCTTCACGAATTCTAAAGGGATAAGAATGTCGACTGCATTAGTCACATTTCCTTCTTTCCATTTTTGATTGATGTCTAGCTACATTCATCCATAAAATTCTCCTTGTGCCCTATAAAGAGATAATTTTCATTATTATTAAAATAAAATGATATACATGGCAAAATTAATGCGTGTTTATTTTTGTGTGCATTTTTTATTACTGTATATGTTAAGCAACTTTAATTTGCACGACTTTAAACAATGAGAAACATTTACTTTATTGCAACACACGTAAAATGCAGGAAGACGTTTAAAACAAATATGTTTATATTCCATTTCAAAGATTAATAGTTGGAAAACTCCTTTAACGTTCCATAGAAACCAGAGACTTAGTACTAAAATACTATACTGGTACTAAAGAAACTAGATACTTAGTATGTCATTTAAAAGTCTTTATCCAGATATGAAAATGACAGAAAAAAGGGATTACCTTCTTATAGGTAATAGTTTCGAAAGAGAAAAAATCTTCGTAACGCTACGTTTAACTGATACACCCTATATTTTTAAATTAGTCTTCTCCAAATATGAGAATAAGACGAATAGAAATGCAATGACGTGGCAACTAGAATTCCAGGACCCTAGCAAGATGCTCAGTTGTTCCCATCGTCATAAAAACCGGTTAGGTACCGCCATTTCAAATATATTATTATCGAATAATCATTGAGACTACTTGAACTATTCGATGTGTTAATCAAGAAAAAGAAGTCGGCTCATCATCGTTAAAAATGCATCAAAATGAAAAGGTATTATCCCGTCATTATTGATTTTTAAATATACGTTCGAATGGAGTTTATAATTGAGAAGTGGGTTATCTTAATGAAGCATCGTTTATTAATATTTCCGCTTCGTCAGTTGTGTGTCATTGGTTTATTACTTTTTAAGAATTGAATTAAGAATTGAACGGAATTGTGGTTTAATAAGAATCATAAAGATTCTTGATTAAAATATTAAAGTATTTCAATGTTTGTATTGCGGCAATCTAATCTCGCCTGTTAGAGCGTCATTTAGAAAATCGACAAATTAAAAAGTTTGGAACCGTATCGTTTTCAATTTTCTAAATTTCTAAGTTTTCAAATTTCGAAATATCTCAATTTCAGAACGTTCGCCATTTTCAAATTTCCAAATTCCAAATAAATATCTAAGTTTCGAAATATCTAAATTTTCAACTACATAAATTTTGAAATTTTTATTTTCAAACTTTTAAATCTTCAAATATTCACATCTTTATTTTTAGGTTTCCAAACTTGAAAAATTTCAAACATTTGAAATTCCCCAACATTATAATTCTCAAATTATTAAATATCGAAATATTCGATCTTATAAACTTTGATATTTCCAACGTCAAAATCTCCAAACACAATTCCTCACAGTGATAAAGAAACATTTCCAAGCATCTTCCAAAAGTTTCTTACTTGAATACAGTCTGGGCCAGTTCATAGGATGGTGTATACAACAGGACGTATCCAACAGAAACAGAATTGGGTCACGCGAAGGGAAGAGAGTCGTGTTTTTACGATCGGCTCTATAGTTTGCAACCATTGTTGGGGAGGTGATCGATGGTTTTCGTTTCGCGTTTTGCCCAGTTACGGGAAAGCTAATGGCTGACAGAGGGAGATAGGCCACAACACGTTTGGATGTTTAGATCGAGAGAATTTCTTCCAAACTGGATTGGCGCGATTCCAGTTGAAAAAACGTTGAGGGTAAGATAGCAGAGTTGCAACTTGCGCGGAAAGTGTGATCGATTCGCATTAAAACGATTGCCATTGGTTGGAACGGCCCATATCTCTGCTGTTCTGTGGTAAAACTTCCACCGAAATGAAATTGAATTCGAATGATTGAAACAGTGTTGAGCCTAGCTTGTACGTGATTCTCTTGTCTCTTTCGATCTTTCGCGTGTCGCGATAACTATTCATAAATTTTCCTCCAATCGATTTTTGTCCACTATCTGTCATCGAGAGTTGATTTATTGATTTACAAATATGCGTCTGCTTGATTCCTACAAGTGAATAAATTGGGAAATAGATTGTTTGTGCGGCGACGAGAAATTGACAGGTGTTTTTTTATCGAGTGTAGAACTTAGTGGAATTGAATTGAATGATTTTTCGATGTGAAACTTTTCACGATTTTATTGATAGATTTATTTACGTTTGCAGCAAAGTTAAAATTATATATGCGACAATTGTTTTATCATAAAATGCCAACAAAAGAATAATAGAATAAATGAAATATAGAAGAGTAGAGAAATCTTCATATCCTTTTTTCCTGGAAATTTATCTGGATAAAAAGCGAGGAAATATTTTTAAAGCAATATTTTAACATGAAGCAATTATTTGCGACTATTGTTTGATTTTTCAACGGGATTTGGCTAACTGCTAAAGCTAAGTCCTGATTCACTTTGTCGTTGCCGAGTGACGGCCATAGTATATTCAATTTCCATTCTAGAAAGTTTTACCGGGTGGAGCCCGGTGACAGATGGAAATCGTTGTTGAGACGAAATTGAAATCGAGTGGCAATACCATTAGAAATGGGTTGGCGATACTTTGAGACTGCACATTGAATTGTCTCTCTTACCACTTCGCGAGCGATCCACCCGATACTCCCATTCCTCTGCAAAAGTTTTGTTCGTTCGTTTTGCAGACGTTCCTTTGTCTAGACGCTTGTCACTTTCTTTATTTCACTTCGAATCCCGGTGAGATTATTTTATCGAAATTGCATTTATCGAGATGTCACGTCGATGAAACTAGTTCGTAAATATTTTTAAATGTCTTTTTGTACACTAAGAAAATTTTACTTAATTTTAACATTTTCGTTTTCCTTTTTATCTTGTATCTATTCTCGAATCGTACTAAGTAAATTTTATCGAAATTGAAATTGAAAGTGTAGGAAGTTAACATATCGACGAAGATGATGAAGGATAATTTGTAAATATTTTTAAATAATGTTTTAAACTAAACGATATCTCCGATCTAATCTTTATTGTATATCTTTTACACCTTTTTTTATTTCGTGGTATTTGTTTCGTATTTCACGAAGAGCGGCACAAAACGTTCCATGCAACGTGTATTCTGTATGTCCATGATAAAAAGAATTTAAAAAATTTCTTTTTCACCGGCGGAAGAATTTTACGTATTTTGTAATTATTGAAATTTTATTCGAGATGCTATTTGTACGCCCGACGCGCGCGAAAGGCTTGATGTCCTTATTGAAATGCAAGGAAATTTCACTGCGAAACTACGGGATCGTTCTTTTATGTAAATAACATAGAATTCTTCCCAAAGTATAGAAGTTTATATTACCTGTTTGAAACTTTTCGGAAGGGAATTTCTTTAAGCGATAACGCTTTCTAAATATCTCTTTATGGACAACTAAGTTTGACATTTCTACAAATTCAACAGTTTACTGTTGAATTGATGAAAAACTGATAAAAGAACATAATTCAACGAATATAGTTTCTTTTAAAATGAAAAATTTTAAGAAAAATGAGAACTATCTTGGTTACTCTAAACATATATATATATAAATATATACATATAAAAATTTATTACGATAAGAATACTAGTGATTTAATTCTCTTACCTCCAATTTACAGTGGATATAAATACAAAATGCCCGTAAACTAACTTAGAGCCCGTATAACTATAAATACCGAACTGCCAAGAGATTTATGTTCAGTTTATGCGCCATGATAAAGCGTAAACTGCTGAAGTATCCTGAATATCGTAAAGATAAAAGCAAAATTAAAAAAGATTACAATGTGCTAAGTCAAAACAACCCTTGTGCCGCTTTATATATTTTATATATATATCCCAACTTTTAATATAAATACGCGTATAATTCTTAAAGTGATCTTAATTTTGTAATTCTCTGATTATTGAATTATGATTATTATCGTACTAATAAGTTTTTCATTTTCTCTAGATATTAAATCGCATCAATAATTTCTTAGTGCTACAAATATCACTCTTACATTCTTTGACCTATTGTTCCAAATTACTTTATACGTAGAGCTAATAGAGGAACAAAAAAGTAACGTAAGCGTATATAGGCAATGATAAAGAAAGACAAAAGGATAAGATACAATGGAATGGTCGTAAAAGGGTTAATAACATATTCCGGGGAAGCGAGGAAAATAGGGAAAAGAAAGAAGGAAGGGCAAAGAGCGGAAGCGGTGGCTATCGGAGAATTATAGGTCGCGAGAGAGAAAAGACGAACTTTATAGCTTCTGAGAACGCCTGGCGAACTTTCGAGTGGAGATTTTCAGCGGTTTATAATCGAGAAAGGAAAAGGTAATCCCGTTTTTCTTCTTAACGCGACTGAACAGCCGAGTTAACGGGAAAGATAAAGTTGGTGGATTTCACCGTTAGTCGACTCTTTCTTCATCGATTCGCAACTCTCCCATCGTCTCGCCACTCTTTGTCCCTTATATTTCCATTCTTCGTGCATTACGTATTTTCTTCTGTTGCGTCCTTACGCCACCAAGTCATTTTTTTCTTAACCGAGAGCTTGAACAATCTACTAGACTGTCGTGGAACGAGTTTAAGAAAAAAGCTCTCCAGGCTTTTACGAGCTTGTCCGTCTGTCAATTTTCCTTTACCGTGAGTCGAGGCGCGTTGATCAAACGTCCGTGGGGACGTTGTTGATCGTGGAAGGTGATTCAGAATTATGTTGAACGACGTAAAGACACGGGAGAGACTCGTGAAAAAATTTTTAATAAGTTAAGAATATATATTGAATTCGTATTTTTAAATTATGAGAATACACAGCTCGAAATATTATAATTAAAGAATGGTCCTTCGTGTCACTTTAAATTTTGTATTCCGAATACCCATTTTTTCAGTTTTTATATTACTTATATTTCGAATATTCAAGTATTTCAATTTTTCACCTTTTAAATTTGTTCGTTCCAAAATTTCCAATTTCCACGTTTCTAAAATTTCAGATGCAAATAATTTCGCGTACGTTAACGTCTGAATAATATCTGAAAACCTTAAATTTTACCATTTGTTCTATTCCTTGTGTCTGTATATTTTTTGTTTAATGATTTCCATAAAGCAAATTTTTATTGTAGTATCGTAAATACTATAAACACGATAATTATTTCAAGTAACATATTTTGAGTAATATATTTCGTTTTATTATTAGAGGAAATTTTTGAAAATCTCTTAAATACAGAGTGAGAAGTGTCTTATTTCAGAAAGATACGTGAATCTAATATAAAGTTAAAAAACGAGCCGCTTGTTGCATATCACGAGATCTCTGATTTTTCGTGTTTGTAGAACCTGAAATATTTATGTTTAAGTAATATCGATATAGGTTTGTAAATTTTGTAGAGTGTTATAGGAATTTTGAATTTCTATGTATTTTAGAGAGACGTTTAAACGTGTATTTACTTGTTGGATATATGTGTGCGATGATTGATTAATATTTAAGACATAGCATATTTGATACGCATATTTCTTTTTGTTCAATTGTATAATAAATTTCAAAGTATTTAATGTTTGTGAATTAACTTGTTCTTCGTATCTCATGCTGATATCGTGCATAATAAAGCTACTATGGAAGATTGTACCAGTTTGCATGGATTATATTAATATCCTGACTAAAAATATCACCGTGTTTTATCTTATTATAGACATCGTATTTACCATAGGAGGTAGTGTACGCGATTTATGTTATATCAGCAAGGTATTATGCTGAGCATAATAATAATATAAAAATTGTTATGGATGGAAGTAATATTACTATATTATCTTGAAATTACGTATGTCTACATGTTTTAAAATATACAAATGAAATTTTAACTATTACAAGCAAATATTTATCCAATAACGATCACTATAAATCACAAAATCTTGTTATTCAGATTTTATCTCGTTCCCAGACCTTCCATCTACAGATTTTAGACTTTCTTAAATTTTTAAGTTAAAAAATTTTTTATTATATTGTTTATTTTTAATTTTACAATTTGTCCAGTGGGACATTAGGTAAAATGTTATAACATATGATTGAATAGCATGTGGATGGTTACCCCCAGCGGGGTGCCATCTTCGCGTTTTTTAGTTTATATCCTTTATGAGATCAGCTGGGTGTTTCCTTTTTAGTCTTCTTTCTATTCTTGCGTTGATCGTT